>NW_027325359.1:14800000-15260000 GCF_036924035.1 Leuresthes tenuis
GAAGTCTATTTCTGACAGAAGTAGCGCAACCCTAAGAAAAAAAAAATACTGTTGAGATGATTAGCAAAGATTTTTATTCCATGACTACATTGGTATGCTACTGTTTAGGCTAATAATTCAAACATACTCTTAGCAAGGGAGCAGAGAGCTTTCTGCAGTCTGTGAGTGTTAATTTTAGACATCATGCAACAAAAGGTATTTCTGGGAAATTAATAGAAAAGAACCAATGAAAGGAAACTCCCCAAGCTTGATCTTATTTTCACTGCATCAGTTAAGATGGCATTTTACCATGATGTGAATGCTGAAACACACAAGTGTGGTGACTGCTGCTTTGAACGTGGGAATCAAATGTGAGTCATTGCATTTTGACCAAAGGTACACACTTCTTTGAGCCCCAGAAACTTTTTTTCAAAGAGCAAGTGGATTCTTTAAGACTGCAGTCATGTGTTTCTCTGTTGTCGTCCAAAGTAGAGATGAATTCGGGCAAGTTAACCTAATGGTTAGCAGCTGCACATCTGTCTGAGGTGGGGATCTGAGCTATTGTGCACAAGCCATGTTTACAAATAAGAAGTGAGCTTAAGTTGTGGTCACACAAATCTGGGAATGTGACACCTTCTCTCAGGGTTGTGCTAAGGCGGGATGAATCAGAAACACATCCTGAAAAGATAAAAGCACCCAGAAGGGAACTATAGGAAGAGGGAAATTTTGCAAAGTAAAACATCTCAAACCTCAAAAGATTTTATAGTGGGTTAAATGAAAGCGTAATTGAAGATTTTCTGCATCACATAATTTCAGCGTCAGTTGTACTTTATATAATCATTATACTACTACCAGAACCTCCACATAGCAACATGGTCCTCGGTCTGTTGCAATATGGTCTGGATTACGACATTGCGTAGAATAACAGGACCAAGTGTTTGTAACTGTCTTTTGCAAAGGTGATGCATTGTTAAAATCCACAACATAAAACTTGCTCGAACCACGATGAAATCTTTGATGTTTGCGTTGCTTTTACATGTCAAAAAAATTTGCTTTTCACATGGCCTCCTTCTGAGTAGCATGTTTAACTTAGCTTGCCTGTCAGGTAAACCTTCTGATTCTCAAAACAGAGAGTGTGCTTGCTGACAGTGGGAAACACACTACTACTGACTACTGATGCATTCATCAAAAGTACAGCTTCAGTTAAAACAAGCCCCCAGATACCCTTTTGGATTAAAAAAAGCTTTTTTCCTCTGACACGGAGCTTGGTTTTCAAGATAAGATCACTGCTCCCTCTTCTCATTTATTCTCAAGCACACTTGCTCACCACAAGCTTGACCTGTGCGATGTCTCTTCCCAGCGGTCTGACACCACCCTGAATGTTCTGTTTACAAATGATAACAAACTGTTCTTGGAATATTGCTTAAACTTAAACACATTTTACAAGCTGTAGACTCACCATGTGATGACTGTGACCGAAAGGTTAAATAAGATACTGGGAGCACTCGGTCAATCAGAGGGGTTTAATTATGTAATCCCCATTTAGAGTACTGAGGACTAATTTCCTTCCAGTCTAGGTTACATTCTCATAATGTAAGCGTATATTACCAAATCCTCCTTTGTAACTATGACAAGTAACTACGATCACAAGTTACTTGTCTATAACTTTGTGATCATAGTTATTGTAATAACATGCATCACATAGCATGTATTATTTTTTATCCAAAAATGCATTGTTTCAGTTGTTTTATTTCTATATTTCACACTGACTTAAAAGAGATACTGCTGTCAGTAACAATGAGTTAATAGGATTTTGTGAAGATAACTGTATTTCAGGACACAGATCTTCTGCAGATATGCAGAACCTGATATCACAGCTCATAAATTAATTTAACCTTCGAAATGTGGTTCAGTGTGACTTCTTATCAGTATGAATATAGCGTTGACTACAAAATTAGTCTGTTGTGTGAGAGACAGAGCTAAATTTGTGAGGTGTTGTGTGTTTCCTGCCAGCATGCAAAATATTATTTCTCAACCCTTGTCGAAAGGAACCAATGCCACGGACTGTCAATCAGCTGAAATCTTGTACTCAGCAAGCACAAAACTGCAAAAGTTGATATTCTCAAGACAAATATTATTAAAGATGTGCAGTTAAAAGGAAGTAAGTAAGTAAACTTTATTTATATAGCACGGTATATCACAATGGTAAGCATAATTCTACCAAATTTTCTTGTTGAGTGTGTTGCTGGCATCAAATTTCTTGATTTGTTCATCATTTCTGAATGCAATGAAGCTGGCCAGTGAAGATACAGAAAAACCTTTTCCTTGTACTCATGTCTTTTACATAAAGGTCTGTTAAATACATTAACATATAACAGATCAAGTTTTGTTGCGTTTAAGAAAACTTTCCAACTTTTCTGACAATTGTCTTTGTGTATCATTTCGATGGAATTAAATACTGACTCGTTGTCAACCCTACTTCTAAAACCAGCTTTGAGTTCATTCAGTTGACGACTGAAAGCTAAACCACACTATATAAAGAGGCTGTGAGTGTCTGAATTATTTCTGTCAAATAGAGGCATGTTTTTCAGAGACAGGATGGAGGCTCTGTCTTGAGATGATACATGTTGGTCTTATTAGTTCCTTGTTGTACATAATTCCCCTTCAAGTAAGGTAAAAACAGTGCAGAAAATGTGTTTCATCCATGGATAAGCGTGGTTAAAACTTAACACCAGTGTGCACATTAAACACTGTGGTGTAATGAGATCGCCTCAGTTGTTGGAACAATGCTCACACTCCATATCTGCCATAGTACACATGGGAGATCATTAAAAGTGGGAAGAGATTGAATCATACTTGCAAAGCACTTAACAAAACTCTGAGACCATCTATTAGCTTTGTGCTACATTCCTATCTCTGTTTATTGCCCTATCCCAATGTAAATGTCAGTAAGCATGTACTATGCCAGAAACAGAACATTCAGTTTCCTTAACTGCAGATGTTGCTGGTGTGAAAGACGCCGCAGTCCAGTCTTATGCAGACACTCTAATGAACTCTTATAAAGTATTTTAATAACATGTCTGTTCCCAGAAATGTAAGTACATATGAGATCTGCTGTTTCATAACAGGTTCACTGAGGAGACTTCAAATGAAGACAGCAATAACATGTGGAAATGGGATCATTAAAAGTTTCTGGTTCATACAGTCCTTGGCCAGTGTGAAGCAATGATAAAAACCCATAAAAATTTCCACACTCCCCATTACTATAACCACCTGATTATGATCAACTGCGTTGAACTACGCAAGAATGAGTCATAGCTCGCCTTCTGGAATAAATGTAGTCAGCGTGGGGAAGTTGACCTTTGAGTCAATCAGATCATTTACAGGCATTGATTCTTTGCAGGGGGACGGACTTTCAGTGTTGTTAATGTCTACATCACGAGTTTCAGCCTCTGATTTAACCATGACAGCCTCTTCCCATTAATAAGCCATGCACCTCAAACAGAGAAAATTTAGTCAAGTGATGATGACCTGAGCAAAACTTTGTTATCATTCGCCTGGTACTCTGTGAGCGTATAGTTTCTTTTCTCATTTGTGTTATGTTTATTAATACTAATGTGAGAAAAATGCACTCTGGGATTGGTTCCGTAATGCAGCTAAGATCATTTGGACACGCAGTTGTTTAATGAGCCATATAAAAAGATTTTTGTCTCTTTATGTCATAATGCTGCATTATTACTGACAACATTTTCACATCACTGATGTATAATTCCAGCGCAGTGAGAAAATAAAATTAAATTCAGGCTTGAGTTTATGTTGCATAGATAGATAAATGGGTACACATACAAACATACACAAATAACTAAATAAGGAAATAGATGAATTAATAAAATAGCTAACCCTTTTGGAGACACTGACACCAGATTCAGACATTTTGGCCTGACTTTTAGATGTTTAAGATTAAGATTAATCTATGTTTTTTATTATTCAGAGTCACTTGTTGGGAAGTTATTTTATACAGTTACAATGACATGCGTGATTCCTCTTCTACATAACACTTCACATTGCACATGGACACAGTGCAACAGAGGGACTGATACAACTGGAAATGACAGCAAAACACTGCCACTGCATTGATGGCTCTCAAAACTGTTGATTTGGTTGATTATTTATTTATTCATCCGTTTTTTTCATTTCAATTTATTTTTTACGCTGTATCCAAAATGCTCTGCTCTGAGTTCCAACATGTTTTAGTAAGACAGTTCATATTTGTCCAAATCTACCCTCTGTTCATTGTCTACCTGGAAAATTCAGAATTCTTACATATAAAGTACTTAATTAACTTCAATTCAATGTCAATTTAGTTTAATTTGTATAGCTGCAAATCACAACAAATGTCATTTCAAGACACTTCAAAGTCCAACTCGAGCCAAATATAACACAAGTCATTGTAAAATCCAAAGAAATCCAAACTGGTCCAATTAATACAATGCCAATTTAAAAAACAATTGGCATCAAAATCAGTCCCATTGTATCTTAATGACCTCACACTTTCCCAACAGAGCTTTTCTGCTGTCAGACTGCAGATTTACTAGTGGTTTCTAGAATTTCTAAAAGTCTAATGGGAGGCAGAGCTTTCATTATTAGCCTCCTCTCTCGTGTAATCCACTCTGAGTTTGGGTTTGTGATGCAGACACCATCTGTACTTTTAAGATTAGACTAAGAGCTTTCCTTTTTTGATAAAGCTTTTAGTTAGCGGAGGCTCGGGCGACACTGAACCACTGGAGAACTCCCATTATGCACTGAACACATTTCCTCTTCCTCTGTCTGTACATTTGTATGTCATGATTGCAAGTTACCAATTTGTGTTTGTATGTCTCTCATTGTTATGTTGTGCAGCTATCTCTGGTTTTGAAGCTGTAGGCGTTTGATCTCAGGATACCGTTCTCACCAACCTGCCAAGCCCTTATGATTTTTGTTGGTCTGTCTGTCTCTTTGTCCACTTTTCTTTTGCTGAACAGTTCCGTCCTGAACTGCTGAGACAGATGGCGACCCTCACTGAGTCTGGACCTGCCCGAGGTCTCCTATTAAAGAAGAAGCAACTGTAGGGCAAAGAATGCTATTAATAAGCACTGCACCATTCAAAAGAATTTCACCCCAAATTTAAAGCAATTCATCATGTGTTTATGTTTATGTTTATGCATTTAGCAGACGCTGAAGTGACTTACAAATGAGGATATAACATTACAACTAACATCAAAGCTAACAATAAGCTCCAAAGGAAACCACTAGTCAGGCTCTGTCAGAGGTGACAGGGGTGACAGTGTAGAGATGGAGTGCAGGCATAGAGGGAGGTACAGAAAGATAAAGTGCAGTAGAGGGGGTAGGGAAGTACAGGGTAAGTGCAAGGATAGAAGATGCTTTCTGAAGAGCTGGGTCTTCAAGAGTTTTTTGAAGATAGACAGGGACGCCCCTGTTCCAGTAGCGCTCGGTAGGTCATTCCACCATCGTGGAACGACACGTTAAAAGAGTCTGGATTGTCTTAAGCGTGGTGTAGGCACTGCTAGATGACAATCCTGTGAAGAACATTCAAGTAGATGGGAGCCGTTCCATTAAGGACTTTGTAATTATTATCATTATCAGAAGGATAACTGGCAATATGCAGCTGTTCTCTTTGCATTGGAAAATTAGAGTAAAAGCGCACTCTGCGCTCTTTGCATTTCTTAATTTGTGATGGGATCGGCCCAGCCTTGAGATTTGATGTTTTCACACACGATAGAAGTAGAAATAGAAAAATACTTTATTCATCCCCCAGTGGGGGAAATTCAAATTAGATGAGTAGCTCAAATTATGAATATAAAAACAACAACAACAACAATAATACTAATAATAATAAATGACAAAATAAATAAATGATTGATAGCACAAGGCATCCCTTTCCTGAAATCCTCCTGTAATTTTGGAGTCTCCGCTGCCCTCATTGTACACATTTTAGCTTGCCTGGCAAGCGTGTCGTAATTTGTCTGACTCATCTACAGTACATGGCATCTTGCCTTGCCTTATATCTGCTTCTGCTTAGCACAGTTATCTTTAGATATGTTGGTATGAGCAAGAAAGAATTAATGTCAGGCAGTGGCACAGCTTTGATGCCAAGCCCAGTAATCCCATTCTTGAAGAAAGTCAGCTAACATGAGCATTGTTTCGGAATGAATTAATGAAAGAGATAAGAACTTTCACGGCAGATTTCTACCCAATGTGTCCATCTGATACCAAGGACTGTATCACTGGTAACTCTGTCTACATTCTTCTGAAATCACAAGCGTATTAGAGGACCCTCAGAAATGTTGTTTTTGTTGGAGTGCTTATTACGAGTTTCTCCTTGTTTAGCTTTCAGCCTGTAAATGTGCTTTTCAAACCACTCTTCTTGTTTTTGACTACAGCAGGCTGCTGTGTTTCAGTGGAAAAGCCACATGCAGCCACTGTGCCCTTCCCACACAGCACCAAATCTGAAACAGGCACAGTTGGTAGTAGCAACAGTTGAACATTTAACAATTAAGACGCTCAAACTAAGCTAGTAGAAACAAAAAAGAAAACAGGAAAAGATGAATGAATAATATTGCTTTTAAACTGTTTGCAGCTACAAGTTAAGATGTCTACTGTGTCCACAACCCTTAATTGGCCCCTAACTCCACACATCCACTGCAGCACTGTCATTTTCAAAATACTATCCTGTACGTGAGAGCGCAGATCAGTCTGAGTAGAGAATGATGTTAACTTACTATGCCCCTACTACAAAGTCTAATTCAGCTCATATGTGAACAGAGCAGGTAATTGTCCGTAGAATTCAAAACAAGAGAGCTTGTGTGCTGATCGTGACAGTCTCTCATGCAACTATTGAGGGAATCATCAGATACTTTTGAGTTCTTTTTGTTGTTTCTGACCAACTTACGAGCAGGCTTTACGACCACAGGATTCGTTCTGCCTCATATCCTGCCTCTTGCATGCTGTACTTCCATTACCTTAATCAAATGAAGTGTAAATAAAGGGCTACGGTGAAATTCCAGGATCTATTTTTTAAGCTGGTAATGCATGTTGTGGCATTGTTACAACTGTCTCGATGGGCCATTATTCACACCACAGGTTTACACTTCAGTGTATTTCTCTGGAGCAAAGAACAATTATCATTTAACAACTTTCCTAAATGAGGTCAAGCTAACTTTGTTGGTTGGATGTCAGCAAAGGTTAAAGTTATTCCTTTTCTAAATGTGAAGCTGGGAAGCTTTGACAGGTATTAACATATTAATGGTCTGCTCCTCTCCCTATGAATAGACCTGGTGTTTAACCTAATTCTCTTGCTGGTTAAAGGTCAGTCACAGTGCAACTTTTCATGGTACCATGAGAAAGAAAGAACAGCAAATATGCTGCAGGAGTGCAGAGCTTTGACAGCATGTGAATTGTTTATTTTTCTCTTTGTTTCTGCAAATATCCGAAGTGCATCAAGCGTGCTCAGTGGAATAATATGACATGCTGTAGAATTTCTTTATAATCGCTAAATATCCTTAATGATACTTCATGTAACATTTAAGCTATCTTTATTTACATGCCTCTGGCACACTCACAGGTCTGAGTGGTATTTTATGGCCTGCTTCCATGGAAGCTGAAGCATGAAATAAATTTTACATGAGCTGAAGCTAATCCGCGGCGGGATGATTAGGTGCTAAAAAGGGAGTAATTCACCAGATAATGAACACTGCTCGATAAAAATGTTCTGCAAATGTCAATGATGACGCATAATCCTTCAACAACTGTCACATTTTTTCCGTCTCCTTATCGTCTCCTTGCCTTCAAGCGACCTCCCTGTAATTCAGAAATAGTAGATGTGGTTCCAGTCTTACATGTAAATATATATGTATGTATATGAATATGCATACATATATATATTTAAAATGTACATCGACATCATGCAACAAACAGACTTTACACATCAGCAGCAATCTTGTTACAACCTGCTCTGTAGGGAATGACAAAGGTGTGGGCCACACACACACAAACAGCTTGACATCTTTCATTCAGCGTAAGGTTGCAGCTTTCACGTCCCTCGCTCTTCCACCTATGCCTATAATAGCTCTGCTTGCAGTCCAAGAAATAATGAACAAATCTCTGAAGGAAGAACGTTTACTAGCATTTTAAATGAAAGAGACAAAGAACAGAGGGGCTCAGTGGGAAGTAAGGGGAAGAAGGATCTCAACTGGCTGCAAAAACAAGCAGGTTATGCTGTGGTATCTTTCCGAACACACCAGGACACACATTCACATCCAGGCAACAGCGATGCGCCTGTCGTCTGCTGGAGGCGAGGCACTCAGGTGACAATATGACAGTAGCTATTGTGTGCCAGCCCTGAGATGGGTACTTTATAACACACTGGCAAAGCAGTGGCAGCCTGTGGCACCACAGGGCTGTCAGCACTCTCCGTCGGTATGCTTCGGGAGGGCAGATGTGACATTTAGTTGGCCGTTGCCCTGCTGGTCCTTTCTTTGAGCTGGAAGAGGAGATAATGACATGGCTCACTCTCCTAGTTAGAGAGCTGCTCTGTGTGCCCAGTGTCACTCGTGACCTTTAACATTTATGTCACAATATTTGTCACTCTCATTTATCACAGGCTCACTTTGATGAATTTCCCTGTTCTCTCGGGGCCACAATCCTATAGCTCCTTGCTGAAGGTAGGAATCAATATTGAAATGTCGGCTTCTGCATTCTTATCTGTGTGAGCTTTTATGTGCCTCGGTGTTGTGATGCAGGCTGCACAGCGAGTAAAATTTGAATCTGTGGTTCATGATTAAACAAAGAACACCATAACAACGGCAAGTAATGTGCTCTTGGAATGAGAGAGCATAAAAATTCTACAATTTAAAGCCTCTTGAGCATAAGAAGAATCTCTTAGTGTTGGTTGCTATGTTGGTTAAAAATAGACACGAAAAAGTTTATCTTAATTGTTATTAACTACTGAAAGACTTTGAGCACCTCTACAGCTCATGTGGGAGAGCTTCTGCCCAATTTACAGAGGCTGAATTCTTGCTGCGGCACACATGGATTCTAGTTAAAGCCCAGACCGTTAACTGTGAGTGAGACCCCCACTTTCCTGTCACTTCTGCTCTGTCCAAATGAAGGCTATAAAGTCTAAAAGATTAAAGAATACATACGTATTATATCCACTTTTCACAGACTGACACCATTTCCTTAGATCTTGATGAATTGTCTGTGGCATGCTTTGGTCAAAAAACAAAGAAAGATGATACAGCCACCTTCTTTTTTCCACCATCACTCTCTACCTCTGTTCACATTGACCTGTTTGAGGGTGTAGAGTAACCCACTCATTCCATTTCACCCTTCTTCTCCGTAGGGTCTACCTCTTCCAAGACCAGTAGTACTCAATAACAGTTAAAGAATATTATTATCATACGACCAATAGCCAGAGAGCAAATAGTGACTCATAAGGCGAACCTACTTCAGGCTACCATACATCAAACTGGCAGACAAATATTTAATTGGCTATTTTATTTATATATTATATATAATTCTAAGTCAATTTCTTCATCTGCAGTTCCGACACGGACAGTTGGTACTGATCCCTCTTTTTGGCACAATTTTGTTGTGAGTCATGCGTTGAATTGGCCCAGGTTGTTCAAACATCACACCACAGAATGCAATGGTTGGCCACCATGTTTACGAGTACTCAAGTCAAATATCGGCTCCCTGGATTTGCTGTCGGTCCATTCCTCTGTTTTTAGACAGTACCTTCAGTTTAAAATGGATATGTCTGAGTTAAAAACTTTTGCTTTGAACAGGATGAAAAGCTATTTGATATTTGGAGACAGCATTTTGGACTATTAAATCCTTTGAAGATATTGTTTTCATTTTGTAACACAAGTGATTTGGAAACAAATCACCTCATTTGTCTTTCAAGGCAGTGCATTCCTTGGTAAATGATGTGCCTGTGCCCCCTCAGCCAACTCAGAGCTCCATGATAAGTAGCTTTTTCACCTTTTGAGATGTTTGCTGTCTTTATGAAAGACATAAAGGGGATTGAGGTGGTTATGTACAAACTACAAGAGCCAACTTTATTAAAATTTAGAAGCCGTGGGATGGCATCCAATCAGATTCAAGCTGCGCTATCAGAGAAGTCAAGCAGCTCATTATTACATGAAGTGCATATTAAAGGGATATTATGGATGCGAAAGTGGGCTCAGTTGCTAATCCTTTTCTACAGGTGCAGGACGTTTGATTACGGGAATGCTGTGAGTGTTCAGCAAGTGTTTTCTCCCCACTGCAGCAGAAAAATAAATTGCGTTTATTCTGTTTTCTAATCCCGATGACGCACAATAAATTGGCTACACAGCAAATGTCTGAAAAAATAAAAACCAAAATGAGCTACTGATTCGTGTACCGCAAAAAAGACCAGGACATGTGCACATTATTGTGTTTTTTAAGAAAAATAAAACAAAAATTAAGCAAAAACGAAGACAACAAAAGCTATTCAAAAAGCAGTTGAGAACATGAAGTCAGTATAGGTGATTTTTTTGATGAGTTGCCCCTAACTTTTACTTTATTATGCATGATTGTGAAGTGATTATGGCAGACCAGAGGAAAAACAGGGAAACCTATCCAACAAATGGGAGCTCAAGCTCTACAGGGGCAATCCTCTACTCCCTGGTTGTCATGGTAACTTATTAGACACTAAGAAGGTTAGAGAGGATGGATGCACATTTTTCAATCCTGATGACATTTTTGAATAGTTGCATGATATACCTCATATATGTATCTTTTTAACATATTTCTTTCATTATGCACCAGTCGCACATTGTCAATGATCTTCAATGAGATGATGTAGAAGAATAAAAACCATGTCAAATGCAATATTTCAGGCTTGAACAGGATTTCTCCCTCAGGGGAAGACATGTAAATAAGTTTTGTCTGTCGCACACAAGCTGTTTCTACATTACCGATGCTGCCATATCGGTGAGAGCACTTACGGAGCACAACAGGACAAACACTGCTCAAGCTGCCAGATGGTGGTCTAACTGAAGAATTCGTGCCAAAGGGCATGTTCTGGCACTATACAGTTATACTTTGTCAAGAGGGGTGTTAAATACATTGGAACATTCTTGGATAATGATTCTAAAGAGTCATAATGAATTACAAGTCACAGAATGAATATTTTGTAGACTCACATCCTCGGGAATTAGAGAAGATTAATTACAGATAAATTGTGTGAATAGCACCAAAAAACTTTATCCATGAAATTCACCAATATTGTGCTTAGCCTAAAATCCAGGCCACAAATCCTTTCCTGTAAACCTGATCAAATCAGCTCAACTGGGGTAGTGATGAGCTATTTGTATGGATTGAGATTTAGGTAATGTGAGCCAGACAAATACACGCTTCCACCACTGCAGACACAACAGCTTTGCCTAATCTATAGGATCACAATCGGAATTTATATAACTCCCTCTCAACTCTGTTTGCTACGTTATCTCACTTTGGACAGCTGGCTAACGGCAGTGTAGTTGCCATGGAAACATCCTCAGTTTCTGACAGAGAGAAGTAGAAGACAGAGCAGTTTTATCATAAGAAATCTGAGATGTAAGGGAAGCGGTGGAAGGAGCCTCTACAACTTGCATGAAGGGTAGTTTTTTTCAACAACACCAACAACTGTTACTTTTGTTTGAAGATGAAGAACTGTGGGCAGACTTTTACTGTCAGGAATGTGCAGCAACTGTAAACTACATGTGACCCCTATGAAACAGATATGATTCAGAGTGGTGAAACCCTCCTGCACTGCATGCTTTACCATCAACTAATTGCCGCCTTGTTTGCTTCCCAAAGACCTCTGTGAAATCTGTGCCGGAAAACAGCCACTGGGAACACTGCCAGGTTATTAGAAATAAGAATATACAAAAATGTTTTTTACAGCCAAGAAGTTAGGGGTTGCACAGATGGTTCATATTTCCTGTTGCTTTTAAACTACCGCTAAACCTCTCTTTCTTTTCTTCTCTTCCTTTTCTCCCTCTTTCTGAATGGCAGCTATTTCCTAATGATGGATTTGCAGCCTGACGCCTAAACTGCTTAAAACTGTTTTCTGACCCCGCATTGGTGTTAAAGTATTTAAATGATCAGGCACAGTGTCCCGTTACTGCTGCAAAGGTTGCAGTGAGTACACTTTCCATTCAGGAAGTGAATAATACTTTGTTTGAGGAGTAGCATAATTGAACAAGACATTGCTGCTGTTTTTTAGACAAGTAAATGAAAGAGCAAGATTTTATCATGCAGCGTGTCACGAGCGCCAAATTTGGTAGATGTACAAGCATTGGCTGGGATCATGCTGACTGATGGACGGAGTAGAGTGGGAATATGTCCACATCAAGTGTAACTGACTGAGAAAACTGAGCCAGGCTGTCTGGTGTACGATGTTCATCAGATGCTAATTTCTCTTGGAAGACTGCCGTTAGTGGATAAAAACACAATAGAGAGATCTTTTAACCATGACAAAATGTCATGTTTAAAGTCTTATAGTTTGTGGCATTACTATTCTATTCTTTTGCAATTCTTTTAATTGTCATCAAGATATTTAAGTACTTAAACACAACTGCGTTCATCTAAAGTAGGGTATATGCATAAGGATGGCTGATCTTGTGTGTTTGCAGGACACCACCGATGCAACTCTTAGGAGAAGAACGGGTATTTGGAAATCGTTTAGATTTTCTGGTTCAAGTTGGTTCAGCTGGCTTCCTTTGTTGTTCACCTTTAGCTGTGTGTGGAACTGGGTCTGGCCTCAGAGCGCCAGTCCTAAACTCTACGATTTTGTAAGTTCAACTCGCAACATTTAGAATAACACTTATTATCTGTGAAATGCCCAAGTCAAACTTGGACAAGTGTGGTGTAGTGTGGTGCCTAAATGGCCAAGTCCATAGCCATGACAGCTCTGTCATGAAGCATTGGCTCCATCAGTTATCCTAAAGGAAAATGGTCCTGCCAGGATGTGTCGGGGGATAGATTATAACCTCAGTTGTAAAGGGTTTGCAGAATTATCTGGGCCTGTGTTTTGATGCATAACATGGCACAAGAGATTGCCTTTCTCATCCCTCCTGAGCATCTAACACCTGATGAACCTGGTGTCCCACATAAGCCAGTTTGAACAGATAATGACACACGTCTAGCTGTGACACATCAGTTACAAGTGAGTCAATTTTCAGTAGGAAGTAAACTTTGTGTGGAAAATAGATGCTGAAAAAAAGATTCCCCGTACTTTATTAGTGTTACTTATCTCAAACAATGCAATTTGGAATTCTCTGAACTCCGCTGAAAAGGTGCCAGTTGCATTAACGATATGACTCTAACAAGATGTCAGTGAGGATGCACACACGGCACAGATTGTACATCAGCCAGGGAAGTGGCGTCTCCATCAATCTTCTGTGTCCCAAGGGAGGCACTTGAGTCATCACCTCAATATATGTGGAACATTTTATGAATGAATTAACTGTGAAGTTTATTTTATCGTGTTTCAGAAAACAGTAAAACACACCATCTTCTATCTATTCATCTGCACCTCCTTCTGATCATCCACACCTCCACACAATATCAGCGGTCCTGAGTACAGCCCCCTCACATTTTGAGTAATTATACCTCTTATTTCCTCCTCTTTATTCTGCCACTTCTAAAAAGCATTTTTGTAAGCAACAGATTATTCAAGTGATTGTTTACATTCATTTATGACAAAAATGTGGAGTGAAAATAAGGCGAGTGTATGATCTTCTGTTTTTATTTTTGTGACTGAGTCTCATTAAAAAAGACCATGTGTAGCTATACATAGATTTGTGAATGTGTATACACTTGTTTGCCTTCATGTGTATTATACATAGTTTAATTTGTGATTATCCAAAGAGTTTGATGCATCAGCCCCCTATTTTTAAAATTGGTCTTAAACTATCACCAACTAAAACCTTTATTTGCTAATGTAATAACAACACATTATTGCAATATTACTCAAGTTTAGTTTTTCTGTACCATTACTTCTGATACTTACAAGTACATTTTTGTCATTAGGAAGGGCTTTACACAAGATTTAACTGTATTACCGGATGATAATATTGCTTATACCTGATTTCATCAAAATGACTTCTGTTCTTTAAAAAAAAATCTATGAAGATGCTCATGATAATATCTTGTAAAACAAGTCTCATGGCAAGAGAGAAACAAAGCAAAGGATGCCCACTGGCTCATAGGGGCTTTCATATGTAATCTTCTGTGACTTTACCCAGATGAGCAGGACAGCTGCCTGAGATCATTCATTATGAAGAGTCAAGCACAGGTGTCTGTTCGCAGAATCATCTTGGTAATAATTTCTGCCTCGCTGCTATTCCGAGACTAATTTGAGTCTGAAAAGTAAACCCATCCAGGCCCAAGAATAGATCTGACTTTCACCTTCTCATGTGGCAAGAAATCCAAGCTGCTTGCTGTCCAGTGATAATAGAAACGTGTCTGGTGCAAACACCGTGCATTACTGTAGCATGGCACATGTGGATGAGTCACCTGCATGTATTCATGTCACACTTGAGCTCAAAATCTGTTGGCATGTTCAGGTTCATGGAAAGAGCAGGGGATGTTAACTGCTTTGTATGATTTCCTGGAATCTGTGATAAAAGAAACATGACAATTAGGGCGCACAACGGAGACAAAACTTTCCCCTCATGTTGTGAAAATGCTCCAGAGATTACAGAGTGATTCAACAAGCAATACAAGTAGCTGTCTGTCTTTCTCTGTGAAAGAAGATCAAAAGTGTGTAAGAGGGGCAAAGGTAGACTGGATAACAAGTGGCTCCCGTGACCTGCCTGCTGGCACTTTGAGCTATGTTCCCATAATACCCTCACCTGCTTGTCTATCCCCAACCTCCACCCTTGTCAGCCTCTGATCTCTTTGTTTCTTCCCATCTGCTCCCTGATATACAATGGTCAAAAACGGAGCACTCAAATTACAGCCTAGTAGGGCTTAAAATAGCCAACAATTGTGTGTGTATGTGTGAAGGGAGTGTGAATGGTCCTGTTTTTGCGTCAGCCCTGCCATGGCAACGAGGCTTTGCTTGTAAGCATCTCCCATCTTCTTCAGATGTTTCTTTGCATTAACATCAAAGACTTTGTCCACACCAATATAGCTAATTGCATTCTGTTTGCGGTGTTACGTAATTATTAAGCCTCCTAACAAGCAGTTTTAAGAGGCATTCACATTCCCACTCATGCACTCACACTCTATGTGAGTATTACGTTATATTACATGCAGGCTTCATTTCTTCCTCCTTCTCTCTTGTGCTCCACATGCACAAAGAGTCTCTTTTTGGAAACCACCCATAATCAGTTTATACAGATGAGGTGCTAAGTGAGGGGTGCGGTAACAATTTAAAGCTCGTCATCGAAAGAGAATGTTGCCGTGACGCGGCAAAGCGACACACTTAACGTGTTACTTTCAATTATGACAACATGCTGAGAAGCGTTACTTTAAAGCTTTAATATGCAGCTGAAGTGTGTCAAGTCAATTTTATGTTAAGTGGTAGATGTCTACAGATGGATTTCTGCTTCATCAGCCTGCTGACACATTCAGTGTACTACAGAGGAAATGTCTGTAACTGTGTGTGTGCCACAGTGGGGAACATTATGCGAACTGAATTCCAATTCTCAGTCTCATTTTTGTGAACTAAACACAAATCTTTTTTCACTTTTACTTTAAAAAGTTGTGAACAGTGACTGTAAATAAATAAAAATCATGGGTTCACTCACCTTAAGCACAGCTACTCACATTTAAATATTGAGGGTTGGTTTTGCTGCTGGGCACTTAACATGCAAAAGGTTTGTGCGGACCTGCTACAACTGAAGCTGAAGGAACTATGTTTTCCAAGTCCTCTGAATGAGATTGCTCTTCATCACTCCCTTTATGTAGACTTATGGATGACCTGATTGGATTTTACTGCTCCAATATCATAGGTCAAGATCACTTGAAGGGAACAACATCCAGCAAAAACGTATTCTCGGTGTCAAAGAATGAGCTGATGAAAATTTGGTGTTTAAATGTCACTATGACCTCACAAAAATGATGAAAAAATATAACTGCATTTCACAAATACCAAACAGAATTAAATGACTGAATAGAATTATTACATTTTATATCCAGGAAGACAAAGTTCAACTTCACAATGTCCCTGCAAAAACACTTTACTGAACATTTTAAAAGCCACCATTCAAGAACAGAAGGTAAGATATCAGCAGGGCACTGGATAGGTGACACTGATCTTGGGTATCTACCATAAAACTTGTATAGTTCAAAGAGGCACTGATTGTAAATATTTCAGAGTCAGTACTTAGCTCAGAGGTAATCTCAAGCCTGTGCAAAGCACTGCTCAATGTGCTGCAAAAGTTTGACATTTTTCTCTCTGAGTGGAAAGCTGGGCACCGTGACTCCAAGTCTGCCCAACTCCCTCAGGCCTGGCTTCAGAAGGGGGCCCTGCTGTCTCACATCTGTCCTCTTTTGGCCACCTGATTAGAGATTTTGCATCATTTTCCTTTTGGCTTCTTGCTTCCGTCCAACTTGACCTTTGAGACCCTAATAACACAATTCCCAATATCACAGAGATATGTAGAATCATTTGATTCCCAAATATGAGTTTAAAGTCATGAAAATTCATGACTTTAAACTCATGAAATCATTTGAAAGGATTGAGTAGAAAATGTATTCCTCAGATTAGATCAAGCTGTAGACTGTGTAAGTCCAATGAAAAACAAAATAGAGGCCTTTAAAAAAATTTAATCTCATAAATTCAAAAACCTCTCCCTCAGCAAATTTCTAATTTTCTTAGTTTGTAGTTGCCTTGTACTTTTATTACTGTCAACCTTGTCTTAATTCAGTCAGTAATTTGTCAGAGTTGTCTCCCTCACCATATGGCTGCAATGACATGAATGTCTAATGGACATACTCCCATCTGCGAAAAATAAGCCTTTTCACATTGTTATCATGTTCATTTGGTCTTTTTTATGTGTTTCCAGATATATCACTTGTGAAATCATCCATTACTGTGACTGGGGACTTAGGTTTGAATCTGCAGAGCATCGCACTTTGCTTTAGAAAGTCAAACAGCCTCAATAGTCTATGTAGACTATTTGGAGGAACCAGTGCCAATCAATCCTGACTACTCTCTGAGTAGGGCTATAACAAATTATAGGAGAATCATATTGGTGTGTTTTCCTCTGGGTTCTATAATGGCCTATGAGACTTTTTGTGGTTGTAGCAACAACTCTGCATATCTGTAAGCCTTCATAGCCTTCGAGCCTTTGTCTTCTCCAAAGATGTTCAACTGTGCCAGAAGTAGATTCAGTTCATTTGAAGACTTTGCAGTTTCCCATCAGAGCCAGAGCCACAAATTCAACTCAGTGTGGTTTGGTTTATACTTGGTACTTGGTACTTTCTTACAAGACATCATCTCTCAAAAGGCTGTGACTCCTCTCAGCCCTTCACTTTTTAATTTTAACCCAAAAGAATAGCTAGGCTTGCTACTAAATTGTTATGAGGACTGATGCTACTAATGCTCTTTATGTGGGAGACACTGCAAGTATGTGAGGGTATTTCAGTGAGTTTAAATTTTTTTTTTCTCTGTCCCATTCTCATTTACAGTGTATGCTGCTGGGGAAAAAGCCACGAGCAACGCCGCCAGCTGCCCGTACTCAAACCAGCTGTATTTTTCTTTTCTTTTGGAAAACACACTGTGTCTATGGCACAAAAAGGCAACAGAAAGGAGGCTTTTCCCTGGGAGGCGGCTGCACACGGTGTCAGACTTCTCATACAGCTGCCTCTTGAATGATGAGTTCCAGGTAGACCGTCTCTCTTCCCTGGGCTGACAGAAATACACAGCTGTACCACTGAGGTGCCCAAAATGATCTTAAGTGCAAGCTGTCGCTGCATCTTAAGTGAAAAGCCTACAATTATGATGCTCAGTGAATGATGTTAGCACCACTGAGATTTTTTTTTGTTGCTGCTTGTTCTTTATAAGATGAGTGTAACGTGAGACTGAAGAAGTGATGTGGTTGATGAGATGTGGCTTGAGCTCATTAGCATATTCACAGATCCACAATCACAGGATGAAGAAGTTGGAGTCATGCCCCAAGCAATATTAGGACCATGAGAGTTTTTTTTCCTTCAAAGCAGAGCCTAAGACTGTACAATCTGCAGCAAAAGGAGGGTGTTCGTCAGCATGTTAAATGCTTTCAAAGCGTTCCTGTTTGTTCATTTCCGCCTGGCTGCTTGCGTTCTTTGAAGCAGAAGGCAACTGCCTGCCTTTACCTGCATGCTGTCAACGCTCATCTGCAACATACAGTGAGCAATGAGAATTTGTTTCTTTTCCACCATTCAGGTGCATCCGTGCATGTGCATGTGTGTGTGTGTGTGTGTGTGTGTGTGTGGGTGTACGCTTACCTACCAATGCACTGGAGAAGCAGTACTGGTGCCAGATACTCCTACACGTTACTGATCTATATGTAGTATGTTGTAATTGTTCTGAGAGATTTGGTGAGCATGAAAATTATCTCAAAATGCTCTGTGGTTTTAAATCACTCACAAAAGAAGTAGAGTACAGATTATGTCAGATAACAGTTCAGGTGGACATATTAGAAACAAGATAAGCTAAGACATCTGGATGGTATGCAAACATTGAGGTGGATCAAATAAAGCCTCAAACCCTCAGTCGGTTATTGATTAAATAATCTGGCTAGATGGCTAGCCAAACCATCAGTTTACTCTAGCTCAAAAACAAGCATTTTGCATGGATAAAGTGTTCGGTCAGTGCGTGTGTGCAGTGTCTGTTTTTTGTTGAGTTAATGTTTTGCGATTTTATTACAAATCAAACTGAAATCACCTTGACTGCTTTTTCCAAAGTCTAAAAGAGGGCAATAAAGTCTCTGTTTATCCTTCCACCAGACACACCGGCACGCACACCGATAGAAGGATAAAACACAGACCCTGAGGTGCAAGTCTGAAGAATTGACAGATGTAATCAAACAGAGAAACCAGATGAAAGACAAGACACAATATGTCTACTGGTCTAGTGTGTGTGTGTGTGTGTGCATGGCAGTAATAGATCAAAGCTAATCTCGCCTCTCCTCAAGGCAATTCCAAAAAACAGTGTCACCGTTCACTCAGCAGAGGCTTGTGTGTGAATTCATTGCTGCGATAAGATCAGATGAAGGAGAATGTTTGAAAATGTAAAGTTGCACCATGAGGACACCTTGCTGGTGAGTCAGTATGTGTCAAGTCTGTTGAAAGCTATGAGATCTATATTGCTTATAAATCCATCATCCTTGTTTGGGAAATACTTGATTCTTGGTGTTGGTATGGAGAGATTCCCAGAAAAAGCAATGAAGCAAATTGGGATGACTTCGATCAGCAGTATGTGACCAGCATTAAAGAAAATTGACCATGAGGCTTAGATTAGTAAAGACATAGGTATACTGTGTGGGACTGACTGCATTAGATTGACAAAGCAGACAGCTGACCATGGGGCTTAGATTACACGCTGTTGGTGTCAAAAGTAAAATTACAAAGTACATTTGAAAACAACTGCAAAAGCATTGAAAGCATCCCAAACATTGACAGAGAGAGACAAAAAAGCTTCAACAAAAATGAAAAATAATAGAAACTTGAATAAATGAAAGCAGTAAGGGCTTTAAAGAAAGGAAAAGTTACTGGCCTCATAATGTGTTTTTTTTTTTGTACAGTAGTTTTTAGATAGAAAACCAATGTCCAAACAGATATTTTCTTGTGCAAAGTACTTACTTAATTCCCTTTTAATACGCAGAGTTCTCATCATGCTGTTTTAAATTGAATTGCCTTCTCCTGCACTCTGTGTTCCCTTTTCTTTCCCTTCAGCTATTAAATTTTGAGTTGATGATTCATTCTTGGATGTTTTGAGAGCCTTGTCTTGTGCAGCCAAACCCCAGTGCTGCATGGAATCACAAAGGTTTATGTATAAGACGAGCCTGCATCTTTTTATGGCATGATTTTTGGCCCACCGCCAAGGACACCTTTTTGTCTTAAGTAATTAAATGTAAAATCTCAGAGCAGATCCTCTGTTTTTTCCTCTTATACTAAATTCTGTGACAGACACTTGGTGTAGAAGTGATACAGAGTGTTCCCCACACAGGGCTTTCCACACTGCACTTAAGGTAAAAAAAAAAAAAAAAAAAAAAGATCTTCCTAAATGTAATCAAGTTTTTTTAAAGAGTTATAGATGTGGCACACCATAACACCAGACAATTACACAGCTCTAGGAACCTATTAACGAAGAGGGAAACAAGACGTGGAAAACAAAGAGGAGTTCACATCGATGCAGTAGATCCTCAAGCTAAATGCTCAAACTCCAGTTGAAGAAGATAGTAGATAATGTCACTGGCTTGGAAAATTAAGGTAATTGACTATTTAACTATCTTTAAAAAAAAAAATCAGACATCACCATTACAGTTCATACTTAGGATATCATGAATATATGTATCACATTTCATGATAGCTCATGCCGAAGGCCGCCATCTACCTTTTTTTTTTTTAATTCTGTGAAAATCAAAAAATAATTTATTCATCCTAATGGGGAATTATAGTCATGCAGGATTGCATTTATTGATTTTTTTATGAATCATCAAAAGCAGTCATTGTGTAAGGCTGTTTCTGCTGGCAGGAATGATCTCCCGTACTGTCCTGTGTTGCAGCTGAGCTGAAGAAACCTCTGGCTGAACGCACTCAGTTGTTTCAACGCTGCTAGATAGAATGTGTGCAGTATTAGCGTTATCACCTCTTGGGGCTCCAGAGTGGTCTCCAGCACAGAGCCAGCCTTCTTTCTCAGCTTGTTCAGTTCCTTTCGGTCACTGGCTCTGATGCTGCTGCCTCAGCAGATGGCTGAAAAGCAGATTGCGCTCTCGGCCGCATACTTTTATCTCGATACAAATATTGAAGGACCTAAGCTTCTTTAAGACGTAGAGTTTGTCCTGCTTCTTCTTTTTGTAGACATCCTCAGTGTCACACTTCCAGTCTGCTCTGGTAAACTCAAAGGTATCTGTAGTCATCCACCACCTCCGCCTCTTCTACCGGGATGGAGATTTATTTCTGGTCCTCCTAAAATCCACAATTATCTCTTTTGGTTTGCATGTTTTCAAGATGAGGTTCCACACCATACCACAAAGGGATATCATCAAATGTCAGTTTCTACAATATCATTAGGCAAGTTATGAAATTGATGAATTATGTCAAATTGGGAAATGTCACAGACTCTGCACCTGTAGAGTCTGGGTTTTCATTCCCCAGAACAAAGTAACTTGACAGTAATTGCATAGGTTTATATCTCAGACTTCCAAGGTCTTGTCAGCCTCATCATCACATGAGCCTCAACGGGTCATTCGGCAAATGGTCTGCGCCTTTAATCAGGCAGCTTATGATTGACAGTCAGGCTGGAGCACATATAGAGGTCATCACTCAATTATACAACACAGTCCTAATCATACAGAACAGTGGAAATGAAACTCAAGCTTGATAACATAAGACAGATGTGGAACGCACATGCCTGAGACACGGTGTATGAAGAGGGCTTGGTGAATCAATAGCTATGAATTATTCACATTGTTATGAATAGTGTATCATGTTTCAGCACATATACGGCCGGATAATAGGCTGCATTCATCTCCAGTCCATCCAGGTCAAAGTTCTTCCTTTACAGTAGAGGATGAATTATTCCTGTAGTCTGTAGAAAGCTGGTACACTCATTGGGATCTCTAACTCAATAGGATCTCAGTGTTTCATCAGCTTTAATGTCTTAATTAGGCCTTGTAATCTGTTATGTTTTTATCTTTCAGTCTGAATAGAAGAGGGTAAATAATATCTGTTCAAAGACCAGCTGTCTCAGTCGCAACAATTTGCTAATGCTATGCTTATCTACTCGTGCTCATTATAAATTCTGATTGATCTCATTAGTGCTAAGGGGAAAGATCTGGTTTGGCAGGTTTGCTGGATTAAGATTTAGATCAAATAAAAAATGTAATATAATCATGTCAACATGCGTTTGTATTTGTTGGGAAGTGTCTTTTAGTGCAGGCACATTCCCGTGCAGTGGGTTAGAGATCAGCTCATCAGTCTTGGAGAGCATGCTTCATTTGCATCCTGCACGTTCCCTGATGTTTTCCAGGAGGACGCACTCACAGGCACAGAAAGGCTCTTGAAGGCAACTGAATGAACAGTTGTCGAGGGTCCTTGATCAATCACATAAAAAGGCTCTCACTCTGATTGACAGTTCAAGTGCAGATCATTATTCCCTCTCCAATCAAAAACGGTTTAGTGTCTAAAACTTTGCCACAGATGTGCTAGTCATGCTTATCTGATGCATCAAATGCAAGTTTCCTTTGCTACTCTATTTTGCTAGTTATGGTTACTATTTCTTTTAGGAATTGGAAGAAGCCACATTTTCAGTGAAGCTGATATCTACAGATTTTGTCAACCTTAGTTATTTGTGCTATTGGACTTTTTTTCTGGGCACATCTCCTTTACAGGTAAAATTCTTGCAGTGTCTTTTAATTAGACAGATTCGGCAGATTCTGTCATGAAAGTCTTGTTTTTTTTCTTTTTGCATTTAAGAGTCGGCACTTCAGATGTATTTGCTGGTGTAGCCAGCTCTGGAGAAATTGGCATTTTAGAAATACACCTTTCCTAGATGACAGAGCAATTATTTAGTCCATGTAGTTAGAATCTTTTAATATTCCTTGCCAGTCTCTCAAATGTCTTCATTTTGAATCTTCATGGTCCTGAAGGCATCATTACCCTCTTTAGATGTTTGTGGGATGAACACACACGTTTAACAAGTGTCCGAGTTTTAAATAAGATACAAGTAAATTGTCACTCCTTAAGATGTTTCAGATATTGGCACCTATTCTTGAGGCTCTGGTTCGTACTTTATAGAGTTAAAGATGTTATGAATAGTGTAAAGGTGTTTACTTTTGTGCAGTTAAGATAACAAAATTGCATGTATTTGGTTTTAGTGTATCAGTACATATATATATATATATATATATATATTTTTTTTTTATATAACATTTTTCTAATCTGTAACAGCACAAAAGTTATGCAGGTTATGACTCATGTATCTCTTGCTTTAAAAAAATGCCAGGCTTCTGCTTTAGATATTAAGTCAGATAGCTGGACAAAGGCTTAAAAAAAAGAGCATAACTCGACAGCCTTGACATTCCCGTGCACCTCCACAACAGGTGATGTCACAGTGTAAGCAAGCTTTGTGACAATGTTGTTGTCAGAGAGGAAGCTAGATATTCAGTCTCTACAGTAACTCACCATCGAATTATTATCGAACAACTGGTTTGAAACCCCTGTGGTTAGGTGTGTCTCTAAAAGCCTCGCATGTAAAACAATATAGAGAGTCAGTTCTGACTGGCTTTTTGTTTGGTTCTTGTGAAAGGCCTCAGGACTTTCTTCAAAGCCTCGGTGGATTTTAAGATGTTTTATTTAGACCACGTTAAGAATGGTAGATAGAGGCTGCCTTGTTACAGTGTTTGTGCAGATATCAATACTACATGTTATTGGATGTTTCCACACTATCGACTGAAGAGTAGTAAGCAACATACAGGTCAGGAGAAAGTAGCATGAAACAGCAACTCTTATTAGAAAGCACACTCAGTCCTTGCTGGGCGCCCAAGCTGATTTTCGAAACTGACTTGATATCTGGCCAGGTGATTTCTGCATGAAGTCATGAGGGACTCTTGTGTACATTTACATTCTCACATGCAGCGCCTCCGGAGCATGTCTTGAAAATTTCAGGGCTGCAGATCATATGTCGAAATGGCTATAATGAATTATTCTGATGTGTGTCCTGTTTGTACAAATCTATCTGAAAAAAAACGGTACTGTGGCTCAGAGAAAGCAAGAAGACACACAAGGGAAAATAGTTAAAAATTGGCAAAGTCCAGTCGGATTTCTGGGGTAGCTTTGGTTGAGAAGTCAGTTTTTGTCTCATATATTCACACACCAGACAGCCTATCAATACAGAAAGCATTTCCATTATTCTAAAACTCAGTTTGTTACATAGTATTCACGTATTATGAGACAACAGGACATAAATGACTATCTTCAGACCCTCATTGCTGCCAGTTACTCTTGAATCTGCGTCAAATGCCTTTTGAGGTCAAAAACTTGATAAAGGAGGTAATTTCATCACTAGTTAAATCCGTCTCTCCTCTCCGAGAGCATACTGGTTGACAAGTGAGAGAGCTATGAATCATGGTCTGAGGCACACGCAGCCAGACTCCCAGGTGCGTTGGATTTCATTCCGTCAGACATAACAAAAAGCCTCCATCCACAAAGATTTGCAGTTTAATGTTGCTGTTAAACATGTTTGTGTAACAGGCAGAATGAGCTGTGTGTATCATCCTGGATGGTCCCTCCCATGCCTCTTCTCTGGTTTTCATTTGTACCACCACATGGCAGAGCAGGCATGGCATAGAAGCTCAAGCTATAAAATCAGAAAGTTCTTGAATTACTACATGCTGTAAAAGGGGACTCAAACTGTTTTTTTTCTTTTCCCAGCATTTTACAAGGATTCTTTTTCTTATATTAGACAATTAAAACCTGTCATAAGATCCTTAAAAACCTGCTAACTTACATCCTCACTGTTCATCAGTCAAGCTTCAGTCACCTCTATTTTTGCAGCCCGCTCTTCTGAATCACTGTGATATTTTATTATCACTGCTGCAAGAAAGACAGGAAACCTTTACAACTTTTGGGTCTGGCTCAGAGTGGAATTGATCTTAGCCTCGACAAAACCCTTCACTGTTTTTCTCACTAATTATCCAGTGTCAATCACTGCAAAAGCTTGCTGTTGAGGTGAAAAAACTATTCAACTTTGAACCAAAAACAACTTTATCTCAGGGGGATGAATGTTGTAATCATGCATTATCTTTATTCACAAACGCAGGAGTAATTCCAGTGCCTTATGACAGCAATAACAACGGCTCAACCATTACGGTGACAGTTGAGGAAGCTTTGTTATTTTTAGTTTAGCCCACAGTGGATTTTCACATCAGGATCACTGCATATAGTCACGCAAATTCCTTTTGAAAGCTTTTCACTAAAATCTCATATAAAATTTATTTGGACCTGGGGTGGACTAGTTTGATTGACAATTCTTCCCACCGGGGCTTCGCGATGACAGATGATGACAGGTGACGGTGCTCTGTGGCTTTACACCCAGGCAGGGATGGAACAAAATAAAGCAAATATACCATAGACCGATACTGAATATTTCATAGAGCTGTCCTGTGTCATCTGACATTTCTTTTGGCCTCTTTATATTTTGAACGTGTTGGAAAAAGCAAACTTAAGATATTTATTGTACATTTATTTTCTTTCAAAAATAATTTAGCTACTATATTTAAAAGATGAGCGCAGTTGGCTGGTAACAGATACATTATGACTTGGCCTTATAATTCACAGTTCTACAGTAACTTTGCATTATGGTTCATTCAGTTTAGTTTTATTTTTTATAGCGCCAAATCACAACAAGCGTAATCTCAAGACAATTCAAAGATACTGTCCAGTTCAAGCCGATTAGAGTCCAATTCATTGTAAAACAATCATAATCCAATCAAATCAAATTCATTAAATTTTAAATGAGTCCAATTCATACAGAGCCTCTTAAAACAAAGAGGTTGCCCAGCTAAGGAAACCAGCAGATTGCACCGAGAGTTCTCTTTGTTCCAAAAGCCCATCCTGAGCATGCATGAGGTGACTATGGAAAGGAAAACTCCCTTTTAACAGGAACAAACCTCTGGCAGAACCAGACTCAGGGATGGCGACCATCTGTCTCGACCAGCTGTTGCTTAAGAGGACAGGAAAGAGGGGACAACAAACACCATAACATTATTCAAAGGATATCTGCTGAGAGCAGAATGAGGAGAGGTGCATGATGGGAGGTCCCCCAGCAGTCTTGACCTATAGCAGCATAACTATGGGATATTTCAGGGTCACCTGAGCCATCCCTAACTATAAGCTTTATCAAAAAGGAAAGTTTTAAGCCAAATCGTAAAGGTACAGAGGGTGTCTGCTTCCTGGACTTGGACTGGCAGCTGGTTCCACAACAGAGGGACCTGATAACTGAAGGCTCTGCCTCCCATTCTGCTTTTAGAAACTCTGGGAACCACAAGTAAACCTGCAGTTTGAGAGCGAAGTGCTCTGTTGGGAAAATATCTAACTATGAGATAAGATATGATGGAGCTCGTTCATTAAGAGATTTATATGTGAGGAGGGGAATTTTATATTCTATTCTAAGTTTAACATAGAACCAATGAAGAGAAGCTAAAGACAGAAGAGATTTATATCTTCCTTTTTTAGATGCTCCTGTTAAGGGTCGCCACAGTGAGTCACTTAGGGATACAATTATTTTATCAATACATTCATTGCTGTAATAACAGGCCTTTTTTTCCTACTAAATTTGAAGGGAAAAAAAATCCAATGACAAAAACCCACAGGTACCTATTTCTAAGAATAGAAAATGTTTAATTGTCTGCACCTGTATAGTGCCTTTTAACCTAAACTAGATTCCTAGTTTCTCATTCAGTCAATCATGCAAACATGACAGTGAAACGATGGGAGAACAAAAGTAATGAAACATAGCTGACCTGAGTCTTGGTTACGTGACGACAGTTGTGGGACTTTAAAGTTTAGACAGAGTGACTTGGAGAGAGCAGAGTTATTTCAGTGCGATGCTGTGACCAATTTGTCACTTCACATGTGGCAGGAGATGACATGGACTAGACATATGGTTGACTCGCAGAAAATAAGACAGTCGAGGTGTGACGTGAAACCTGTCAAAGAGCGGCTCCACTTCATCTGCAGTGTGAAATCTAAAAAAATGTCAAACAACAATTTCGTTTGAAGTTATAATCTGCAACAGTGACAGTCCTGTGTGTAAATATGATCTCTCCTTGTGATTTTCACCATATGATAATAAACATTAAAGGGGAATAATGAAATGTGCAGAGTATCAGAATGTTAATTTGGTTGGTTTGTGAGCCACCATTCATCGGGTCCATTAGCTGCTTATTTCAAGCAGTGCTCTCCTCTCCTAACTCCAGGTTATCATTTTCAAAATCTCCAATGAGAAATTCTACTGCAGGAGTTCTCAACCTTCTCACTGAGAGGTTTTAACTAAGATTTAGGTCATGCAATGCAGTGGGCTCTTTCCTGAATGGTCTAACAGATCTACAAAGAACATGTTTCCTACATTTATGGGGATGTTCTTTCCTGTCTGCACCAAAACAATTTTTCTCCATGACTCCAGCTTCAGCCCAAAATGTTGGTATAAAGAAATACAAATACATGTGGGTGTGTTTGGCCAGAATGTTCAGTGAAGTGAAACAACTCTCGTTGCCGATACAGCAATTTGGAGACCAGTCTGGCCAAGTCATACTAAGGTTTGTTTGTTTTTGGAGGATTTTCCTAACATTTTTCAGACGGCGGAGCAGTTTATGATTGAATCTTGTCATTTCTGATGTAAAGTGACACGCCATTGCTTTCAAGATGGGGTTTACATCTTTGAGGCAATTAGGAGGACACGCTTCACTAAATGAGAGCATGGACAGTTACCTGTCAGAGGATTGTCTAACAGAGAGCTGATATTTTGTGTTTTCTCTTTTATTTCTTTCAAATTACACCCATTGAATTAACATCCTTATACATTTCATTCTACTTCTTCATCAACCTTTTGAGTTCAAGCAAAGCAAAAGAAAAAAAACTTCATCCAAATGTCTAAAAGTAGCATAAGATGATGGATTTAGTCATTAGAGAGCAGCTGGATGCACTTTTCTATTAGCCAGCATCCATCCAAAGACCAGAGGACATGCAATAACTTGTAGGGATTTGCACAATTCCCTGTGCCTTCTCCGACCTCCAGCAAGCGTGCTTAGCTGGGCCCTTGAGAAAAATTTGACAACAGCATTCACTTACTTAATCACCATGGGACTACACACCATAAGCTGCAAGACACTAAGTCATGGTTTGGCTTTATTTTGCATAAGAACTTAAAGCCTTGCTGAAAACCACCATCTCAAATTTTCACATGTGAGAAAGCAACCCAGCTCTTTTGGCCATGGCTTTGCAGAGGGGAGAAATATCCCAGAGAGCTAAAAGAAAAAGTAAATTTACTCACATTTGAACCATACACTAAAGGGAAGTCTCTCTTTTTTTTTAGATTAAAAGCTTCATCTGTGTGATATACCCTATGGGCTTGGTGGTGGGCCGTGTAAACTGATCCTCCACGCTTATGGAGCCTCAAAAAAAGATTCAAGGAAATCTCCTTGAGCTTGGTTGAACGGAAGAAAATCCCACGTGACAGAATAACTTTTAGCATTGAAATGTCTCAGTGGTGGGAGGGGAATTTGTAAGGAAAGGGAAACGCAGTAGATCATTTTGATTTAATCTCTATGAAGCTACAGATGCGATCGAGGTGATGACCGCATTCATGCTCAACTGTATTATTACTTAGCCCAGCTGCTAGGAAGACAGTTCAAACAAGGAGCTTGTCTTAGCTATGACCCTGCACCTGAGCATGGTCACTGCAGGTACTCTCCAGACCATAGGAAGGACACACATCTGCGGATGAAACTTCAACTACTGCAATAAATGACACATCTACCCTCTCAGTGTGAGAGATATCAGTACAGCTACTGTCTGATGTGCTGTCATCACCGGCATTTTCTTGAGATTTGCGAACAGTCGACACAATCGATGCTTTGCATACATTTATCATGACCTCATTTCCTGCTTATATTTCACACCCTCTCATCAATAACATGTTAGTATTTAGAGTTTAAAAGAATTGTGTAGTATTCACTCGCTAGCACTGTGGGTGAGGGCTCCACGTGAAAAAAAACAATTCTACAATTTCAGGAATTTTATCACAACTGTGACAAATGTAATAATGTTTTATGATTTTGTGATGCTTTCATATTTCTGGTTTTCAGTTCACTGGCAGTAAATGCATTAGGATGTAAAATCTGATTTAGAGTCATCATATCATTCATTAAGTCAATTTCGATGCAATTAATGTTGTGAGAACAGCATTTGACCTGTCGATGAATGCGCTGGATTGGAAATTTCCATCTTCTGTATGAATCACACTTACCAAGTCATCATGCAGAGACACAAATACAAACAGAGAGGATACATATACATAATTCCTGTGCATACTTCCTCCTGGTTGAGTTACCACACAGCGTGCTTCGGGCATCCCTGTCAGCTCATCTTCTCTTTGACATAAACTTGCCCTTCTCAGAGCTTCCTCCTCTTCCTGCTGCATGTTGCCATGTGTGCGAGAGCAACACTTGCTAGTTGAAACGGCACAGCACCCACAGTGCTCCATGGGAGCATCTTTTGCTCGCCTGGTCAGCAGCATCAAGATGATTTGGCCATATGTTCATAACCTTCCTTTCCTCACCTCAGAGAATTTCTATCTCACTTAGCCGAGGTGTGACAGAGGGTTTCTGTCACCTTGGCTGTTGTGTGTGTGTGTGTCCGTCTGTGAGACATATGACATTTTCTTACACTTTATCAACATTATTGAAAAAGCTGTCAGGATGGCCCCTTTGTCACCTTTCACTAATGGTTGTGACCTCATTGATCCATTGCACCATGTGCATACCAACCCATCATCCACTGCACTCAAGAGACACACTTGGACTATCTGGCTGCCATGTCACATCAGGAACCAACAGAGCATAGAAGAAAGGCAGAGTATCTCCGTTACAGGATGTTCCACATATACAGGCAGGGCTGACAATTGCAAGACCAAGTCACCAGTGACAGCACTGGTTTGTCTTTACTTTATAGTTTATTATTTGGTGACATAGCCTCAGTTTTTCACCTGACATTTTAGTTCTGTTCCATAATATTCTGATTACTTTATCAACCATTATGAATTCTTCTGCAGATAATTTTATCAAAATAAAAAAAGAATTAAAAAAATGTTTTTCTCACATTGGACCTTTTTCAGCATTGAAGCAGGGATTCAAACAGCTTTTATAATAGTTTTCATTGTTTGAGTTTTTTTGTGACCTCTGATAAAGGATTCTGATTGCTCAGTTTATTCAACCAACCACTAAAAGATATTTCAGTTAGCATTTTTGACAAAGAAAAATATTAACTCTGAGGAGTGATTTTTCTGTCAGTTTTAATTCTACACCGTAGATGCGTCCCGTGAGTAAGCTTTATAAAAGGTTATAATGAAAAGCTTTTAATTTAAAATATTTCCAATTAAACAGAAACAACTGAGAGAAACTAATCAGCCATTCTAATGTACTCCTCAGTTCTACAGAGAATTGCACATCGGTGGTTTGGTCTTAAATTCAACAGCTGTGCCATATGGATCATTCTAACAACTCACATCATGCTTGTTTTCAAAAGCAGCTGTTTATAGTGAATAAGTAAGCTGTGTGTATGAGACCACTCTTCAAATATTAGGTGATAATATATTGTTGCTTGGTTGAGAGCTAAAAATGTTGTACCTCGAACCAAGATTAGTGGATTAGTGAGTTATGTTGGGCCCAAAGTCATTGTTTTCAGTTTCTCCCTCTGTTAACCTGCTTAAATCACCATGGTAACGTTGGCTGAGCTCATAACCTTTTCCGGAGCAGTTTATGTTCAGAGTTATAGAGTAGATCATCTAAAAAGATAAAGTGACAGGAGTTTTATTTAACAAGGACTTCACCTGCACATTTGTGTTCTATGTACAATAAACACAACTTTGATCAATATGACTGCTGCTGCTTGTGTGTGTATTTGTACAGTGTTTGTAAAAATGAAATAGCTGCATTGCTCTGTACAGACTGTGTGAGGGCAGAGGAGATGACATTTATAATAGCTGGGATGCTAATAATAATGAATACTAACCAAGACTGTGTGTGCAACAGGGATGATGAATAACAAAAGCACCAAACACAGGTCGAGTTCACCCATGAGAGGAGTTGAGTGGAGAACTAACAGGAAGTCTTTTCCCTCAGGAGGGAACCAAGACTTGTTACTGTAAAAACAGCTGACCCTGTGGCTTCTGTCGGGAAGGAATGCATGCACAGGAGACAGACAGAGAGATAAACAGGAGCTCATACTGTACAGAGGATCACCCTTCAGTGCTTGCATTCAAGCTTTCTCCCCCTCCCTCTCTCACTCCCTCTTTCACTCGCCCACTTAGTATCATTTCATCTCTCAGTCCCTCTCTCTCTCGCACACACACTTGCAGTCGCTGTGCTCTGACGGATGGGGATACACTGCCAAGGAGGACTAAGGGGTGAGAAGAGTGTGTTTCTTCTCTTCTCTGGTGTGTTTTCTTTCTCTTCCGCCTGGCTTTCCTCATGAGCTGTTAATTTCAGCCCCGGCCCTGAGGATGAGAAGGATCTGTTTATGAGGAAGACACAACAAAGGAAGAGGGAACAAGGATCAACAGGGTGGTAAATTCTGCGAGCGGGAGAGAACCAGAAGATCTTTTCTTTTTCTCCAGGATCGAACAAGGTTAGTGAGGAAAGCTGCTTATCATTAAAACAAACAGTGCTGTTATTCTCACAAATCCGTTCTTTACTTTCATTTCTGAAAAGTCTTCTCTATTCAAAACAATTTATATTCATAAGCTTCTATTGTTCTTCCAAGGTTTCAATTATTTTTTCTCACAGACTAAATTAAGAACATTTTCTCTCCCAAACTCTTTTGTAACATTTTCGTTATATTTCTCTGGTCTCCAGATTTGTTACTGAAGTTTCACTTCAGGCCAGCACGACTGTTTTATTTCCCAAAGGTGTGCAAAATGATTCCGAGGCAGAATTTCTCCCTTGGCAATATAGTAGAGACTGATCTGCAGGAAAAGGCGAGGACAGCACGGCTCTCTTTGCCGCTCATCAGCGGTCACTTTGCACAGGAGGCAATTAAGTGGGATTGGCAGCTGACGCTGCCGGTAACTTAGAAACAGGAGTGTGGGAGACACACGGTGGCGTATGATAGGATTCAGGGGGAGAGAGGAGCAGAGGAGGAAGGAAATTCCCTTTGTTCATTCACACAAAAGCCTGTTCCTCTGTGAAAACCCTGCTCTCGCCTGTGTGTCTGTGTGAAAACTGGCCCAGGGGCAGCAGTTGTGAGCTTTTATGATTTTGCACGGGGGCGAGTATTGTTTAAGAGTGTGCACTCTTAAGGGTGACTGCATAGAAATTGTGTCTATGTGCTGTGTGTATGGCTGTAGGTGAGTTCATATGGATATGCATGATCTTTTAGAGAACATTCACCTTTAAATACTGCAAGTCAGAGAAATTATTCAATAATATATAACCTTATCACACAAAGAGTTGGAAAAAACAAAGCAACGTGGTTCCCTTGCAGATACTGAGATCAATGTAACCCAGAAAGAAGAAGCAGTTTTGCAATTGACGTTTTCAAAAAAGACCTCTGAGCACTCTCCCGTTGTACAAGCTTCAAGTATTTGACTGAATAAATCTCCTTGAAACTCACAAAGACCCACTTTGCTCACTTTTTATCACACAGCCTTCCTGCAGCCATTTTTTTTAGCACAAATAAGATAAGAGGAGATGCGAAGGTTAGCCTCTGGCTGCTGACAGCATAGGCCTACGATAAAGACTTAAGTGTGTTGGTGAGCTGTGAAGTTCTTTAAATATTATCTGCTGGGTAGAGGATCAGTTTGATTCAAAACAAGAGGAGGACAGGGAAGCAAAGTATTGGGTTCTCCGTGTAAATAGGTGGGGGCATTGCTAGGCTGTGATTCTGGACTGTGTGTTTTGACACAAAAGGAGAGATACTGCACAAACCTCCAGTCTATTTATTTTAGTGAAAGGAAAGTGTTGGTCTACTTTCAGTACTATGTGTTCGTACAGAAACCCCTCAAGTGAAACAGTTTGAAACAGCAGCAGGTTGGTGCGGTGTTTATGCTCATTTTATGTTTAGTCTGGGCTTGGTGTCTTCACATAGTCACGGTCCCTGCAATCTGAGTGACTGAACATGAAGTGGGTTCAGGACAAGCAGGTTCGGCGATCAGTTATTAGCTGAGGACCATTTCCTGTGTCACCTTGTCTCGTAAACACACATCACTTTTCTGTGCCTCACAGTGATGTGAGTTTCTCGGCCAGGAGGAGTCTATAAACTGAGAGCCATAATGTGCCCTTGGTGATACACACATTTATTTACATATAGATTATAAACATTCACATTTCTCCGGACATACGCACCAATAAAAATATGCACGCACAAAGATGGAACAACACATACACAGAGAGGTGGCGGAGCAGAGAGAGACGTCGTGACCGGTTGCTTGGCAGAAGCCCTCAAGGTGAAAATTTAAAGTGAGAAGCATTTCAAATTCAGAACAGATGATCTAGCCAGGGCTGAAACTGCAGAATAGCTGGCGGCATCAGATGCAAAAAATTCTTTTGGCAGAATGAGTTTTTGTTGCCTGGATCTCAAACACACAAGTCAGTAGTGCAGAGTTGAAATTAATACAACTGTTGTTATTATAAACTTGCTGATGGTGACTTGTATCATGAACCAGATTTCCCAAAATAAAGCTTTCAGCTTTCTTGAGAGGAGCTCTTTTTCTTTGTACAGCTATCATCAGAGCAGACCTAAACCATTCGTACAAGTAGACATAACAGGGACCAGAGTAAGTTACGTGTGAGACACACGTCTACTGTAGATTGAACATTCTCACAGGGACTGGGAATATTACAACCAGAACTCTACGTAGCTTATTAAATAATAAACATTACCAAAATGTGCACTGTATGAAACATCCCATGTATGCAGCATTTAACAACCAACCAATGTACAACCAAAGTATTAACAAGTGTATTAACTTCCACTTACTGTTTAATCCAAAACAGATGCTTATGCAAGCAAAATATTCTGAATTAGCACTGAAAATTAAGAGCTGCCTATGTGTATGATTAAAGCAAACAAATTTCACTTAGGGATTAATAGATATTATTGTGTTATGGAACATTTTTGAAATACAGATGTAGGCATATAACAATTTTGTAGCCCAGAGAATGTGATGATAATAAAAGTATACATGAACATTCAACTATGACCAAGCAAACTAACAATGGCTTGGTTTCAGTCAGAACCAAATTCAATTTAGCCTTCCTCTCTTTCCCTTTAGATGCTTGCTTTGCTTTTAGCATTTTTTTATTTCATTTTTTTTGTTTGGACCTCTGGTTCATTTGCAGAATTCTTTTCTTATCAAAGTGCTGCTGCAAACCCCACATGTGTCTGTTTTACTTTTGAAGGCATCTGAATTAGGCCACATGAACAACATACAGTTGTACACAAAAAAATGAAAGTTAAACTTTCATATGATTGAAGCTGCAAGTAGTGATGATTTTTTTATTTCTAGAATGTGCCCGATATGACATTAAAAACATTGTTTGTTGTGTCTAATGAATAGTCTGAATGCTTAACATAATGTTAATGATAATAATAATAATACTAAACAAAACTTAATGTTTTAGAAGCCAAATGACAGCAGTTGACTTGAAAGTTACTGTTTCCTTGTATGATCTGCTGAGGAATATTGATTTCACTGATAATGTAACAAAGCTGTTAATTATATTACCGGCAGATGAGCACAAGGACTTTCTTTCATTGGGGCTCTTAATTACATTCTGACTGAAGACCTTGTCGCATTTCAGATCAAACCAACTTTAGACCGCCTCCTTCGGGTGGATTTGATAAGCCCTTAGGATAATCAGTTTTGTGTTTTTATAGACATGTATGTTCTCTGTATCACTCTGTTTTCTTAATATTTCAAGTCAGACACAATTAAAAAGGCAGGTAAAAGTCCAAGAACGTGCAGCTCAGATCTACTTCTGTTTGCACAGAAGAACAAAGGCTTTCATCTGATGTTCCTAGAGCCCTGGATCTTGTCATCCACCACCCACCCTTCTAAAAAAATCACATTGAATGGTTTCCAACAGAGAGTTTAACTGATTAATAACGTCAACAGCAGCAGTGGCAGTCAAATAATTACATTCTTCAGCCCAAAAATAAACAGCAGCGTGCAGTCGCTCAGTGAGCACAGAAGTGTCTTGTTTTCCAATCTGCTGTGCCGAAAACTCTGCATTCATTTGGTTTATCTGTTCTGTCATCATGACATCTTTCTCCGGAGGGTTCACACCGGGTTCCCTTGCCTTCGGCCTGCCTTTGTGTGTGTGAAAGTGTGTGAGTGCACAGTGTTTTATATGTGTGCTAAGTTACTTAATTTCCGCATGCTTATTTGTGCATTTGTTAAAAAAAAGACAGAACGCAAGTTGTGCTGCACATGTGTGCTTCTTTTATAGATGTGTCTGTGACAATTTAAGGGTGCGCATGTGTATTTGGATGTCTATAGTTTTATGTATTTACATATGAGAGAGGAAGGCAGAAAGACTGACAAGAGAAGGTTCTTTAATGAAGCTCTCATTGCTTCCGCTTATATCAGATTCCAGTAAAAGGATTATAATCCAGTTGAAGCCTTTAGAGCAACACATCATCTCTAGTCATCAGCTATAATGATTCCCTTTCCCTTGTTGTATGACAGCATTAGAAGCTAGAAGAAAGCCAGCAGTCCCATTATACTGTCAGTGCCGATATCAGTTACGTACTCCATATTGTACGGCTTACATCGCCCCTTTCACTGTCCTGTATTACTTCTCAACAAACATTGTCAAATACAAAAAGTCCAAAACAAAAATATGGCTGCACTTTTTCCTCTCTGATAAAACGGCCCATGAAATGCTTTTCATTATATGGATACATCAGGGTGTGTTCCATTCACTGTTCTCATTTATATGCCGGTGCATTGCTTTGAACTGTCTTCCCTTGTGCTGTTTATTGTTTTCTTTTTTCTATTGCGGAGGAGGGGATGTTCATTATCGGAGAGGCATTTCCTCCGTTTGAACAGCTACTGAAACAGAGGCCGAAAGAATAATCAAATGACAGACAAGCTGCTTCAGCTCAGACGGAGGTTTGCCCAGTGGCCCTTTTGAATGTAAATGCAGTGTTTGCTCTCTGTATTTGTGTGTCTGTATCTCCGGTCAACACAAAAGCGTAGAAAAGTGACCTTTGCTCCTTTGAGCATTAAGCCAGCTGAAGCAGTTGAGTCAAGTCAAAGATGCGTCACAGGAGGACAAATAAATGTTTGGGAAGATCGGGGTTTGGGAAAACTTGCTTTAGGAGAAAATCTTACGCAAATTAATATCTGTGCTTGCTCATTCCCATATACAAACAAAACACTCAAGCCTTTCTGTTAGAGATAAAACTAAGGAGGAAAAGTCTTTTCCCACAAGGGGTTTTTCAAAAAGAAATAAGCTTGACCTAGTCATGTGATTGACATGCTGACACGAATCACCTTATGTTTATCAATTTTCCCCATTTTGCTAAGCAGGGTCTGATCTGTGCTTAAGTCGTGCCTCCTGGATGTTGCATCGATTTAATGCTTAACTTCAGGATGACTTGTTCCACTTCATCCCACAATAGGTCAACAGAATAGCTTTTCTTTAACATCTAAGTCAAAATTTTAATCCTTCTTGGCTATGATTATTTTATCACTATATGATCTATAATAGACCTGAGGGGCAGAAGAATTAACTACTGCAGTTTAATGTTGTTTTGTCCAAGAAATCCAGCCAAGTGCGCTCAGATTTAAATATCTAGATTCTGAGGTTGTAAACAAAGCCTTGCATATTTACTTCCTCAAGATGTATTGGGATTTAACACACCAGATGCAGCCACTTTCAACTTGCAGTATAAACTGCAAGATAAGAGAGGCTCTGTTTTTACAGACTCTGGGTATGCAGTCATATAACAGCACATTTTCTCTCACAACTAATGGGAATCTGCTTTAAAACTCCTTTGTCTTAAGCTTGTCAAACTGCTTTTGATAAGCACCAGAGAGAGGGATACTACTACAATGTGGTTTAAACAGAAAGAAATAAAAAAAAACCAGATAAATATGAAGAAATAAAACATGTGACACTGAGATGTGAAAAGATTCTGTTAAATACAATATAAAACAAGCAGATATTTGCCTTCATACATGTTTTGATTTTATCTGTGCATAAAGCTTGCAGTTGTTAGCTTAGATTTTAATTTGCATTTGCCTCGGTGTAAAATCACAACTGCAATCATTCAAAATCATTCTATATGTATAGATATATATGTTTGACTGACTGAGAGGGGTAAGAGTGTTGGAGTAGCTGTGAGTGGCTGACAGCTGTGATGCGCTGGGAGTGAGCACAGGGTTAAACTTTAATGTCAGACACTGGCTGTTGATTACAGACCCAGAGGATCAGAAGAGCCTCTGCCACTTTTCCTCAGCTTTGCAACTTACAGAAAAAGCTTTTATCACCAGATATATGGAACATGTCAAGGTAAAAAGTGTAAATGCATAAAGTGGCATGCAAAAGTTTGGTCAAAATTTCTGCAACTGAGCCAGCACAGAAAGCAAAAGAGGACTTGATTTTAAAAAGTCCTATAGTCGGTTATAGTCATATAGACGGTTCTTTATATTTTGAAATTACTTGAGAGCCTTTCCCTCGTAGCTTTTGAGGTTTTTCTGGGGTTTTTTCAGGCGTGTTATCCAGTTGTAGAGGCAGTGTGATGTTAGCTTCTAGAATTTTGTGGTTTAAAGGAGACATATTATTCCTTTTTTTAAAAACTGATAGACTTACTGGCAGTCTTAATGAAATGTCTGTGATATGTTTTGGTCAGAATAAAACAGACACAGCAGGAGCTCCTTTTTCATCCGTCTATTCTAGCAGATTATTTTAGGGCGTAAAGCGACTCATTCAGTTCCACTCTGCCCCTCTCTTTTTCAGGGTCAACATCTTTAAAGATCTCTAGTACTCAATAACCCTTGAAGCACCTTATTACGGTAGAAGCGCATACAGTAAATGGCTTGAGAGCTCAGACCATACAGCAAACTGACAGAAAACACTTGACTGGCAGTTTTGTTCTCAAATACTTACAATTTCCCTCTGTGCAGATTGACCCTGGACAGCTGGTAAATTTCTTTTCCCTCTTTTAGGCACAATCTCATCGTTAGCCGTGTTGAACTTGCTCAGACTGTTAAAACACACACTGTAGTGTATAACGGCTGCTGACCAGTTAATAAAACAATTATAAAACAACAATGACAAAACAACGGCGCTATCAGATTTCCTTGTTGGCATACAAAATGTTATCTGCTATTTTCTTTCCTTATGTTTAGTGAACTGTATAGGTAATGATGAATAAAAAGCACCAAAATATCAGGATTATATATAAAAATTGTTTTGTTTTGTCAGTCCACAGTTTTTTTTTTAATGCACATGGCTTGTTTGGACATTGTTTGGCAATTTTTTCCTCTAATTATTCTCCCAAAAATATTGTACATCATACTTACTGGTGCCGCTGCACTGCAGAACAGTGCACCACCACTTGAGTATTATTCTCAGTCAAATGGAGATCAATGGAAACAATCTAACCTGTTGTTCTTTAAAAAGCCTTTCTGACTTTAGCTTGATCTACATTGTTCCTCATACATTTCTTAATCTAATGATAAACTGAAGAAATAAATAAAAAAAAAATCTTTACTAGTGTATCTCTTTGCAGCATTTCTGGAGTATTGGTAAAGCTTTAAATTTGAATCATCTGACCTTTCTTAGTGATTACAGTTGTGGCCCAAAGAAGCTAGTTAAAGTTTAAGCTCAAATCGTTTGAGATGCCCAAACTTTTGCATGACACCTTTTCTTAAATCCATCTTCTGTTATTATACTCAAATTTGTGAACAGCTCTTCAGGGAAAAATGTTTGCTGTCTGGATGTAATCTGGATGTAAACAGCGAAAAGATAAAATGCTAAGTCAGTCTTATAGATGATGATGTTTACAAAGGTAATGCACAATGACACCAACATAGTAAAAAGACTGACTGGATTCTCTTTTTGAGTAGTCATGTGTGAATCTCTGGAGTTTGTTGTTGTCGCTTTTCAAACAATATGTTCCCTCTGTTTTCTCTATTCACTGGTTGTGGAGCTCATTGTTACAACAGAATAAAAGTGAGGCTGTCACTGGAACAAAGCAGAAAGGCATAACTTTGGATAAAAGCTGTGCGTCTGTAAGTGGGAGGTTGGACTTTTATCTCCTAAATCAACTACCAACTGAGCTTAACCAATGACACAAATAAAATTTTAAAAAAGCTGGCTGTCAGCTGTGTGTGTGTGTGTATGTGTGTGTTAACATTTGTCTATACTTTAACATCAGACATGCATATGCTCACCGTACTGACAGGGATAATATGCCTTATAAAGCCTCACTATAATCCATGAGTCATTATGAGTTCAGATAACCGTAATTTTTCATTCACCGTGTAATGTAATGGCTCACTATAATCCCTCTCTCCTACAATGACTGATCATTTAAATAGGTGCAATGATCTCTTCCACATATTATCAGTGAAAAACAGCAGGTAACTCTGCTGTTTTTATTTTTGATATTCAAAAAATGTTTCCGTGATCTCAAATCAGCTCAGAACCGTTCCGTGCAGACGCTTTTAGCAGAGCCAGAGCTTAGAGTTGAACTCAGTGGTATTCAGGGAGCATTTCAGGACATAATAGGAAGTTATTATTCAGAGAGGACATGCCAAACTAAGGTGGGTTCACTCGCTGTGGGTCAAAACCAGTACAGCCTCATTATTGAGGTGCGATCCCACTGCAATGGCCAGTCAAGCAACACTTTCAGTAATAATTGCTGGAACAGCCCACAAACTGTTCCTCGTATTTACTGGCTGTATAAACTGGCTGCCAAAACACCATTAGCATTTGGATGAAGAGCAACGTGGAGTATTATCCGTTCTCATCTGAGGTATTTTTGGCTGCATTGTTGTCTATGACTGGTGAACTTGGTGACCTCTGAGACCTCGAGGTCTTCGAGAGTTCTCCACATCTAAAGTGCATCTATCATGTCTATTTCTGGGCTAAGTCACATGGGGTTTGGTCTGGAATGTGAAGAGAGACTTTTGATTATGAGGATTGTCTGTGCTGCACTTGTGGGTTCTACACAATTGTGAAAGTCACAGTGGATTGAGAGCGTTCTCTTGTATTTGTAAGTATTGTGGACTGACATGGGCAACATGACACATGTAGAGGAGCAAGGTATTTTTGTGAAATGCTGTTCCTAATGGATTGCAAGGCAGACTGTGCCAAAGGTTTGACATATCGATCACAGTCTAACCTTAAGGCAAAGATCAAAACGTCCTTGAAGTTTATTGCACTGTTGGCGTTAGTCCTTCATTTCCTGCCTCTGTTCAGTAATGATTGAAAGCTGGAATTGTTTAAAGAGATTTTCCTCCTGTGGCTTGCATTTATCTCAGGTCTTGCACATGTATAATGTGACAAAAGAGCAAGCGTTCATTATTTCTTTTGCAGTCTCTCTGCAAGAAGAAGAAAATTATAGAGCAAGAACAAAAAGTATGCTCATGTTCTATCTGTCTTAACCACTCTGCCTCAGGAATTAATTTAGTCCCTGAGGACCTCTTTGTATAAAATTCTATTTCAAATTTACAAGGACCATAGCAAGGATATTTGTGATGCAAAATGGATAACCATATGCCAGACCAAAAAAAACACCTCATGTTTCCTGGCTTGTTAAATTAAAAACTGCCGGACGTACTTTATTCACACACAAAGCATTAAAATTTTTCCAAGCCAGCTCTCAGTGAAGTCTTCCCTCTTTGCCCTGGTGGTCTTTTTAAATCAAAAATATTCAAGAAGGCTATAGAGAGACAACAAAGACGATCAAACCAGTTTTAGCAGTTTTGTCATGCATTACTCTCTCATGTCGTGATTTTCGCTCTCATTTTTGAAATTCCCTTGGGACTATTTGTCTGTGGGTAGAAACTATTTTAAAATCCAGGGTCAGCGGATGATGACAGGGAACATTTACAAGAGAAACCAAATGAGCCCAGAGCGGGGTGTTAAAACAAATCCAAACAAACAATGCAAGCTTGTGTATGGAATATACAGTCGTGTCTGTCTGCATCACAGACACCAAAAGTCCACAGGATACGTCTCCCAAGCCTCAGAGCTGAAACAAGTTCAGTTATTCTGCATGTGTCACAGCCCCACTACCATAGAAGACTGAGTGTTAAAGCCCCGATGCATAGACAGATGAGGCCTCTGCTGCTTGCAGGCAGTTTAGAACCTTGATGAAACAGAACGTGTTGGGAGCTGCTGTGCAGCAAAAACCCTGGAAGGCTCTCTGAGGCTTTGGAAGTGGCAGAAGAGCAGCAAATGCTCTATCTCTGTCAAATATGTCAGAGATGCTACTAAGGGACAACCGATATAATTCAAAAGTAGGGTTAGAGCTAATCTTTGTTGTATTTATATAATTGATTAATCTCGCTAAATTAAAAAAAAAATAAAAATCAGTTGATCAGTTGAATGAAAAGGGCTGGGACTATGTCTCTTTTTTAAGTCTGACCAGCAACCCCAAAGTCATTTAAAAACATACCATAAATTTAACAGGCGGGTTGACTCAACAACATTTGGATATCCTCTTGAGTCCAGCCCTCATACCAGGAGAGCCCCCAATGATTAGTGGATAAACTCACAATCCTGAGAGACAAGGTGTGACGCGATAAAAGAGCTCTGGAAAGATATTCAGTTTCCAGTATTGTCAAACAGAAAAGAGTAAAAAAAAACTAAAACGGAAAGTCTTGCATTCGTGCTCAATAGTTTATTAGTTGATTGTCAAACATAGCAATGATCACTTTATAGTCAACTAATAATTATACTAAAAGCTTAAATTAAAAAAAATTAAAAGACAGGAACAAAGCATTTTTAATAGATAATGTGTATTCAGTCTGTTCAGAAGGCACATGTAGCATCAAGTGAGCTGGTTTGAATTATACTGCATCACATGGAAACAAGACCATCATAGATTTGCATCATGTCAGGTGCTGTTCCAAGAATTCATATTCCCCAGCTGAGTTTGAGACCTCGATTGGATAATGAATTCAACTTATTAGACTCCAGTAGCTGTCTCATTAGCTACCTCCCCCTGCATGCATATATTTACTTCCATGCAAAAATTACTGATGAAAGAATTTGGTCAGGAACATACTTCCTCCTGTGAGCTACAGTATTAAATGTCCTTAGTGTTAAGGCTTGTTATAATGACCTTGTTCACTGTTTCTGCATGTAGCTGAAGCTTAAGAAAATGTATCAGATGTGTTTTCATTGAACTTGAAATAAGCTGCAGCACTGTAGCGAGTTTAAATGAGCAATGCTCAAATCTGTGAGGAACCACCAGCAGGGGAGGTTTATTTTCAGGTGGATGCTAATATTGGCTTCTGTTAAAAATGTGAAGCTAAAGTGAGAGTGTAAGAGGGTTTACAACAAGTTATTTGGACAAAGCTGAACACATGAAAGCAACATGAGGTAGGAGGAAAGTAGGAGGGGTTTGCATCAATGTGGCAACTCTCAGTAGGTAGAGACACAGCGTGCTTGCAGCAGATATAAGTTTGATTACATTTCTTCTTCTTCTTCTTGTGTTGGCCTGATAGTCTAGTTCCAAGTCTAAAACAGAAATAGACCACCCATCAAGCAGACTAGCTGCACTGCACAATAGCTGAGTTGAATATGCTGCTTTACTGGCCAAACACTGCCCAACAAGCTCTATGGTAACACTGCAGTGTTTTCTCTCATAGCTTAGGTGTACACATTTTTTTAAAGATCAACTGTATTCATTTCCTGTATAATACACTGTGGGGGTTAATTACAAGGTGCTACATTCTTCCCTGTGTCCTCTGTTACGTAGACATCTCCCAGGCGACAACAGCTTGCTAGACAAAAACATTTTGCTGCTGACTATGGGCTTTATTTAGAATATTTGATCTGGAAAATGTATTCAGCATCTTATAAACCAAAGAAGAACTTTTGTTCATTCATCACTCAAATTTATGTTGAGCTCTGCAGCTGTGCGGTCACAATGATACAAGCGCAAACTGCATGAGCTGCAGGAGCTGTTATTACCCTGGCTGTGCTTCATCAGTTTGTTATAAAGAGGCGCCACATTAAGAACACTAGAGGCCTTCATGGCGAGTAGTTTAACAATGCTTTTGACTTTTGTTTTGATACATAAAATTAAGATAAAAACTTTAATATATTTAAAAATATATTTAAAATTAAAGAAAAAAATACATAGATAACAATAGGGAGCAACTCTGAAGGAGGACTTTAGTTATTCAGAATACTATGAAGAAAATTTCAATATAATTTAGCAGCATGACCTCAAACATACAGCAAGAGTTGTAAGGGTATCAGATATCTCCTTTGGTGACTGGGTGATTCACATAGGACATAGATTATATATGCTGAAGCCGAGAAAAAAGTAATGCTTTATGAACTTTTCCTCTGACTCATGCTGTGCTACAAATTCACCAGCCTTCTCTTGTTAACTGGCTTTCCATTACAATCAATGAGAAAATCAGCTTAAGCAAAAGCTAATTTATGAGTGTTTCAATCCACTACTGTTCTGCAATTGAGGATTGGTTCATCAAGATAAGCAGTGGGTGGCCCTGAATTTCCCAGCAGGAACTTCAGCAGGTGAGATAATAGCTGCCTGTACTGTTGATACTATGCAAACTGGTCACAATAGCACAGCTTCCTTTACATGTGTTCAGTTTACATAATACACTTAGCTCGGTTTTTAGCACAGACACCATAGCAAACATATTTACCCTCTGAGGATCATTATAGCTACAACATTAGATGTTGCAGATGTTGCAAAGCCAATATTGCCATTTCATTAGTTTTTGTTTTTACGATTCAATCCCTTCAGCTGTTTTTACTTGTAAATTTAAAAGCCACAACTTTTACTGTCCCTTTTAATCAGCTGTGGTGCACACAATTCAATCCTCTGTACCAAAGATACTCATTAGATCAAAGCTCTGAATCTTCCAACATAGTCTATTACTGTAATTCAGCACTGAAGGGCTTCTGTGTGAAGCTCTAATATCTTCAAAAGTGAATAAAACCCAATTTATTAGGATGACAGTCAAAGGGAGCATCAATTAGGCACGAGACTCATTGCAGTTGATCAGTATTTGGATGCAAGCCCATCATAACCACACTCTGTAAGCTAATGCTCACTCATCTCCCTGTGTGATGTAGGAGTCTCATCTCTAAACTTTGCTTTACTCCAGATGCTCACGAGGTGATGAGTTTTAAGGTGATTGATAAATGCACATTAACATGGATTAAGGGCAGCGCACTAACAAGGAGTCCGTTTGCGTGCTCTGAAGAAAAGCTAATAATGAAGCACAAAGGGTGCATAAATATCAAACTCCTATTATCCACTGGCAAAAAAAAATGATGTGAATACTCAGAGTGACCCAAATGTTTGTTCTTAAAATAAAGTTACCCTGTAGAGTGAGAAGCTTGTAATGTTGAGATAGTGGCTTTATAAACTTAAAAACTCCTCTGATTAAAGACTTTTCAAGCCAAAAAATAGATAGATAGTGATTTTTAGAGGCCATGTTAACATGCCTTTTTTATTTTTTGAGTTTATGTTTGAGCAAAAATAAAACTTGTCTAATCTCCAAATAGCCCAAAATATTCCACAGCACTTTCCCTCATCAAACCCCTGACAGATTTGGGTCTCCTGCTGAGTTGTGATGAAACGTGTGCTGTTAGTTTCTGCAGTAATTGGTCACTTCAGATTCTCTTCTTCTCTCTGGTTGCAATCTGGAGAGAAATGTAGACAAACAAATGAGTACTATGGTTTTAGATGACCATATTTGTGCTCATAACAGTCTTTACATTGCTCAGAGAGGATGACAGAGTGCTGCCAGGATCTTCATATATATTTTAGTTTGATCTCAGACATAAACATCAAGCAAGACCCTCCATCCGTGTTGCATGCCTATTTAGCTGTGCTGTATGTTCTATTTTAGGTCCCAGGGAGCTATGCTCTGTGTACGATGTTGTGCCTGTCTGCATGCACTTCTGTGTATTTACAGTACATGTACTGCTCTTCTACCATCAGACTCATTACACAAATCCTGCAAACATTCACTTCGTCTTTACAAACAAGCGTTCCACTGTGAACCTTGCCCTTTTATAGCCTCTACCGGACAGCATAACCTAATGTGACTCTGAAAATGAAGGGAAACTAAGCAATAATTTGTACAAAAGCCATGAAAAAGACCACAACTGTAATTCTAAAGGATGGGAATCACTCACCGTGCTTCACATATTGCCATCTGTTAATATACTAAGACTCATATATATATATCTTTATCTATATATATATTTGTGTGTATATAGATGCTGTTTTAACAAGCCTCCTGGGACCTCAGCTGCCTGGCTTTCTGAGGAGGGAACAGCTTTTCTAATCAAAGATGGTATTTATTCTCTTGTAGACACAGCCTGCTAGTTCTCTCTGTACAGTCCACAGTATTATACTGGTTGGGTCATGTGCAACCATCAGTCCATGATGTTTGGATTGTAAAAGAAACTCTAGAAGAAGCTCTAGCAGGGCAAATATGTGGCAAATAATAGGATTAGGTGTTTGCAAAGCTTTAGTTTCTTTCAACGCATTTGTTTAAATGAGGTTCAATTAGGAAGGCATGTATTTTTTCAATCACACATTCATATGCTGTACCTCCCACTCACATGGTTGTATGTCATATAAATCATCAGCAGGGGGTTGTCTCTGAACCAGAATGATGATGATGTTTGAGCCTAAAATATCTACTGGTGCAGGCATTCATGGGTGTATTGGTGCTTACATTAAACCTTGTAATACCATTGGTCTGTGTTGTGTGTGTCAGAGAATAGAAGACAGCTTTATCATCAGCTTTATATCATCAGCTTTAAGCACATGCTGATCTTTCTATTCCATAATTAAATAATTTAGCCGTGAGAAGGGCCAGTGTACTTTTTGTGATAGTGGAAATTTGTAAACTAATAGAGAGTTCCTGCCAGTATTGGTGTCCTCTCCTTTTAACCATTTGGATCTACAGCATAAACTATGATAAGAATTAAACTATTCACACAAGTTTAGTCTAGGTTGTTGGGATCCTGTGAGGACCTCTGATTCAAAGTCCTGGATTATCCCATTACTGCAACTTTCCTAAAGTGTCAAATGCCCAGCCGCTCTGCTTTCTGCTTCGAGGGCCATGTTGTACTAAGGTATGAATTTTGTGAAAATTGTCAAGAATTTAATTTGCCGTCCATCTTTAACTTATTTGATCACCTCTGTGTTAGACAGTGTGCTTCTATAATAATGTGTAATTAGCACTATCATGTTTTCTGAATTAATAGTTTAGTCTGAAAAAACTAAGTAAAAACTAAGAATGTCCTCACAATATCTCAGCAACAATGTGACAACTGATCCTTGAATCCAAGGAGACAAACATGAGTGATATTCACTTCACTGTCATGTCAGATCATAAAGAAAAAGGCACTGTGACCATGTAATGACTAAATATTATGCATGTTTGATTATGATCTACACAGAAGTTTCAGATAATTTTTTCTAAGGACTCTTACAAGTTTGTAAATCTCTCTTTTTAAAATAAGCTGGAACAAATTCATCAGTTAAGACAAGCACTTCCCTCACAGCTGGCACTGAACACATATCAGCAGATGTGGCTGCTTCTGTAAAACAAACATTAATTTTTCCATGTGGCTTGTTGCTGATCTTTTTGCTGAAGTGCACTTTTTTCTCACAGGCAGTGCCCAATCAAAGCCCTTCCTCTTTTGATTGTGTGTTCTGTTTAGGGAGTAATTCCCTTTACATGTAAAATATGCAACAGAGTGGCAGCATTGTTTCTTCACTCAGGGAACCATGGTTACGGCATAACCATAGAGCCTATGCCGCATCTATCTTTGTTACATCTTTCATATGCACGGGGAACTATCTCTGAGCATCTAAGATATATAACAGACCAGAGGGGGTCTCTTCTAATCACACATTCAAATGAAAAGAAAGAATGATTAACAATGTCTCCCCAAGTGTACATATGTCTGCACTACACTGGAGGGTTTGCCAAGACAGACTCCAAATATTTCAAGAAGAAAAGTAAAGGATGAAGATGAAGCAAGATCAAACTGGATGTGATCCCCTGTTGCATTATTTTTCATCACAAGGAAAAGAAAACTGGCGGCCTCCTGCATGCTTGGTGTTGTTCTTCATAAGTGTTTTTTATTTGCTGTCATCTGCCACTGGCTCCTCAATAATTCAGAAGCTAAGTTTTGAAATGCTCTCCATCCATCTTGTGCTGAGAGGATGTGAACATTTCTCTGAATTTACATGCAGCTAAAACCCTGAATGGTTTAGGGATAATTACGGAAGGCATTTTTTTTTATACAGTTTTGAAATTAATAATATATAGCTCTCCTAGGGTTCAGTTGTAAATTCATAGACTTTTCCTCTAATCTTTCATTCCCACCCATCTTACTTTATTTTGTCAAAAGTGGCTGATGCTGGCAATATCAAGACATATACAAACATGTGGTTAACTTTGTAAAAAGCATCGCTACATGCATATGGTTTATTGACACAGTTTGTAATAAGTTTCTATAAAGAAACGCAGCAATTGGAACTGTTTATGTATAGTTTCTTCTGGTTCTATTAGAGAAATAAATTTGCCCTAGAACAGAAACAAGTTTGTCGAAGCAGATTGTACTGCCACCCCATTAATCTCACTTATCATCAGAGGATGGATCACAGTGACAGCAGCACGATTAGTAACTGTGCAGCAATACTGTGGAGGAGGAATTCATGACCTCCCACAATGCATCATTTATAAGCATAGTGCACTTCCGCAGCTTTACAACCAAAACACAACGTTATGCTGAAGGAGCAGATTCTGTGTAATTTGATCAAATGTTTGCTAAGAATACCATATTTTTTGTGCGCTCATAGCATTTTTTTGCATGTAGAAGCATAGCCATAGAATTACATTTCCACTGGCTGTTCAGTTCTGTGTTAGTCTCTTTCTCACTGGAGCAATATAGTAGAATGAAGCTTAAATACGGCCCACAAAAATAGAGGAAAAATATGTGACACCTGATTTTCTTTATATATCTTATTTTTCGCAGTGCTGTTGTGATGTATCTTGTTCGGGTTATGTGTTCTGTTCATGGAAGTACTTTTAAAAGGTAAGGACAGAGTATTAATGGGCAAAAAAATATAATTTTCTGGATCAAGAGAGATATTCTTTGAAAGTGGATGATTGTATTCTTTGAGAACTTGGAAAAATGAGAATTACTGCTATTTAAAATGAAAACATCAATTACAGTGAAAGAAAAATGCAGTTCAACCTTAGGCAAATGTTCTATCTAATTATTCATTTGTAATTAGAAACTTAATTATCCACATGCTTTTGTGCTTCCCTGTAGAGGGCTTTTTGTAAATAAAGCCAAATCATATTGGAAACCCTATAACCTCTGTGGGTGTCCTGTGCTGTCTGGCTGTGGGAAGTTGGCAGCGGAACCTTTAGGGCGTGTGGATTGTGAAGTGGGGCCTCCTGTGGATGCTTATCAGTTTTTAGTGTTGTTGGGTAGATTGTCATGCTGAGGAGGAAGCTGCCACTGAGGTTTGTGGTGATGTTGTTCTGTAACAGTTCAGAGGTAGATGGAATGTGTCAAAGTGACACCCGCATCTCTGCCAGGACCAACTGTTCTTTGAAACGACTCGATCATTGTTCATTTCCTGACCCGTCAGTGGTTTGTGTGTTATATCTGATTGGTGAGAGTCACTTGAACTCATTGATGAGAAAAAGCAAGTATGGAATAACTTTTACCTGTTATCAGAGTGCCTGTTTCAGTCAAACAGAATGCCAAAATATCATGTTAAGACGGTCTTAAGATACATTGCTTACAGCCAGAAAATATGTCCATAGAGTTGGGTTGAATTTACAAAATCAAATAATCTTAATCTTTTTTCCCTCTCCTTGTCTTGTTCCCATTAGGAGTCCCAACTGCAGCCATGTGAGAGAAGCTGTCCTTAACCAGAGGATGCTCACATCCAGCTAAAACAGAACAGCCCTCCCCCTCTCTTCCCCTCTCCTGCTCCCTCCCTCCTTCCCACATGAAGACAAGAAGATGACTATCACCAGCCGGCAGTCCTTCAATGTCCTGACGGTCATCTTCCTCCTGCTGTCTACTGCAGGTCTGTGAAGTTCAGTGTGTACCTATCAAAGAGTCTGCCTTGCTGGCCTTTAAATGTTCATACTTATCTTGTTACAGAAGCCTGACGGCACTCATGAGAGTTTTAGGGCGTATTCACTTGTATAACCCTAAATATGGATCTCAATCCCTTGCAGAATGAGCCATTAGTGCCAAGAGCTTAATACAAGCAACAACCCACGCAAAAAAAGCTTATTGGATACACAGGGATCAATGTTGACATCTGATGGCCAGAAGTTGAGTCAGAGACACTTCACATCAAGGCACAAACATTTACAGCCAGCTGTACTTTTACTTGGCAGGAACGCTCTGAACCGTAGGGTGCTCTCTAAATGAGGCTATACATCGTAAACTCAGAAGAGAGCTCATTATTACCTCATAAGCAACAAAGAGAATCACAGCCAACACAACCCAGCATCTAACTCTGAGATATGGAAAACACATTATGCACAAGGGAAACAGTAGCAACTCAACTCTGAAAATGACAAAATAGGGTCGAGGGAGGACAGAGGGCAAGAATCACATAACAATAAGTACAATGGGCTTATGGAAGCAAAGAGCTATAATAATCAAAATGTGGGCTAGAGGTTGAGGACTACTTCAAACATCCTGGCTTTAGCTTAAGAGTAGTCATTTTCACATATACAAAAGTGTGTATGAAACCATGATTTCTTTTCAAATGAAACTTCAAAGAAAGTTGATGGATGTTGTGCTATGGCTATAGATTCTGGATGATGTGATAACTGGATCTCAAATTTCTTTGGTGATCAAGAAGAGTGAAATATAACTTCTCTGTCTCTGTTAATCCTGATTAGACCTACAGTCCATATGCATGGAGTGTAAGGTTTTATCACAGATTTGGATTCATACTCATGTATCTGTTTATTGTTATGAAAACAAACTTTTCAGCGATAAATTATTATTTCAGATCCTTATGTCTTAAGATGATTTGGATTTCATTTGTGATTTTGTTTGTACATTAGATCGTATTGTTATTGAAACTGCAACTATTTTGTTTTTTTAGTCATATGTCAACTTGTTTTTTTTTAATTAATAGTGAAATTAAACCAAATTGTTCATGATTCTATCAATTCAAAGTTCAATTTTACAAAAAACAGACCAAAAAAAACCCCCAAAACTTGAAAAAACAAATTTACAGCTTGCAAAAATCCAACAAAAAATGTCTTGATTTGTTATACAGTGTATAATGAAATACATCACAAACATGTAGAACAGCATGAACCGCAGATGAGACTGCAGCCATGAATAAATAAGTGCGACATGTGAACACGTACTGATGTTCAGATGTTGGATGTCTGCTCTAGCAAGAGAGAGCCACTGCAGTTTCAGACCGCAGGTTGTAAACATACTGTAATGCAAGAGCCAAGCAGTTAACTGAATCCTCAATTTCAAGAGGTGTTAATGAAATTAAGAAGGTGGGATTTTTTAAAGCTGTATTGCTTCCAGACGCAGCTGTTGTTCATTTGAGAAGCCAGAGCCCTGAACTTGTCTCTTTCCCGTTGTGCATTGTTTCTTTACTGCCAGTTCACAAAGTCAACGCTCAGTTAAAACAAGTTCTCCATCACTATAAGCCGTCTCAGACTTCTAATTCTGCTCTGTTCTTCAGCACTGCTCCATTTCCCCCTCTCTGCTGTTAAGATTAGGTTTGCTGAAGTGAGGATAGTCGGCCTCACAAGCCTTATTATACCCTGCAAGAGCTCTCCATCAAATGCCGATCTGTGCTGACAGACTTTTAATATAAGTGGACCTTAAACTAAATCACAGCAACAACTCTTTCACTGAAAACATTGCTGGATTTTTAGGCTCAGCTGTAGAAAAGATTTTCAAGAGTCAAAGATAAATGACTTACAACAAAAGTGATATTAGTGTACTTCACATGAACAGGCATCATTTAATTCATGCTTTGAGCGAGAGTTATGAAGCACAAAGCAACAGGATTACATGGTCTCCAAATGACACTTATAGAGAATAAGTTATATAAATCCAATCAGTCTGTGATAAACTGGAGAACTGTACAGGATGTACCAAGTCTCTCGCTCTATGGCGGCATAGGGCAGCATATCCTGAACGGGATTAAGCGGGTTTGGAAAATGGATGGATAGAAGAATGATATTCTATCAACGTATCAGTAAAGAAGTTAGTTTCATTGAAAGACAGGGTCACACATTGTGTCCATCATAGACAAAGAAACTAGCTTCTTCTTCAACTGTAAAAGATCTTCTAAATATTGTGACCACAACATAGAGAGTAGAGGTTGAATTAAATCAAATCAAAACATCAGAGTCTTGCATGAGTGCTTTAAGGGTACAGTATAAATGTCCTCAGTGCTGTTTTTATACCAGGACTGTACAGCTGTCTCATTGTACACTATATTTGTTCTTTCTCCATTACTGGTAAAAGGAAGTGAAGCTGATGCTAATTAGTAAAAAGGATGCTGGGAAAAGACAGCAAGTCCTGCTCGATTGTGCTGTCCATTGATAATGATGAGCTCTGTAAACTGACACTGATCATGTTTTGGTCCTTTCTCATATAGATCTGTTAGTCATCAGATGGAGTCTGGGACACTGCTGACGTAGGTTCTTGTGACTTAATTGTCAGGCAAAACCTTGTTGTTAGCCATATTTCAGAATAAAATCTGTGCGTTGTTTCTTTGCCTTGAAAAAGCAAAGATACACAGATTTATTTCCCCTAAAGCTGCAGGGACTGGACAGCACTGCAAAATGTAAATGAAAAAAAGACTCAATGCATCTTTCCATTACTCCATAATGACCTTACTGTGCAACCATACGTAGCCCCAGCTACTGCAAGGAAGAAAAAAAACAGGCAGTTTAGCTTTGGTTTTGGCTTCTCTTTCTTCTGATTTCTACCAAAACACCATCAAGAGATTTGCAACATAATCCTCTCAAAGCAAATTCTGTTAGTGGTCTGAGAAGCATATTTGGGTTTGCTATCCAGAGGCACTGACACTTTTACTGTATGTCTGCACAATTACCTAATAAATTAGATGCACCTGGATGTTCTGGGATTGTTTGTGTTCCTCTAAGAATAAAATTGACAACGCTTTGCCATCATACATAACTGGATGTCTGTTTCTGTTTATTTTTGCAAGTACAGGCTGCTTGTTTTGTGTTCCTTGTCCTACATTGTTATTATTACATGGATTCTCTCCTGTCATGTCTGTTCTGCAGCTTCCAAAGAAAATGAATAGCATTCAGTTCTATGATTTTGCAGTGTAGCAGCTGAAGGCTGAAAAGTATTTCTTTAAGAGCAGTTTTCTATCAATAAATCTAATAAGGGGTTCAGAACTTGAAGATAAACACAATTTCTGCCTTAAAGGTCATGAGCTACATTTGTATTGAGTGCATGTTTCTTTGTCTGCTGAGCTGCACACCAACTGGTTTTTGTCTTCCCCGACACTGCAGCCCTCTCAGCTCATTACAGAGTGTGCGAACCCTACTCTGACCACAAAGGGCGTTACCACTTCGGCTTTCACTGCCCACGCCTCACAGACAACAAGACCTACATGTTTTGCTGTCACCACAACAACACCGCCTTCAAGTACTGCTGCAACGACACAGAGTTCCAGATGGTCATGCAGGTCAACCTCACCACCTCCTCAGACGGTTATGCACACAAGTGAGTGAAAATCAAATGTTTGACCCACGTTGACCCACTTACTCTCTACGGTAGATTCCCGTTCTAAGTACCACCGGTTTTGTTAAATATTTGAAGGTCATGATGATTTAGATACCCTGCTTCATACAAATACAGTATGAGGAAATTCCCTGATCACAAACTCTACCATGATCAGCAGTTTTTCTTGCAAGTGTCTTGCGTTTACCCTACCTAATGTTGGTAATTGGTTTGGGCATACAGAGTTACAGTCATTATTAATAGAGCCCACAGAAAGAAAGAAAAAGAAAGAAAGAAAATGTTTGTGTGTTATTATCATTCTGTGTACCTAACCCTCCTTACATGCATTCACTGATCAATGAAAGAAAACAACCACCACACTTTGTGTGTTAGGCTTAGAACGAAAGTTAGGCTTAGAATGAAAAATATGCCAGGCACAACGAATTCTTTTGGGGGCATACATAGCCAAAACCTTTAGTGATTGCATTCATTTTGAAATAGAGAATGCAGGACCGAGTAAAAAATAATTGCTCTTTTCACTTTCACTGAATTGCACTAAAATACACAAATTAGCATAAATAAAATCCTGCTGAAAGACAAACATACATGTCCAAATAATATGCCCTCTTGGCATGGCACCGTTAGAGAAATAATTAGTTGTGCTGAATATTGAGGAGCCTATACCAGGAGCTATGGTGGCAGCACTCCTTTGAACCAAGGGTTTAATCGGCACAATCCCAAGCAATTCACTTTCCCTACAGTACCTTACTCATTCACACCATATGCCTCTTTCTGAGAGGCTTCATTGACACTGATCTACACCTACAGAGGCACTCAAAACCACCACAGAGGAGAGCAGATGTTAAAAGAAGTTGTTGTGAGCAAGACGCGTACACGTGGTGCTGTAGCTCAGGTGTTAAGATGGCTATTATCTCAGATAGTATTACAGCTTCCTAGACTGAATCACAGTGCAGATGTACACGCAATAATTATAGGACTGTGAAATATTAATAATAGTAAACTTCACTACACACTCTTGGATACGACACATGGGACGCATAAAGTAGAAAACACATAAAACACAGTATAAAATATATGAAATGCAAAGCACTGTCGTAAAAAAACAAATAGATCAAGACTCAAATGCTTCCATAAGAGTATACTTCCATAAGCCGTGATTAGACTTACATAGACTGGAGAATGAGGATATAAATAATGATGAGGATAAAAAAGAAATACCTACTGGTACTATGTGTCTCTTATCATAGAACACATCTTTGATGTGTTTTTAAATCAGCTTAGCTAATTTCAAAAGACTGGCCTTAACTCTTACAGAATTGCATTTAAAGAAAGCAATCTAAGACCCCAATACCTTCATCATGTGGTATGGATGGATATACACAGCATTTACGTCAGAGGATACTAAATATAGCTCCTTATCTCAGAGAGGTTAAGCTACAATGCGTGATAAACTACCAACACTGGCAACATGTGGATGTTAATTGTATTTGTGATTAATGTGTTTTGCGTCACTTATAAACTGACTGTGGCTACTCTGTTTTTTAAAGATTTGTTAAAGGTTTTTTCATTATTCTCTTCATCTTAATGGTAGAGTGTGACTGTCTAATCACCATCAGATGTGGGACTCGGCTGTGGCCTATATGACATATCGGTGCACTCGTCTTATGAACACTGCTCTTAAGGATGATCCATGCCTTGATCAATAAAGTGGAATGCATTTGGATCCAGAGTGTGCAACATGTTTTTTTTTGTTGTTAGAACACTTTTTAGAAACTCGAGGACAGGCTTATTGCTCAGGATAAGGTGATTTAGGCAGAGTGAAGGACAGAGAAATAGTGTTCCTCTTGTTCTGTGGGAGTTCTCAGTGGGAGGTCTGGATGACAAAACTAAAGTTCTTTGTACTAATGCCCTCCCAGCATGCTGCTAACCAAGATGGGTCACGCTGCCCTGCAGCATGTCATGATATTTCATTTTTAGTGTCGGTTAGCATGTTGGGCCACTCTTTAATCTTGGCTCGATGGCTTATAGAAAGACAGATTTGATATTTACCGCTGGCCAAGCAACAAATAGTCAAAACCCTGCTTTCTTCCCACATTGCAGGGTGAAAATGTCATGATACATTTGAGATTCACCACTGCTAGAATTAGAATTTGGAGCATTTGGCTTTTTGAGGGTTTCACTTGTATATGCAGTTTAGCTCTAGGAGTAGGATTCCATGTTGTTACAGACTGGTTGAAATGGTGCAGAAATCTGGAGAAATCTGAGAATAAATGTTGGAAAAAAAGTAACTGAAAGAGTTTAAACCTTTGAGAGATAATCAATTGCATCTGCTTTCCTTTCTCTGATTTAGCAGTGTTGAATATTTAATAACATCAGTTTTAGTTGTGTGGCCATGATGAATCTTCCAAGGACTGTGCACATTTTCTGCGCTTACCTTCGAGCTGGGTCACATACAGTCATATATAGAAAACATGCTGGCCCCTCAGGATGTTACAAGACTTAAACTATATCATAAGTAAATGTGTCAGATGCAGAGTTTAGGAAATGTAAACACATACTTTCTTGTAGATTTTAAAGCAGCAGTGGCATTAATCTAGTGGTCATTTGAGCACCACAAATGTTTGTTTTAAATTAATCTATTCAGATAAATATCCCTAAAGCCACATCATTTCCACACATAAGTGTATTCTCTTTATTTACTAGAAGCACTTTGGCATCACTGTTTTCAAAGGCTTTAATCAGTGCAGACATTGTAATAGCTTAGTGGGGCAAATAAAAGATGTTTCCCTCCAAATAAATCTATGTTTTGCAGTAATAAGCTTTGTCATCTCTGTCTGAGTCACAATATATATTTCATTCCATCCATTTGTGTGATACTCCCCAGCTGAATGCCCTTTAGTGTCAGTTCAAGCAGAGATGTCACACCCAGAGGTAATGTAATATCTCAATTTTTAAAATGCTTATTCTCCAACTTCTTTGATAGCTGTTTTGTGCAGCTATTTGCGCTCATTTACCTTCATATACTTTATGGATGTGGGTGGATGAAAACAGAGTTCAAATGTGCCCCGCATAAATCCAGCTGGATCATGTAATACATGAAGAAAATTTATGAAAGGTGAAAAAAATAAGAGTGCAGATTTTCAGAGAAACTGTGTGGGAGCCAAAATGAAATGGATTTAAAAAGTCTCATGTGCTAATTAAATTCTTTGTCCAATTTAGGAAGCTGGGCTTAAGAAACAAATGGAACAGATGGAGAGTTTTTTTTAAATATATTTTCTAACCATTTTTTTTTTGCCATAAAGGCAGAATTTGATGAACGTCTTGGGCTTGCAACCTGATCAGCAAATATTCATACCTGGCAGCCCCATCATAGCCTTTAGACTTAAAGGCTCAGTTTAAGGATATTTGGATGAAAGCTCTGAACATGTGAAGAATGTTAGTCATATTTTTTGCCCAGATAAAACTGTGTTAATGTTCCCAGTCTGTTTCTACTGCAGTAATTATACAGCCCTGGTCGGCGTGTGGATCTACGGCTTCTTCGTCATGGTGCTGCTGGCCCTGGACTTTCTCTACTACTCAGCCATAAACTACGAGCTGTGTCGGATCTACCTGGAGAAGTGGGGACTGGGAGGACGCTGGTTAAAGAAGGCTCGGAATCAGTGGCACAGGTCCATGCCAGAGGAGAGCGAGGTCCAGGCTCAAGCCCAGCCCATGGTTCCCACCCACTACCAGCCCAGACATAGCCTCCGAGGAGAGAGCCACAGTCCTACGCTCCTGCCCTACAACACATCCAGTGCATGGTGAGTTGCTGTCTGTCATGTGACAGCTGCCAAAATGAGTTAAACACTAATCTCCACAGTAACACTGCAATAATCCACACATACCAAGTAAAAATATGTTGCTATAGGCCTAATTTGTTTGTCTCCTTTTTATTGGCGGTAAAATTACACTCTACTTTGATAATTGTACAAAAATCGATCTGCATGCATGCTATGGTATGTGTATTTTTGATGCAATATCAATATTTTTTCTTTTTAAATCAGGATTATTCTCAGAACTGGTATATTGTGACACCCCCCAAGACAATGTTTTACAGTACATCTCTTGTAGACTCAGTTTCAGTGGTTATTGTCCTTCTCCAAGAACATCAAAATATAGCTTGGCATAGTTGCCCTAAACATTTAGGTGGTGTTGTGCTGTTATCTCCAGTACCACCATAGGTATGTAGATACTGTCACAAAGCAGATTATAAACTTTCAGAACACACACAGCCAGGCCACTCACCAGTGCTTGCCTGTCTATGTTTTGTTGATTAAACATGCTGCTCTAGCCTTCTCTGATTCATTTAAGCAAACAACACTGTCAGCTCTACTATCACTGGTAACCTCCACAGCACACTCTGATAGTTCAATTACAGTGTCTGACTGAATACTTGAGACACTATATTACACAATGCTGGCAATTAACCTTAACTCATGGGATGTATAGAAATGATCTGTTCCAGTCAAAAATATGTTAGTATCTGTAAACTTGTAAAGAGACAGAAATTTAGACGGAAGCCACCCCTTTACATTAGGATGTATTACATAAAACCTGTGCAGACTATTGCACAATGTGATTTGTTATGCTCCAATAAGCATATTTCTAGAATGAAACAGAGGTTTTGAAACAAATAGGCTGGTTTCTTTTTAGCACATTTTCTCTTTGTGTCTCATTTCCATGTCTGCTTCAGTTTGTTACATCGAGAGCTATGAGGCAGGGAATCTGTGAGCCTAGCAGGACAAATTAAAACATTTTTGGCATACTTTCCCTCGAGCCAACTGGGAGGAAGCTCAAACATCATGCTCCCCATTTCCTTGAGTTCCTTTTTAAGAGCCAAGTGCAAACATTAAGAAAAAGACATTACATACTAATGATTACAGCTAACAAGTGACACAACCAACCATTTGTTGGAAAATCATCACAGCTTACAGGAAGAATTCCACTCTTCTTCCCACTAAGAGATCTTTCTCTGCAAAGCATCTGATCAGTATCTCTTTTATGTAAAAGTATCTCCATGTTGCATAATAATCAACTAAAATACATTTTCTTGGTTTTTGGTTTGAAAAGCTCATTCAGCCATTGTAATAAGTAGGATCAAACTGGATAATGTTCTGCTGCCTACTTGGGGCCCCTTTCTTTGTTTAACGCAAATTATAGTTGATTCTGGGTCATGCAAGACACCTTTTTGAAGTTACTGTGGCGAAACACCCATCTCTTCTCTTTGTAATGTATCTTTTTATTACCTTGGAGAGCAGTCACAGAAGTCTCAAGGTGTGCAAGCCTACATGTGACTGCTATAAAGACAAACAAGATGATTTACGATGCCAAGAGTGAACTATAGCACACTGTAGCTGCAGGGAACTTCTCCTCTTTTGCCAGACATTGTTCAAACCTCAATGATAAAGCTACACAAAAGCCACAGCGCAGCCTGAACAAACATACACTTTTGTGTAGTCAATTTTTCATTCAGGGCTGCATCTCACACACTGTGTGCCCTATCTGTTTGACTGGGGCTCAGTCTCTTCCCAGAGGTAGACACCTCTCTCGGGTCATGATAATTTAATGTTGCAGAGGTTTGACAAATGGCTTTGAGAAGCAGTGTGGACTGTGCGAACAAGAGATGGAAGAGCTGGGATGCTGCAGACAGAATCCGGAGACTGCTCTGCTGTTTGAAACATGGTTAAGTTACACTGAACACATCCATGGAGCTTCCTCATTAGGCATTAAGTCTGTTCGATATGAAAGAAGTCATCAATCTTTGGCTGGCCAGGCTGCCCTGTAATGGCTGTTTGCCAGCTTTAAGGCAGTGCGTGTCAAGGTGTTAGAAACTCAGCAAACAGAGCAGGCCTAAAAAATTAGAGCAGGCTACTTTAATGGGATCTCATGCTGCTGATGAGTAACAGGAACTGCTTCAGGAAGGATGTAGATTCATCTTGCGCAACATCTCTTTCAGTCAAAAGTGTAACCTCTTTTTAAAAAACAGAACAGCATTTACCAAGACCTAAAAATGCTCTTGCATAATCAGTTTAAAAAAGTAACAGATGCTTGGAGCTAAATTCAGTCACAAGCAGTTTTTGGGATAAGATTAGAATAGCCTCTTTACAGTTTCATACGGTTGAGCACTTCTCAGAATCCAGATCATGCTTGCACTTCTTCTTAAAGTGTTAAGGCGCCACAATGGATGATACTGAATGTATGCCACGGTTGCCCACGCAGTGCGTCATCCGATGGATGGCCTGTGTTTTATTTGCGGGGGTACAGATCTTTATCCCTGGGGGTGGATGCAGGGTAATGGTTCAGAAAACTGGGTCCGCTTAGTTTAACATCTGCTGGCCAAATGTAAACAAACAGAGTCAGGTCAAGTCCCAAAACTGGTGTGGCAGTATTAAAAATAACCCAGTCGCACAGAAACTTAAGAAACCAAACACAAATGGTTACCAGTGCAGCAGAGCAATCCCGGCAGCAACTCAAAGTATCAACTCATTTGTCCACATGCACACAGAAAATGCAGCTTGGCATGCAGCATGTGGGGACACTGCTTACCATGTCACTACGTGAGCAAGCTGGTATGTGCTGTGGCTGATCTGCTGGGGGTTCAGCGTGGGCGGCCTGAGAAAGTGCTGTTACTTTCTCTCCATGGATACTCTTTATTAAAAATTCCTATTCACGTATTCACTTCAGCTTGAACAAACAAAGCAAATGTAACTCACATTCTTCACTAGATTATGGATCAAGAGAAGGCAAGAGAAAAACAGTGGGCCTGCTCGATATAGTGGTTTATCTTTACTTTATAGGAGTGTCGCTGTGTTTCTTTGCAAACAGAGAATGGCCACCAGATAAACTCATAGGGTAACTTGCTTCATGGGATCAGCAACCCAATTGGTAATTGATTGATTGTTTTTTTTAATTTTTCTAAAGCTTGTATTTGAAGGTAAATTTAGTATGCTTTAGCACACAGCACGGATATTGGCATGGATATTGGTATGTCATCTCCTTCCAGTTAGTGCTGCAAGTTCAATGAATTGCTTTAGGGCTGTAGAGCAAGTAAATTTTCAGAACAAAGACAAAGACTGGGATTCACAGTCAGAGGGGTTTCTATCCCAAAAAGCCCATTTCTACTTGAAACATTTTGGATTTGCTCAGCTAATTCAAAACCATGCTGAATATCCCTAAATAATAGAGAAATCCCTCTCCCATTTTTGTTTTATGACCCACTTCTTGCTTTGTACATCACAACCCTGCCTTGTTGCCTAACCCTTTCATCATATTAAAGGTTGGACTTGGTTTGCAGTTTATCTTTCCTGACTTGCAATTAGTAGTAGTGAGAAGCAGCAGCATCATCATCTGGTTATCTTGACTCTTGAAGGAGCAGGCAGTGGGAATCTCCTGTACTCTGTCACTGCTTATTTTACATTCCTTTTGTAGTGCACTTGCTATGATATTTTCAATTTCAAAACTGCAATTAATATCTGATCTGCCGTTGTCATTTCAGTCTGGTTTTAGTGCACATATACACTGAATTTAGTTTGTCTTTAGTCAGTGACGATAAAGGCTTACTTTGCAAAAGAATATCTGGGCAATCAACAAAAGAAATAAGCTGTCCCAGATTTTTTTAAAAACATGACTCATTGTTGGTTTAATGTATGCTGAGCAATAGCCAGGAGTGTCATAGATGAAAGTCGGAGAATTTAGATGTTGGGCAACATCAAATGACACCACTGCAAATCAACCAGAACTTGTCAGTGAATCCCTTGGCGACTGATAAATCATTTGGCACCATGTTGCAGCAGCACCTCGTGCCAGTATCCACCCACTCACTCTAGGCTGTTCGCTTAGAGGGCCAGTTTAGCCATGGGTAGAGCGGTCCATGTGAGATGGCATCTGTCACCACGTTCAGCATACACCTGACTCACCAGCCATCGTAACACTGCCGCTTACAGCCAGCCCACAATGACTCAGTCTGTGTAGTAAATGCAATCTCTATCACGCAGTCTGTCTGTTGCATCACTTGTTTTGGTCACAGGTAAGCGTTCCTAAGCCTGTTCTTCAACATCTGCTACACTGTCTGCAGAGGAAATGACACTCTACAACACTCAACTCAGTGGGCTGAGAAAGGATTTCATACATTTTTCAGGTCAGATCGTGATAAAAGCCTAGCTCTGTCTCCTGCTCATTCACATTACTGGCTGGTTTTCTTCAGTAATAATAGAACTGTATCCTGGCCTGTCTGTCGACATGGGGGAACAAGACCAACACCATGTCCAATTAATGCTTCACTCTCAATGTGGTGGGAGTTAATCAACATGCTATAAAGCCAGCCAGACAGAGAGTTCTGCCACAGAGAAAGAGCTGGTGAACAGGTTTAGCTATTTGAAAGTTGTACTTCTGACACATAAGACAGCAGGTGGTCTAGCTGCAACATTTTTATGTATATTTTTGGGCTGTGTTGGTTTCACTTTGAACTAAGTAGTTTCCCCCCTTCGAGCCCTAAAAGCATCCTGTGTTACAGTGTTGCCATCTATCTCTGCAAGCGTGCAATGTAAATAACCAACAAGAAGAAAAAAGTGGGAACTTTCATTTTCCCATCACTCAGTACATGTAGGTCTATTATTCTGGGAAAAAGAGATGGATTTGGTGGATGTGATTCATAGAACTGCGGTGGGCTTGGAGTCTTTACAAGACTTCTAAAATATTCCTGTAAATCTGATTTCTTTTTGAAAAGCAAGGCTGCCCCATTTTATTAGTCTTTATGTTCTCAGGCCTTGAGCTGAATTTCAAGCCAATATGCTCTTTTATAAAGATGAGTGCGGAACATGAGGCACAAAGAACACACATTGTAATCTGAGGCAATTTCAGTCATGAAGCCACGTCTGTGTTGTTTAGACGGCTCCCAAACAACTTTTTGTGGCAAAGTAGAATTTGATGATGCAGACATGTGCACTCTTGGCTATAAAAGGTCTTTTTGAAGAGTAAAAAGAAGCATACAGGATTAATTTTTTTAACATTTCGATTCTGGGCCCTCAACGTGTGGGAGATCTTTGAAAATAAGCATCTAGATCTTGACTTATTCAGCCTGCATGTGATCCTAAAATGTGTCAACAATCTTGTTGTTTTCCAAAGATTCAAATTATATCTGATGGTGTTTTTTATAGATTATCAGGTGGTCATGTAATGGTATCAAATAATACCCTATGCCTATTTTTACATATGGTCTCTAGTGTTGGATGTGAACGGTCTTCTCAGTATTTCTACAAGCATCCATCAAATATCGCTTGATTAATTTCAGTCAGTGGTGGGACTAACTTTTTTCTGGTGCTCACAGTAACAGTCGTCATGTGTTATCTTGGGGTTCAAAGATCAAAGACTGTGCATAGTGTGTCTGATACACAATGGTTTGTCTTAGGTTGAATTTGAGGTGGAAAAGCACTCATTGCAATGTTCTTGGCCAATTAATTTACTAAATTTTGTAAAAGAAATAACTTTACGCATTTTCTCTAAAACTGCATCAAACCTCTCTGGGAAGACGGATCTTTTTTGTTCAAATAAAATTCATCTAGAAATGGACCGGGGGCTGCACAGTGGTGTGGTTGTTAGCACTGTCACTTTACAGCAAGAGGATTCCTGGTCTGAGTCCCAGATGGGGCCTTTCTGTGTGGAGTTTGCATGTTCTTTCCAAGTATGTGTAGGTTTTCTCCGAGTACTCCGGCTTCCTCCCACTATCCAAAAACGTGCACGCATGTTAGGTTAATTGGTGTCTTTAAATTAACCCTAGAAGTGAATATGAGCATGCATAGTTCTTTGTCTTTTGTGGCCCTGTGATGGACTGGCAAACGCCAAATTAATAAAAGACTTAATTATGGTGGATGTTTGTCCCAAACCTGGATGTATTGAAGAACTTAAGAAACTGTTGGAACCTATGTTCCAGGAAGGTGGATTCAGTGAGTTTGTTTCTTATCAGTTCTGTTACGCTTTGATGTAATTTATGGTTGTTCCTGTTCTCTACTTCCCCTGTTTGTGTGCCTGAATGAGTGTGGCAGAGAAGACTCAAGTGAAGTGAAGATAATGCTACTAGCTTGAATGCCCAAAGTCAAGCTAGTGGAAACAGAGAAATCTCAGTGCATTTTGGAATGTTTCATTTGGGTACATTTTCACCCGATTACAACTAGAAATAAATTTAAATGAGTGATTTAGTTGCAAATCTTGATTAAGTATTTTATCACCAGTCACCTCTGTTGCTTAATTTAACTGATTAGTATTTATGTGTCAGACTAGCGAGGACAGCAATATGTAATCATCTTGTCAGTCAGTTATGCACATCCCTACAACACAATATTTTATTTCTTTGAAGAAAGTTGAATTAGGACTGTCGGCTGTGGCTTGGAAGGAAAACATTTTGGACCGGAGATGGCCTCAAAGTCAGAGACAGCTGGTGGTTTCCAGTTATGTTTGTTTATCTAGCTCTTAAGCAGTATATCCACAGTATCCACATCAAGAACCAACCCAGAACCACCTGTTTACATCATCAGATGCCAGATGTCATCCTGTACTAAATTCAGAAGGGCCAAGTGTTGTCACGTCTAACTTTACATTAAGAAAATCAAAGTTTGCATTTTAATGATACATTTCTTTATCATCGCCTGACAGCAAGAGGGTTCCATGTTTGATTCCTGGCTGGGGCCTTTCTGTGTGGAGTTTGCATGTTCTCCCCATGTATGTGTGGGTTCTCTCCGAGTACTCTGGGTTCCTTCCACTATCCAAAAACATGTATGTTAGGTTAACTGGTGACTCTAAATTGTCCCGAGGAGTGAGTGCGAGTGTGCATGGTCGTGTGTCTCTTTTGTCTCTGTGTGGTCCTGTGATGAACTGGCGACCTGTCCAAGGTGTACCGTGACTCTTGCCCAATGACGGCTGGGATAGGCTCCAGCACCCCACGATCCTGAGTTTGATTAAGCGGGTATAGAAAATGAATGGATGGATTTCTTTATCTGTCATTTCAATGGCTAATATTTGTTTCTGTTTTTCTCTTATGGCAGAATGATGCTGCGAGAGGACGAACAGAAGAGTAGCAAAACCTGGTTTCCTTACATGGTACAGAGAAGATGTCCAACAGTCACTGGACAGAAGACACAAAACCACTGTTGGCCTAGCCATTCTGTAGTAGATTGTAGTGACTACTGCCCCTTTCTAATGAGCACAAAACACCGGCGGACTAACAAAAACAGGCCTGTCAAAAGGCACGACAAAAGGGACTCTATAACTTCTGCTGCCACAGGAGAGGAAAGAGAAATACATTTGACTTCTCAAAGAGTTGTAGCATTCCCCTAAAACAGCTGTCAAGGCCTGCAGTGTCCCATACAAATCGAAGTCCAACTGGATAAACTGTCCTCGCAAGTGAAGAAGCTTGGCTGTCTTAAAGAAAAAAGCTCATCTTTCTAGATATAAAATGTTTATTACACTGCTGTGTCACATTGTGTTCAGTAGCAGTTAGACACAGTTGTGGGTTATCTATTTGGTGATTTATTTATGTGAACTAGTCAGAGAAATATTTGAGTGGCTAACTTTCTGAACATGTAACGGCTTAGATTGATGCTGAGCATCTCACTTAGAATGTAGTATGTTTTTGTTACTTACTGAAACCAGACTAAATGTCTCTGCAGCCATGCTGAAAAACAGTATCTTGTATGAAATGTTTTAGGTCTCTTTTCTGTACAACAAGTGATTTCTCTGAATTGTTTCTGACAAGGACACATCGCCATGCACTTAAACCGCTGTTGGTTCAAAATCTTAACATGAAGTCGTCAAAAGATCTGTCTCTTCACTTGAAATCTGATTTAGGATCAGGGATCCATTCACAACATCAAAGAGCTTTATGCCAAGTTAGACACAACCATGCACCTTGGGGATGAGCCTACAAATTTACAACAAACCCAAACAGTTTGTGTGTGTCATTTTCATTTGTCTGACAGCTGTATAAAGCAGATTCATTAGCAATATAATGCATAAGATTACCCATTAACTCCTTTATAAGGAACACTCTATATCCTACATTGGTAATAGATAATTGCAAGCGATTAGCCATAATAGAAAATATTTTTAAAAATAATTTAAAAATCCATCAGAATCCCCTTCACTGTCAGCAATAATGTACAGCAGCTTAATCACAGGGATGACACGGTATGTAGAAGTCAAAATGTTCTTTCTGGGTAATCACTGAGGTGTGCCGCATACGCTTCGGCTCAGCCTACATGTAATAAGAAGTGAAATGGGCCCAAAGAATTTCAGGATAATGAACCCCTAAAAGACCTCCAAGGATTTATGTGAGCTTTATAAAGGAAAAGACTTAAATTATTATTATGATCACCATCTGAAGGCACACTCCAACAGTCCTTTAGGGCTACAACTATTCATCCCTGTCCCTCTCCATTTATTTCTTGAGAAGAATAAGGAAAACTGCCTTGTCATTTCCAACGACCCAAGGTGTTGAAATGGTTTGCATTACTCTACCAACAGTCAAAAACCAGTGAAAATTTGGTATGGTGGATCAACAAATTACTTACATGATTAATAAATTACTAAAATATAGTAACCTAGAACTGCAGTTGAACATTACTGAAACTGTTTATTAATCTGTCTATTCTTTTGCTCATTTAATCAAATAATTGCTTTGCATTTTGACATAAATAGCGAAAAAATGTTTCTAGCTTTTTGGTGATGTCTTCTTCAGTAGAGCAATTTTTAGTGGAGCTATTGGCTTACGGTTCAGAAATATTCTGGAAACTCTGTCAGTGATCAAAGAAAAAGCAGCAGGGTTTGCATATAACTGGAAGTCAAATGTTAGTCAGTCCTCCTTGAAATACTAATTCTAAAGACACAAAACTGATTATTAGAAACATTGAGAATATTTGATCTCACTTGACTAATAGATCCACAGACTTCATGGCAAACTGAAAAATCCAGTTGAAAGCAGCAGCTGGTGCCAGTTTTTTTCTACAGGTAGGGTGTAAAGACCAGGGAGACAGGAGCCAGGTACAGCAGGAGGAGGATGCCTGTTCCAATCTTGCATCTGCAAATTGTCATCTGGCAGCAGCCGAGCCTGTCTGTCTACTAAAATCCTAACCAGATAGCATTACAGTTCAGAATTGGTCATAAGAAAGCGGATTCCTGAAAATGTGTGCAAGTGCAAAAAGGAGTGAGATGGAGGACAAGACTCTTACCTTCATGTTCCACCTGCATGTTCCAAGAAGTTTCCTCAGTTATCTGCAATAACCTTCAAATTTGCTGAGTTGTTAGAGCACTTAATTCCCTTTTTAATAACTAAAGTTTAATTGCATGTGTGCCCCAGCAGACTTGTGCTGTGACTTCTAGGAGCAGAGAGACAGCAAGTGTCCAGGCAAAATAATTGGCCCAGAGCCCAGTAGTGGCTGCAAATTTCTCTCACTTGTTCCGAGAGTGTGAATAGCAGCAGCAAACAGGGAGGTGAGATTTTTAACAGGTGCGACAGGACATGGAAGATTTAATTAGTCCCCAATGCTGGATAAGTTGGGAAAAATGTGATGTGTTAAAGTGATAACATGTTGCTTGTCAGGGCTCCATACTGTGTGTTTTGACCTATAATGAGGATAAGGAGGTCTGCTAGTCTCACCAATTATGTAAAACATTAGTCGATCCCAGGGAATTCAAATAAAAGCTTCACTTTGCCTCTGACGAGCAGAAGCAGGGTCAAGAATGGAATTTCCTCAAAGACATATGGGGTATCTCCCCTGGTTCTTAATGTTACGACTCGGTTTTGTGATGTTTTCTATTTTGTTGAAAACAGTTTTGACTCTGGTCTGATGTGATGTGGTACTGTAAATCGTATCAGCTAAACCCTCTTCCCATATTAAAAAAAGGAAAGAAAAAAAACAATGGGAAGAAGGAAGCACACATCTGTTTCAGTCTCTCCAGGTTGTCATAGTAACAGTTGCCTTACAGTTGAATACCCACCTGTACACAGAAGCTTTGTAGTGGTTGATACCTCACTTTTTTGGGTGTGGTGGTGATGAAGATGATGTGCACCACGTTCTGTCTATGTATTTAGATAGAATGTACCGTTTTAAGTTGGATTGTTATTGCACTTGTTGACTTTGTATTGTTACAACAGGGAGAAATAAAGTTTTATCTTTTCCAGTGTGTTTAAATGCCTGTGTGTCAAGTTTATATGGATGCCTAAATAGACAAAAGTTAGGACAAAGTAATCATATAAATGTAAATAATGAAGGTATCTTACTGTTTGATTCTGAAATAAAATTAAAAGAAGAAGAATTGATCAACAAGTCATACATATGCACAAAGTGTATATAATTATACAAATATGTTATGTCAATGATTTAAGATCTAATTTATATTGTATTATAACCGATCCTTTTATGTCTCTACTCTATTTTTCTCAATTTCAGCCAGCATAACAACACTTTGAGACTGCAGAACTGTATAGCATGAGTGAATCTAAAAAATTATTTGCCCTTTGTCTCTGAATTAATCTGGACTGTAAATATACAGGGATTTGTTATGCTCCAACTGCTAGCGGTATTGTTAGTAATTGCAGTTTATTATTTTTGGGGTCACCAGTTGACAATAATCTGTCAGTAACATGGTGGCAGCCCTCATTCGACCTTGTGTGCTGCTGTTTTACTTTCTGCGAGCTGGTGTCTTATGGACCTACATCTCTAATTAAGATAATAAATCATTTAAAAAAAATAACTAATCAAACCATCAAGCAAAAACATAGTAAAAAAATTTTGTTTTTAAATTTCTAAGTTTTGATTTCTTTTATAGACTGAAAAAAAGAAGAGAAAATGAAATGTGCTTTTGTATGTGTGTGTGTGAATTTGACTCAAAAACATAAACTTTCACAGCCTTTTGTCAATTTAGGCTTTTTACATGCATCAAAATGAACCTTTGCTTCTACTGACGTTAGTCAATACACCATGAAACGATAAGTCCATCCTTCAGACAAGGTAGCTTTGTAGCGAGCTGAACCTCAGAGCTGGACAAGATGAGAAAATCATTAAATCAAAGAGCTGAAAACTAAGGCAGCAGGCAGACAGCGACAGACCATATCAACACCTCACTTCAAATCAGACACCTGCTGCTGCTTCCCTTCAATAAAGTCCCCACCAACCAAGAAGTTTGTTACCAACTCGTCAATGTCCATTTGAACTTTCTTAATAAGCACTGATTTGCACTTTCACCTAACTCCCATGCGTTTCTGCCAGTCATCCTGCCATCAGTCTGCTTATTCATGCTGCGTCTTTTCCACCCTAATACCTCTATGTCCTCCTCCGTCCTATATGCCAGTAACCAATGCTCTTCCCATCTGTGCTTATGAGACCAATTGCATCCATCCATCTCAATTTAAAAACCATTGTCTGGATATCCACATCCTGCTGTTATTGAAGAGCCTGAAACACATCCTGCCAACATTTATCTATTAAAACCCCATCAGGCCTCGGATCCACAAGATTCTGTCTGCGAAGACTGGGTCTTCTGTGATGCTGAGAGCACATTAAGGTCCCTCTGACGCAGATATTGATGTTGTCATTTATGACGTCCTTTTAAACTAATTTTACACTGCAGAGATAAACAACACATAACTACTGCAAAGAATATAAACATTTGTTTTGTGCAATGAATGTAATAGACTTTAAACAGATTCCCTTATCCTTTTTTTTGTCATGTTTTGCATTTTTCTGGTCATGTTTTATGTTTCTGTCATGATCTGTGTTTCTGTTTAGTTTTCTAGTTTGACATTTTAGCCTCGCCATTTCCTCACCTTCCTCAGTCTCTCTCTGGTCTGGTCATCAGTTCCACTCCCTTCACCTGTGTTCATTGTCATCAGCTGCATTCACTCAATTATCTCCCTCCTCAGTATTTAGTCTCCCAGTTTGTCCATGTTCCATTGCCAGATCCTCATCGTCGCTCATGCTCTGTTTCAGGTTTGTCCTTGTCAGGTATATCATCATCATAGTCAGGTTTTTGTTTGTTCCGAATCAAGTTTTTTCATAGTCTCAGTGTAGTTATTTTGTATTCCGGTTCAGCCGCACTTTTTGTTTGGAATAAATGAAGTCTTCGTTGTGGAATATCTGCATTCAGATTCTCCATGCCACACACCACCATTCTGACATATTTCTGTTTTGTGACACTTTTGTTGAACATATATTTAAGTCCCAAGTAGCTAATGCTTATTTCCATTCGAGTAATTCTCTTTTCAGGTAAAAAAAGCAACTTTAACAATCTCTTTTTCTTTAACCAAAGATATTGAGTTTACAATCAAAATAGACCAATTATGTTCATGTTTGAACTGAAACAAACTGAAGAGCGTGAATTTCTGGCATTTTTGCTTTAGAAATAAACTTAAAAATTAACCTCTGTCAGTATTATCATCTCATTTTATGTAACTTCATTAGCTAAGCTTTTCACATGCGAGCAGTTAAATGAGAACAACTTGGTCAGAAAATCATCCCCTTCTTTTCAGAAAAAAAGATTTGGGAAGGATCCAAATTTAATTTATTTTCTAATTTTAAAATCTGGGTTGCCACCGTTACAGGCACCAACAAACCTCTGGCCACAGCTGCGTGCGGCCGCTTCCACAATGGAAGCTTTGAACAGGGTCCATTTTGAACATGTCCCCTACCTCCTCTGGCACAAGAGAGAACTTCTCACGGAGGTGCTAGTTGAAATCATCCTTTCCTAGCACACCTTCACTACACGCTTGGGTCTACCAGGTCCGGCCTGCAGTTTTCCCTGCCATCTGATCCAACTCATCACCAGATGGCAATCAGTTAAAAGCTCAGCACCGCTCGTCACCCGAATTTCCAGAACCAATGGTCTCAGGTCAGGTGAAACGACAAAGTTGGTCATCGACCATAGACCCAAGGAGCTCTGGTATCAGATACACTTATGAGCATCCTTGTGTTTGAACATTGTGTTTGTTATGGACAATCCAAGACTAGCACAGAAGTCCAGCAAGAACTCGCTGCTCGGGTTTAGATCGGGCGGCCTGCCCTCCCAATTCCTCCCAATCACCCCGTCATTGCGCCCAGTGGACTATGGAGTCCGTCGGTGGGGCCCTTTCTATAACCCCAACAACTCGCTCCAAGAAGGCCAAATTCTCTGAACTGCTGTTTGGTGCATAAGCACAAACAACAGTCAGAGTTTTCCTCCCTGCAACTTTAAGCCGCATAGAGGCGACCCTCTCATCCACTGGGACAAACTCCAAATTTGTGGCAGCCAGCCGGGGGCTTGTGCCCCTTTCCACTACTGCCTTGGCGGCATTGCACCTGCTCCCCATATTGGACCTTGTGGGTTGTGGGCCCACATGATCCTCCTACATCACCTTTTCGAACTAAGCCCGGCAACAAGGCGCTCACCCCCGGGCCTTAGGGTACACGTTTTCCTGTGTTCTTCCTGCATGGGGGGTTTTCGGATCGTGTTCGTCTGGGTCTTCACTCCAGACCTGTTCATCTTGGGAGACCCTACCAGGAGCATATAGCTCTCGATGACATAGCTCTGGAGATCACTAGACCATGCAAGCCCTTCCCAAGGCCACGATCCGGGAAGTGCTTAGCATAGCAAATACTTAGCATATTGAACTAACAAATATGCAATGCTGCAATCACACAGTTTCAGTTAAATATCATGAAGAATTAATACGGAGTAAATTAACATTAACACAAAACAGAGGCGGAGAGTAGGAGTAAGGTCATAGTGAAACAGAAGCTCTGCAGTAGAGATGTATTGGATATGTTGGTGTGAGGGAAAGCAAGCTGTTACATAAACCTATTGCTTTTGCTCGTAATGATTCTAATGCTCCCAGGGAAGCCAATATTACAGGGATACAATTATGCAAAAATTCTTTGTGCAGGCATGTTTGCATCGCAAAAGTCAATGTGGCATCATTTTCTTAAACAAACATAGCTTGCAATAGCTATGCACTGCTCAAATTCAGACACTAGGACTGACAATATTCAAACAAAAGCAGGGTTCAATATGAATTAACTCAACGCAAAAGATCAATCCAAAGAAAACATTTTGACACAGTTACCCATTTCAAGTTAATTTATACCTGATATTGATGCTACCACTGCTGAACATAGCTGTGTTGAAACCTAAGAGACACAGAGCAGATTTAAAAGAGAATACCACACACTCTCATTGTTTATACATAAAAACCAAATGCAGAAGTACCACCTAAAGAGGATGAACACACATGCAATGTTTATTTTAGCTGTTGCAGCTAGCTCATAAAACCATACCTTTTTGAAGTGATGTAGCAGGTGGGAACAACTGTGACAGGATGGAGATAAACAAACGTGTCTGAAGGGACAAAGGCAGAAACTAGTAGCTGGCTTCCTGCCACTTTGAAGCAGAGACATTTTTCTTCTCCAGAAAAACCTCCTAAGGGGAGACGACAGCTGCTGCTGCTAGACTAGCTTGTACAATACTATGTTAACAGTAAAAGTGTTTTGATATCAGAAAGGTAAGTTATAAAGGTTAATGAAGTAAAGCAAAAATACTTAAAGCCTCATAATTTAAAGCCACATGGCAGGAAAATCTCGTTTGATTGAAGATAAATCATTGTGAAGACCCAAAATGGCCAATATCAAATTGATACAATGATATGATAAAACCCTGGAGAAATCATCTGTAATACAGCTTAACTTTCATTTGAATGCCACCACTGACACTGACAGCACACAGACAAGACAAAGCAGTTCACCAAATAGGACTTATTTAGACCAGTGAAAGGAAAGGTAAGCGATCGCCACAAATCTTTCGTATTAACCCTTCTCAGACATGAGAAACCTAACAATGTCTTCATAGATTGTGTAAACAACTGCATTCAGTCAAGCAGACATTGGTTACGTTTCATTTAAATCCTTAGTTTTTATAGCCTCTTCACTCGGGCTAATGTAGACCGTGATGGTGTCTGTTGAAAGACTTAATTCAAGAGATTAAGTGACATAATTGAACCATTTTTTCAACCTTATTTTGAGCCACACACATACAAGGAAATAAAAATCTGCAAGCTTGCTATTCATTGATTTCAATTAATGTCTTTTCTAAGATAAGATATAAACACAAACACTTTTATTCCTTGTGTGTCACCAACAGGCCAATTCCACTGAATTTAATTTGCTCGATAATACACAAACTTGACTGGACAACCCTGTGGCTCCACACACCAGCATCCCCCTGATTCCCTTATTCCTCTTTACTGAATGGTATGGAAGTACTAAAAACAGAGAGTGAACCAGGCCATTCAAGACATTAAATGCTAAATCTAAAGCCAAATAAAAGAAGCGCACTCATCCTATGGGATTCATTTAATTCTCAACAGCCTAAAATCATGCCTGTAGTAATAGTGCCCAGTGCCAATTTTTTAAAGCTAGAGATTAAATCTGAGAGAGCGCTCTAAAAGATCTAGAGACAATAAATCAATATGTACATTTTTTTAAGAATAGTAGAGGAAAATGCAGTATAAGCTCATTCTTGCCTTTTATGACAAATGTAATGCAGTGACACATTTCAGCTGATTTTCTTAGTTTATGTCTTTTCTCATAAGAAATTTATTTCAAGACGTTATTTAATCCCAATTTTATTGCCAGTGGTGCTCAATCTTTAAAGCCCACTTTATTTCACAATTTAACTTTCCTATTCATCACTGTCTTTCACAATTTTGTGAAATGTGAATGTGTTTGCCATTCAGACCAGGGTGACACAGTCGGTTCCGTATGATTTACTGTAAACTGCATCGTTATTGATTAAACGTCACAAAATGCTTCCCAGTGAAAACAAACACAATGCATAGAATAAATCAAACAAAGCAATGACAGATAGATATGAGGGACTGCTTCTTTACTCACTGGCTTTATAATGAAAATAGGATATGGACACTGTCGACTGAAAGCTGCAAGGAAGAACTGTTGTGAAAAAGACAAGAGGACAAAGATCTCATAATGATGAGCTAAGCCTATCATCACAGTGATTATTTTGAAATGGTTAATTGGATTACTGTTCTATTCCTGATTTTTTTCTCTTTTTTAAAAAGCAATGAAAGTCTGTAGTAGGGTAGTAGAGTTTTAAAAATCTACTTAGATGGTTTCCTCGACTGCAGATAGAACACAAGTGATGAAGATTGCAGCAAAATCTCATGTGTTGCATCAGTAAAGTTTTGAATCGATCACCATAAAAGCTTTCCTATTTTACAGTTCCTTCAGCAGCTTAATTCTGCACCTTACATTTGGTTGCTCCTGAGTCTTTCGCAACTGTCCCCTGACATATAATTGAGATTATAGGACAAACCTGTAAAAGTCTGGCCATCTTCTCTCAAATGTGTTATCTTGAAGTTAGTAAAATTAGAACTATTGTGTAGACTGTAGAAAATGTTCTTGCAAAGTGTAGTCAGCCTATGCAAATTATTTAATATGCAGTTATGAAACTGTGAACTGGGTCACATTAAGAAAACAAGGATTCTTTCACTACTTGTTCATTTCTGTGAAGATTTTAGATGATCTCATCTGTCCATCAATGACTACCAGCTTGAAAAGACTCACCCACTGTATTGTATCAGCTGCTACAGCCCGGGCTCATTAATAATACAGAGGAGTCAAATTTCAAGTTTCCCTCGGGAGAATCGGTAGTTTTCAGCATAAAAATGAGAGAAAACAAAATGCAGCTGGAATCACTTTCTATTATGTGTTTTGGCTATAGCATCAAAGAGAGAGGTAAGATATAATAATTTCATGCAGAAATGATAACCTCACAGTTGGGAATAGGTACAGTGCAGCCATATTTTTATATTTCTTTTTTGTAAGATTACAAGACCATCAAAAAACCATCAAAACAAAGTTTTTGAAAGGGGCAAGTGCCATATAATTCTGTAAGAATCATGTAAAAATGTTATGAATGTGAAATATATCATTCTGGAACTCAGACAAAAAAATGTGTTAAGCTCATGTTATTTATTCATTCAAATCTGAACATAAATCACCCCTTTTGTGTTGCAAATGCAACATATATTGTAAATAGAGGTACACTACCATAAGGGTTTTGTATTTATTGAAACTACTAAACACTCATTTCCCCCCTGTCGTTTTCATACACACCTTCTCTCCTGCCTCCAGCTCTACAATGATTGCATTTGAAACATAATCATAACCTCCTTAATGATTCTTGAGTGTTTGCTGTGCACACTGGATCCATGTTGTCCTTTAAGACTAATGCAAAACTTGTAAGTGGAGAAACTGAAATAGTCTGACTTTACATTAGTCTTTAACCGGTGTAACAAGCTTTGTATGGGAACAGGAGACTCTAACGCACCTCGCAACAGGCAGGCTGGGTAACAGAAGGTGATCAGTAGGTAATCAGTCCAATCAAAGGTACAAAATTCCAAAGGCAGTCCAAGAGGCTCGGTAAACAGGAAGTAGCAAGTACTAACTGTAGCAATCTAGGTCAGACAGGGGGTTCAGCAGACAGAAGATGGAAACCATTTAACAGACATAGTCAAAACACAAGAGAGAAGTTCTAAGAGGAATCACTGAAAAGCTTGCATGGCTAAGATGATCATACGCCAAACTGTTCTCGGTGAGTAGATAAACGTATTTCATGCCAGAAATAAGGTCTAGGTTTAAAAATACCGGAGCTCCCCTTTAAGGGCTGTAAATCTAAAAAGAGGAGATGAGTAATTTAGATGACATGATTTGATAAACTGTCCACTAAAATGTCCCTGAAATGATGAATGGAACCAACTCTGATATGACACTCCTGTCTCTGGTGTCCCTCACAATACAGCAGCCATGTCTCCATCTGGCTGCCAAGTAAATTTCATGCCAAACTTTTTTCGATTGTCAGGAGACATAAAATGTGAATTAGGAGTATTTTCCATCCGCTTGGTTAAAGCAAATACATTGGCTTCCTGGATATCAACCAAAGCTTCTGCTGAGAAACTGAGTGAATAAGTAAGAAAAAAGTACTTTTTGTTGTTTAGGGTCACTAAAATTTCATGCTTTAACCATACATCCTCTGCAATTATGTGTTACACAAACTAAGTCTACAAGACTGTCCAGAAAGGCAGTAGACAGGCAGCACACCGCCGTTGCTGTTATGATCTGAAACCAAGGAGCTGCTAAATATAACCAGCTTCTACATGAGGTAACTAAATGAAAAATCTCCATTGGTGGAAAAAAGGGGATAATAAAGAGTGCTTCTTAACTTTTTTTAATGTTCTTTGTTAGAAGTGCATCTATTGTGTCTTTCACTGTATGCTGCACCTTCTCCATAACTGTGTGACTCTGAGTTGAAACAACTTAATGAAAGAATGAAGAATCAGAAACATTCAGACACATTCTTTATTAAGAAGTTACAAAGACACAGGGAGTGGCAGGACAAGAGTGAAAAGTGCCCTGTTGTCAGACTAAATGGGAAATTCAATGAGAGAAGAAATATTTTTTTAAAAAGCTCGAAATGAATGTGCCAGAGAGCAGCACTTTACAGAGCTACACCCATGCCAAACAACAAAGAAAAGTCAAGATATTACTTATGCTGTGAGGCTTTTTGCTGCCAAACAAAATGCAAGCAGATCATCAGGTCAACATACTTTCATTAGATATGATGAGCATGTACGATTGCAACAATCACAGTAATTGTTAACTTCTGTAAACAATACACGTCAGATGGAAAATAGTAAAACAACAACAAAATAGAAAAAAACAAGATAGAATAACTCCTACTTGAGCCCATTATATGAAGTACTAAATATGGATTTGGCACACTGTCATAACTTTCTTGCATATTTGCAATAGAGACCTTGGATAATAATTTCACTTTGTGTTTTTGTCTTTTTATTTTTTCTTGACTGACGCCATTGTGTTCTCAGAGGTGCATCACTGAAGTTATATTTACATTAACTGACTTGCATCAGCTGCTTCAGTCATGCTTTCCTGTCCCGTGGCTCAGTCAGCTGCACAGAGCCGTAATTGAATGCCTCTCACTATCAGTATTCTGATATTTACATATGGCACATCTACTGTATGTTAAAGATTCCCTTTTCAATTCGAACTTTGGGGTGTTTATATGAAAATCTCTTCTACAGGGTGACTTAAAAACCAAATGATTTCAATAAATTTCTCTTGCAATTACAGTATAGTCTATTTGCAGTTTGTAAGAGAAATGGCCAAAAATAAGAACATTTTCTGTATGAAACCAGAATGTGCCTTTAATCAGTTGAAATCACACTCAAATTTCCATTAGAAAATTGAAAAACACTCAACACTACCCTATAGTAAGTGGCTCCTCCCAACCTTGCATGTATTTCCAGTTGCGAAGTTCTTCGTCAGAGGATGTTCTTTCTCATTTCCCTTTGTGCTTCTTGAACAGGGCGTACAGGATCTTCAAGGTGGCTGCAGTGTCCTGTGAGACAATATCTGTCCCAACACCCACAGGAGAGATAATGCAATCCGTATCGTGAGAATATAATGATGCTTTTATCAACATTAGCTAATTGCTACTCTAACAATCCATCCTAACAGGTCAAAAAAACAAGCAAAAAAAGCATTAGATAGAAACCTAATCAATATGTCTTCAGTGAGATGAGATCCCAAACAAAATTGCTTGACATTGTGAGATGCACTAAGTGAATGAATGTGACATAAAGATCGACTCCACCACAAACTAACCTAATTAATGCACACAGCACGCTCCAAATTTAGGCCCTGAGTGCTGGGATTATACTTTCCACCACAGCGATTATACTATTAATTAAAAAGACACTAAAAATGAATTGGATTAGCTACTTGCCCCTGACTTAGATTAATTGTGCTGTTCCTTACATTAACAGTTAGCCATGCTGAGGATTTATTTTACAACTACAAGTTGCTGTATATGGCTGGTGGGCAATATAGTGGGAAAGTTTTAGTGATTGCCTGAGAGAAGATGAAGCTCAGCAAGAAGCTCAACTTGTCAATAATAGATCTGCAGAGAAGAAAAGTTGATCCGTTTGCTATTGATTGGTTGACACACTTAGAGAAGACGGTAACTGACCCAGTCACTCATTCCGTTTTACTCTTCTTCTTGTGCGGTGATGTACTCTACGCGGCAAAAGGCAAACACCCAAACATAGGGCTCAGTTATGATTTAAAGCCCAGACTCGATATAAATCATTTCAGGAGTATCATAATAACTAGTTTAGGTGTTGCTACTTAAATGGTTTAAACTGTCATATAAACAACACGTTTTCTGTAGCATTAAGACATCCTTTACATAAAAATCTTGTAATGGAGATAAACTACATATAAGCACAATAGTATGACACACTAACTCATCTAGTTAAGTTACCCAGAAATATGAACATATTCTGAGCTGAAACTAAATCTTGACTAAAATTATATCTTAAGTGTTTCCATACCTGCTTGTAAAAGGTGAAATTAAAGACCACCCCAGATAAAAGTACTATGTTAAAATGCTAGAGGACATGTAGAATGAAAGAAGTGTTGTTGCAAATGTCTTATGACTCAAACCACAATACATGCAGTGCTCTATAAATACACGGGGGTGTACTCATAGCAGTGAAAAAGTTGAGTGTGAAACTCTGTAATGTTCCTTGCCCTCAATAGTTAATGTCTTGTCATGGGAGCAGAGAAGTGGAAGAAGCATCAAACAGTTCTCAGACAAAAGGAGGAAGATATGCCATCAGTGCAGAAAGCAATGCTAATGCTAAAGAGCTGGCTGACACAGCAAAAATATTCTGTCTTTTTTTTTTCTGACATTATGTCAATGCATTGAGGAGCTTTTTGGTGACTGGACTTGGGAAATTGTTGTCTTTTCCATGAAATTAGATGGAATGTATGGTCATTTGCTAAATACAGCAACTCCTGCAACAATTCCAGTCATATGTTGTGCTGAAAATGCAATATGCCATGTTTGATTTGAGAGGACACTTAGCTGTTAAAAAGTACAGGCTGTGCAAGGGCACTAGCAGGAATAGATTATTCTGGACACGGCTGAATTTAAATGTAGCCGAGGTGGTCAACTCCATGGCTTCGCATTCTGCAGAGTAGAATTGACAACTTTTTAAAAAAAGATTCACAACACCCAGGGCTCCATAGTTAACCAATCTTAGGAGCCAGTATAGCCTTTAGCTGACATTTAGTCACGTTACTATTTTCCAGTGGAGAGTTTGGTGGTTCGATCCCCCAGCTCTTCCACGTGTGTACCTGGTCAAGACACTGAACTTCACATTGCCACAATATGCTCTTGGGTGTGTGACTGTAGAGCCAAAAGGTGTTGCATATGTGGAGAGCAAATGCTTAATAAGAAGTATACTTTAAGAGTTTCAGTAAAAGGGTGAATGAGAGGCACTCGAAACCTAGATCAAGTTACAGGCTCTATATACGGGTTATTACTGTAGATACAATAAAACTGTCCCACCAAACAGAACTGTTGCTATGATGATGAACCTCCTGATTCCCAAATTAGAAAGTGCAATGTTTTCCTGCCCTGCTATAAACAAGCACATCCACAGCCATTATCTCTCCTACTATTTTGAATAACGTAAACTACGGTAATTTGTTTTCTTAATTTCTTTTATTATCTTTTGCTGCCCCTAATTCAACCTGGCATGGGTTTAAGTGAGCAAGGTATTTAAATACATATATTACATATTTTAGAAAGCCCTTTTGTCATCATTTAAATCTATACCTCTGATTTAATGCATGAAGAGAGCCTTTTCTAACCTTATCAAAGCAGGGGACAAGCATAATTTAAAAAACTTTATACCTGCACATTTAATACAAACTAAGAAATCTGCTAATATGGGAAAGCTTCTAATTTCAAAATGAAAGCTCCAATGTGTGTTTTTATACCACAAATCAAATTCTAAAATGCCATTTTATGGTTTGAAATCTGATAACTGGCAGTTCCAAGTTGGATGTGACTGACACACTAATGAGTTTTGCAATACACCGATGCAATCAGAATAGTTTTGGCATGTACATGATAACCTAGTAATATGCGGAAGCAGTTCTCATGAATACTGATTACATCTCATCCTCCAGACAAACGCTCATGCAGTAGATGTTGCCACAAGACGTAAGTTTAAATCCCTGTGTCTATCAGTGGAACACCAGAGCGGCACCATCCCCTTGAGATCGTGTCCCCACTGCTCCTCTCTAAATGAATGATGATGGCCTCGGACTGAGAGAATCATCTGCAGTGATACTTATCGAGACATGAATTGCACTCATTCATATTCCACAAGCAATTCCATCTTTCCCTCCAAACAACTGTCAAACACTCTCCACTGTGCAATGAAAATTTACTCACTACCTCACCAACCCCCACTCTCCTAGCATACAAACAGATTTTGGCATTTCCTTGTCATCCAGATAAATGCTCTTGATAGAATATATGTTTCTAATTAGTTTGACACGGCTGTCTTGGAGCTTGAGTGATTGTTTAGTTATGATCATTTTATGGGCAGGCCTGTTGTATGTTTGTTTTTTCAAACCTATGTGCCCAGCATTTTAAGTTCATCTGCTGCAAAAACAAGTCAGATTGTATCTTGAGAAAACAGAGTGGATTTGCTCACCTTGTGGATCAATACTGGGCAGAGTCAGGCCTGTATCGTTCAGAAGGTCCAACGCCAAGGTTACATTATGGAGCTAAAGCACAAAGAGAAATACACAAAAAACACTTTTATCCAAATAAGTTCAATCTATGTGAAATTTAGTTACCAGGTTAAGACTACAAACTTACAGGAATTAATCTAACAATTTAGTTATTGTTTTCAGCTTTATCCAAGAATCACAGCATAAGGAATCAAAATGTGACAAATGTCAGTCTAATCCCTACTGCACATTTATTCTGTAAGTTTATCTGCACATTGCCAAGATGCATGCAGATGCATGGTATGTTTTCATAATTTTCACGTCCTGTGTATTATGCGTTGTTTTTCCATTAGGTTACAATGTGTCATATGCTTATACTTACTTAGGAATCAAATGGTCAGTAACTGGAAAACTAACTGGACTTCCTGCATTATTTTCTATTATTTATATCAAGCTATCCTGTATTTTTAGGCAAAAAAGATATCAAGTGTCACACGGTCTTTACTGTGTAAATTATTGATGAACTCATCACATCAGTGATAAAAGAGGCAAGCTTTTTTCAGAGGCTCATCTTACTGCCTCGAGTAAAGTAAGATCAAAGATATCTGTGTAAGTGAGTCATGAAGTCTTATTAATTACTCATCTACTTTTATGATGGTAATTGTATTAAATATTAAATTCACCCCATCATACAGTGTAATAGGCACTGGTTTTAGCTTTTGTGGGGTTTGATTAGGAATTAGAAAGGAAAAAAAGTTTGACCATAGTAAATGTGAATGAGAATAGAGCTGTCTGTTAATGATCAAAAATGTTACCTTGAAATGAAATTACTTTTTTCTTCCAAACAAAATGGGAAATTCTGTTACTAGAAATATATCTACAGATATAGATATATATATATTTATATATATGTATATTAGATTTATGAACATGACAATGTAAACCCACATCATCAGTGAGCCATACTATACCATCTCAGACTCATTGACAGGAGTCAGGTTAAAGTCAAAGAGCGGGATGAAGAAGCCCTCTAACTGACCAATCAGCAGCAGCAGAATCACTCCATCAGCAAACTGGACGGGAAACGCACAGAACACTGTAACATGTCACTGGAAGTCACTTAAAATCTTAGCAGAGGTAATCATCTAACTTTTTTTCCTTTTTTAACATGGTAGCCAGTAATAAACAAACATTTGTTTATACCTGTTTGTCCATATCAGCCACATGTAGACCCATAGTCACCATATTCTGGTTAACAAAATGTAAGATGGCCTGAAAATGAAATAATTAGGAGGTTAGAAAGTTTGAGATGTTAGTTTTCCTTAATTTTGATAGCATTTTAGGTTATAATTTCAGCCTGGCATCTTAGTTTGCCACAGCCCCAGTGAGGGATTATCCTATGAATAGGCAGCTCATTCAGTTATTTTTCTCAGTCGCTCCTCCTGTATAAATCCTCAGGTTTTAGACTGTCAATCAGTTTGCAGGTCAGGTGTTGTTTTTGGAAAATCATTATCAGGAAATCATTATGAGATTTAACTGCGCAGGGAATTATCATCCGCTAAACAACAAAAAAGCTTATTCTTGCATGTTTGATCGATATTTACTACTTACAGCACCCGACTCCACATTCATCAGGTCCATGGGTTTACAACACAAGTGATTATCACTTCACTATCTAATGTTTCACAATTGTATTGCTGCCCAATAACATGATTTGCATTATCTCTAAGATCACAAGGAGAATGTCTCCTCTTATGGTATGCAAAAATGGAAATATATACATTTTATCTTAGAAAGTAAAGCAGAACTCGAATGCAACAAAAGTGAATTAAGGGAAAGATTACCAATGGAGATTAATGTTAATTTCAGATCATAAAATACATTATCTAATAAAAAGAAATTAAAAAATTGCTTATATAGAAAACATGTGATGCATTAGGTCCACCTGCACTTCCAATCAGCCTATATGTACAAAGATGGTGGAGTTCTTTAAATGGCTGTGAACTTTTTCAGTTTTGGACCCTGTGTCGATCTATATGTCTGTACCATGTCTCCACGAAGAAAAAAAAAATAAATCAGACAGAGATAAAACTCAAGTGATTTGTTCAGTTCAAATGGAGTCCAGCATGTGTGATATAAACCTGTCCAGGACCACCACAGTAAGATCATGGTCCCTACACTGAAGCAGGGAATATAGTGACATGGGGCTGCAAGAATGCAAAGGCTGTTAGGGAGATGATATTTACACATCGCAGTGTGAATGCTTGCAGATATACCAAAATTCTGGCTGACAAGAGGGTCTCCAGAATTTTGGCAGGCGAGGCATATTCCAGCAAGTTGACAGCTCAAAGCACACAGCCAAAAATGACATAAGAGTTGCTCACAAAGAAAGTGAAAATTACAGTATGACCAGCAAAGTGTGTTGTGTGACATGAATCGAATGAAACTCCTTTGTGGTATTTTAAAGAGAACCATATAGATTTTTTTTTTCTTTTTTTCTTTAGAAAGCAATAACAAGCAGTTATATTATATTTCCTCAAAGGAATTTCTCTTGGGATTTGGGCAAAACTGTATCCATGTTTGCTCGTTCAAAAACTAAATGAATTAAAAATTCATTTATTCAAACAAATTTTAGGATTTGTAATGACATTTGTCCTCGTTTTTGTTGGGCCTGTGTTTTTTTTTCTTTTATCTAATTATTTTAAAGAGCAAGTACACTATTGTCCAACTGAAAAGTGATGCAATTATTGAGAGGTGTCTCTTCTGTGATATTGGTCTGAGATGCATTTGCTTCCGTTGTGCACTGTAATATGGATTCAGGGAGAAACAAGCATATAGTATGAGGTTTTTTCTCTGCATTTACTCTATAAATCCACCCTCACTGGAGATGAGTGCGTCAACACCTTAGACAATTTCAGCACATCTCCTGCTGTCCTTGTTATACCTTCTTCACTGTGTTGACCTTATGAGCCTCCAAGTTCAGCAGCTGCTCGATGGGATCTTCCCCTAGGTGACGAGACAACCAGAAAAAATGTGTTAGTAAGCTTTAATGGTGTTTGGATGACATTCAAGATGTCACGTCAGCTCAACCTCTGACCACTCTCACTCACTTTCAGGATTGCTGGAGGAGTCTGAGGCTGTATCCCTGCTTGAAAAAGATAAAGAAAGTGAGATGAATTTTCTCACATTCACAGAATTGCACAGGACGGAAATCTACTCACCTGTCGTCTGTTAGGACTTCTATCTGCACATCTGATTTGATTCCACTACTGCTGACCTGGATGGAAATTGAAGTTAGCCACAACTGTGCAGCAATTCCACAGAATGTGTTTCTGGCAGATCTGGAGCGGAGAAGGTGCTACAGCTTCAGCTGCGACTCACTTCAACAATTACAACTTCAACCTTCACATTTGGTGGCAGATCCAATTCGGGCTGGAAAGATTTCACCATGGCAACCAGTAGATGAATAGTGGCCAGAAGGTCTTTGTTGTGGATGACTGACGGGAAAACAACAGAGAACAAAACACACACAAAAAAAAAATCAGTTTACAGTGATGTGACAGAACTCACCACTATTTTGTATGGAAACAACAGCAAAGCATAAAGATCTTGGAGACATAGCAAATTCAAACAGAACTGCAATATTATAAATGTATAATATGATGTTAAATAAACTCTCATGAAACCATCAATGTCAATCTTATGTTTGTGTGTGTACGTTTACAGTGTTTTTTTGTAATAGTGACAGAATATGAAGAAACTAGCATAAATTAAAGCTTTATGGGGGTAACAGCAAGCTCAGTTAAAGTGCAAATGAATCTAACTCAGTTTAATTTAGTTCATCAATCTATCATGTATATATACTCTCTTTGATCTTGTTCATGGCTGCAGGGGTAGCTATCAGCACTCAATCAAAATCAAAGGACAAACACAAAAAAAAGACACCCACATGCATGTACACACTCATACCTACAGGTGAATTTAGGATAACTAATTAACCCAATGTGGAAGTCTTTGGAATATAGATAGGCATGTTTGTTTGTTTTTTAAAAAGCTCCCACAAAGTAAAAATCAACTCAGTTTGACAGATGAAATATAACCATCAAATAAGAGTTTAAATGTTGTTTTTTCAGAGCTAAAATTCAGCTCTTATGGGAGTTACAGAAGGCTGCAAAGAGAGAAAAGATAACCCTAAAGTGAGTTCATTTTTAAAATAACTCTACAAGCATTATGAACCAAGACATGACATGTTTAATTTCACAGCTCTTGTTTACTTTTGTTAAGTATCTCACATCGGAGCTAGTGATGACATTTTCTTCACTAAGATTAGCAGACCTGCATGAAAACTAACTTTACAAACTCTTTGCCAATGTATTGTCATCATCCCAGAAATGCACTTGAATCATTCACAGCTCCAACATTTAAGATAATGTCACTGGCTTTGTTACTATTAGTATAAAATTTCCGTGTCACCCTAACTTCGGTTGTGACAGTATTGTTTTATGTAAAAATCTCCAGCTCTCCAGTTAATTACAAATGACTCATTTCTATTATAGAAATATGCATGGGTTTCAAATTCAGAGTAGCTTGCAAGCTAAACATTGAGCTGATACTCCTGCACAAACAATCAGTTAAATCCAAATAATGCATTTAAAAAACGAGACATTTTTCGCAACTTTTGACACTTTCTTTTAGGCACAAGAAGACAACAATGAGCACATCTCCAAATCCAAATGTATTATATTTTGCTATTATGTGTGGAACAACTGAATCAGATCATGTTTGCTGCAGTAATTTTGATTCAGTATTATTGTGTTAAATACAGTTGTCAATAAATCCATTTCCTTTTAACTCACACCCTGTTTGAAGGCATATTTCCAAAAACCAAATTTCAAAATGTCTGAAACTGGTAGAAGGGCATTTCAATAGTGCAATTTTAAAATATGAAGCAAAAAAAAAAAGAAGATCAAAAAATCTGCAAAGTTTGAATCCAGCCTCTGTTGTTTTGGCCTATTGTACCATGATAACTGAGAGAAGAATTTTGATGAGTGACAGCCTCAGAATTCAGCACTCAGGTTTTCAGTAGAACTTGAATTTCTAGTTATTATAATGGTCTTATTTTTTTTTTGGCTTCAGTAACTCAGGACCATCAAACATTATATTGACACCGACCGGTAAATATTCTAACAGAGCCCCAAAGAGCCCCACATTTTATCTCCACTAAAATCCCTCACAGTTGGTGTAAGCTTAGATGGCACCCTTAAGCTAGCACCAAAGCCTGTTGTAATATGAAGTTGGTGCCAGAGGGAACATTTGTTCACTTGTTGCTTTGTTGTTGAATCCCAGTCAGACGCATGACTCACGTTTGACGTTCCATTTGATCAGACTGCTGTCCTGCAGACCCAGCTTCTTGTCCAGCTCCCCCAGGATCAATTCCAGCTTCTGGATCTGTGCTGAGCTAGTCAGCGTTATCTCCTCCACAGCCAAATGCACACCGGCCAGCCTGGCTGCAGCAACCAGGAAATGATTAGAGTTGAATTTAGCTGAACTTAAAAGCAGCACATTTATTTTCATTTTCTTAAATCAATCTTTTTGAATTATGCTTAAGTGGAGGCACGATGTGATTAATGTAATATCAAATGTGCATTATCTTACACAGCAGGTGATGAAGTACCAGTCCGTCGTACAGATCCTCCTCCAGACTCTGAACCACGATGTGCTCTTGTTTTAAAGTCCTATTGATCCAATCAACCAATACCTCCAAAGACACATTTAATCACACAGGCCAAGGCCTCAAACACTTTCTTTTTTTGGTAAATGCAGCAGATGAAAAACATTGTGAGTGTTTTTTAAATTGATCAATGCACAGGGAAGGCGAATTAAACAGAAATGGTTACAGATGCAAAGTACTACAAAACAAACTACAGGTATTTCACGTTTGCTTCTTGAATCTATGTAGACGAGAAGCAAAGTTTATTCATTGTTCACCTTCCATGAAAGAGTTGATGTGCCATCTTTATCTGTAACACATTGTTTTCAGATGAGATGGAGCAGACTCCTTACTGTGACACGCTGGTCCTTCTCCCATTAACTCAAATAATTATTTTGATTAAAACTTCACTGATTCCTTCACCCCATGATATATTTCACATTGCAGATTCACAAATGAATAGATACTTTTTTAACTTTTTTAAATCATACACATTCTACTGTATGTGGCAAACACGTCATAAACACTGAATAGGGGAGAAGATTGGAAGGAACACAACTGATTGAAATTGATTTCTTACCTCTTTCAGCTTTCCAAGTGTGGGGTCTTTTAAAGATGTTGGCTGAATGAGTTTCCTCCTCTCTCCTGACAGAAAATAAACACAAACTGCATTGGGCAGGCAGTATTTCTTACATAATGTACTTTTGCATTAATTGTAGAAGCAGCTCTTTTATAATGTCCAATATTATGAAATCTTAATTCAATTCATACAATTTATGTATCTTGGCAATAGCCCTGTGTTAATTATTTAATTGAATGCACATCCATTTTAAATTGCACTTAATCTTTTTCAAATGCACACCCATCATCGATTTCAAGCAGGCACATCCATTTATCCACCTTTTGAAACAACCTGAACATTCGCAGTATATTTAAAAGCTGTATGATTTATTAATCCATTACACAAAACATTTTCTCAGCATAATGTTTTGCAATTGAATTAATTATTTCTTGGCTCGTCTCGGTAATACAGATAAAAGCTGCTCTAATCAATAATTTCATATAGATTATGGCTAAAACTAGAGCATTAACCGTGACGCCCATGAAGACAAAACCGCTGACACTTAACACCTGAATTACTTCCGCTCTCAACTGAACTGTTTCCAGATGCACTCAGTGGTTGTAGCGGGGCGGAGAGAGATCAAGTGCTCAACCTCGCACACAAACCCCCTGCTGGTGAGGTCAGCAGCTACTCACACAACTAAATGTTCTCAAGAACAGTAAAATAGGGATTTTTTTCCATAATATGTCTCCTTTAAGGTGATATTCACTTATTGTACTCCTGTTTCCATGACTAGTAGGTAGCCACACTCAATGTTTTAACTACTCAGGAATGTCTTCTGTTGTCTAGATGGATCAGTGCTATAGGTACATACGCTCTATGCCACCCATGTAGAGACCAGTAGAAGTATATAGATGAGAAGAAGCAAGTGAAATGCACAGTAAACAGAACAATGCCTGAAGCTTCTTGGCAAGCAAACATTACACCATCACCCCCTCAAAAGAAATGAATTACATTCTGTAGCAAAGTTACTAAAAGATAAAAAAAAAAGAACCAAACCAATAGTAAGTATTGGTGTTGCTTTGCTCGAGACAGCTTTTGGGTTCTTAAGGACTGAAATCTGAAACAAAACCGTTCTTCTTGACTGTTACGTAAAAGACTACATTGTTAACATTTGATTGCAGCTTATGTTTGCTACAATTTAGCTCAGCTGATTCCACAATCCCGACTGTGTGTAAGCACATAATAAACCACCTCTGTTTGGTATGGATATCTTCTTTGTGCCAAGAATACGGAATCCACATATGAAATGGGCTACACTGCTACCATGTTTGTACTAAAAACTGAGCTAATCACACTGTACATGGTAAACTAAAAAGTAAAAAGTGTAAATCTAGCTGTGTTATTATGCACAGTCCATACAAAATCAGCAGTATGGTCAAATTAGTGTATGTTTGTATCAATATTAGTTGTTAGTTGGTTGTTTTCTTGTCATTATGATGAGTTTAAGTGAAGTCAGTAGTATAGTCACATCTAATCTATTTAGTGTTATACATAAAAAAAAATAAAAATCTTTTTAGTGCATGTTTTTAAATTTAATATGAATTTCTTATTTGTTTGGCTTATCTTTCATTTTCCTACTCAGCTGTATCATAGATGAGGAATCTGCACCTCAATGTTTTCCGAGTTTAAGTAAAAAAGTGAACGAAACGGAGAGATGTTTATAATTCTTTATTCAATTCTTATTGATGAGGTGGGTTAAATATTTTTTAAAACAGACCTGTGATGTCATGCGATATTGATATATCTTACAGAGATGTACATGGGGAGCAAAATGGTTCACTGTGTTTAGATTATTGTCAACAAGCAAGCAGGTGGGTAACTGAAACTGTAACATAATTATCTACCACTTTATCAAATGCACACATACCCTGAAAAGACTCGACACAAAGGTAGTCTTCCTCTTTGTGATAGTCAAAGATGTCAGCCTCCATCTCTCCTTCTCAGAGTGATATTTTCCCCTCTGCTGGTCAGTTGGCAAAACCTGCAGAAGAGTCTGTGCTGAACTACCTTCAGAGGAAGTACTTAAGTATAATTTGCAGCAGAATGAAGAAATGCACTACATCAATGTGTTCAGCAGAAAGTCCTCACTCAGCATCAGCTTAGAAAGTGTCCTTGACCACATTGCTCTACTTTCTGCTACCGATGGGGATTGACTTGCTGACCAGCAGTAGAAGATGCTGATTGTACTGACAGGCAGCTTACTGTTGAGAGGAAAAGCCTTCCTCCAAATGTTACTTTTCAAGTCCAAAGAAAAACAGTTTATTTGCCCAGCTCAAGCACAATGTACTTCTTGCACGAGGTTTTTGAAAGGGATCTTTCTGGCAAAGGGTATTAGAAGCCTTAAAAACACAGGAAACTATACATACTACTGTTTTTTTACTACTGATCTAGTAAAAAAACTTGCTTTCAGAAAGGAAGATGTCTAACTTTTGTCCCTTCCTCTTTTAGTTTTGCAGCAGCACACGCAGCAGATAAAGTGCTGTAGTTTCATGCAAAGTTGGAGGGTTATACCTCTCCCTCTGAACTATTTGAACCTTGTGGTTTGATACAAAACACAGCAAAGACATAAAATCCTACTTTCTGACAAAACTGACGTGACCTGGAGCTTGTCAAACCATTGTTTCCTGGATCTGGAGGGGAGAAAAGCCTCGACGAGCAAGTTTTCTGTATGTTTTATGTGTATGTGGCTTCCCTTTCCTGACATTTACAGTAACTTTCAAACAAGGTCATAAACAAAAAGTGTTTTTGAAAGGGCTTACCTTTACCAAAGTGAGAGCAACAGAATCCGGAGATCACAGCTGAACCGAATTCCCTTACGGATGTCAACTGAACTGTCAAAAAAGCGTAAAGAAATTGAGGGCTGTACTCAAATCTAAAGGAAGACTGTTCTGAGATCTTGCAGTGCAACAGGTCTAACTGCACTCTGTTAAAACCGAGTATCTCAGGGTCAAATAGGAAGATAAGCTGAAATGAGAGGATGTGGCAGAGGAGAAGGTAGCACTTCCTCTTTCTGTAACAGACTTTGCAGCAGAGCATTTTCCTGAAAAGGACACGTGTGTTCCGTGTCACAGTCTGCATTTGAGACTTTAATGAAGATAAGTACGTGTCAAGAAAACAAGGAGGACTCTTGGGTAAAAAAATTTTTTTTTGAAAACCACACATCAGGAGGGTTGAGAGAAACGTGACACTTGGAGGCCTGAACCACTCAGGCTTGACTCACGCATCTCCATCTGCGACTGGTCGGATCAATTTGCCGACATCTGGTCTCCAGGCTTTTCCATTCTACATCAAAAACACCAAAAAATAGGAGGAATTAAAGACAGAAAGTGAAAGAGACAACAAAATATAACCACCAAATGTATGACGGCCTTGTTGAGGGAAAGAAAAAGGGCCAACCATCAGCCAGACAGCGGGGCAATTTGGGAGATGTAGAAGGTTACCATAGCAACAAAGGTACGAGACAAGAAAATAAAGACCTAAAATAAACCTATAATTCCTTTAGCTAAACCCAAATTGCATGACTTGGCTGTTCCAAAGCCAATCTTGCTCAAAAGTCAAAGCAAATCTAACCTATCACACAAGTAAGGAATCAAATGAAAACCTCATTCAGTTTGATTCAAGGCATTTATTTCTTGATAGGCAAGATGAAAAAGAAATGCACACAGACAAACCATCTAGTGCGATCTCAGTCTAGATCGACTCATCCATTCGCTCAATTATTCAGTCCAGCTGTAAAATGCATGAGCTGATGTGCAGTGCACATCTTAGCAGGCCCTCAGGTGCCACCGCAGGGCCTTCTCTGCCTCAGGACTGCGGTGAGAGCTCCAGGTCTCCCCAGAGACACATGGAAGGTCAGTGAATATGAGGATCCTCTGACTCAGACTCTTCTGGGACAGCAAAAACACACTGCACTCAAGGCAGAGGACAGCACCATTAGCTTTTATGACTTTGAGTGCTGTGTGTCGTGGTTGAGATATTAAGAAATTATATCAGTAACTATGGGAAGAATATATTAATCTTTGTCATATCAAGTAAACCATATACTTAGCATTTTCAAGGTTCCGTTTGATGTTTTTAGAAATTTGGAAGATGTTTTCACTCTGGATGTGCACAGTCTAAATAAATCAGATAAATAAGACATAATATAGCAGTAGTGATGAATTATTTGTTGAAGTATTGTGTAATAGCAGGCATGTGAGCAGTTGACAGCAGCTGTTTTCTTGTTTACCATCTTTTTGCAAAGCAAAAGCAGACATGAGAGCGCTCATTCAAAATCTTATTTAACTCTTGGCAAGAATGTTAATAATTGTTCATAGCCAGCTTGTTAGCTTAGCTTAGAGTTTTGAAGCAGCCGATCACAATAATAATCCATCAAAACAGAGCCTGAATGTAATCTTTATAAATTAGCCTTTTACATAACAGCTAAAAGAAAAACTGCACTTGCTAACACGAAGGGCTCTATTTTAAAACGAGACAGCTAAGAGAGTCAGCAGGGGGCGCATGAGCTAAACTGCATAGAAACAGACTATGAAAAAAAAAAAATCCCCCCCAAAAAACTAACTCAGGCAGCACTTTAACATGGTATGAATTCTACCGTGATGACATTCAAGAGGAAAGGAATTTGTGTAATGCGCCGTCAAAACTGATGTGGCCTTTGTTTCCAAAACAAGAAGGCAATGACTCGAAAATTAAGTGAACCCTTGACAACATCAAATTATATTTACATTATATTTTGCAAGACGGATGCAATATTTTTAAAATGGTGTGACACAGGAACGTTTACCACTGCATTGCATCAGCTTTCGTTAACCAACACTCTCTGTGTTTAGAAGTTGAGGGTATTACTGTAACTTTGAAAGAGAGCTTTTTCATTCTTGTTTTCAACTGTTCAACGGGTGTCAGTTTCTTATCAGATTTGTTGTTACTACACCAAGATTTGGGCTGTGCTCTTCGATTTGGTTCCTCTTAAGTGAGCTTTCGTCTAGAGCAGGCAGCATTTATGGCTCTTGTTTATGTATATCTAATATTTGCATGACAAAATGTGTTAACCACCTCTGTGGTTTTTTTAGAGGTGTTCCTGAGACCATGCAGTGATTCCCACTGTAGAATCATATTTCTTTTTAATGTGGAGCTGCCTTTTCTTCTTTATAATTTGTTGTTTTATATCATTCAAATGATTAGATATTATACTTACTATACTGGAGATGAAAATATCCACAAATTGTAGGTTGAGAACCATTTTTAGATTGTTGAACCACATTCTCGGACAGGCATCCTTTCACAAAGTGGCAAATCTCTTTCCATTTTTACTTCTCAGTGGACTCAGCCTCTCTATTCACGTTACTAACCTCTTGTCACTTAAAATAATAAGCTCCTGTCCCACTTTTTTTTGCTTAAATGTGTAACTGGAAACAAATTCAAAATGAGCTCTTTTTGTGAACCCCCCCCCCAAAAACATTAATTATTTCAATTAAATACGGAAATTAAATGATCTTAAGATCATTGCATTTTATTTTTATTAGTAATTTGCATCACAGCTTTTCTGGAAAGCAAAAATATTAATGTTTTGCCTATACAGGCGTTACAGCATAGTCAACCTCCAAAAAAAATTCAGCAGTGGAGGGTAATTAGTTCAGTTTAACATAAAAACTTATTCCAACTTTACAATTTTCCCATGACGGCTGTATTCAAATGCAAAGCTAAAGGTCACAGTGCTCCCTGCATTGCAGATAACTTTCAAGCATGGAATAAATAAATACTGACATTTGGAGACGTTTAAACACAAACATTCAGAGCCTTATTCTGGCTAGACCCCCCCTGGATCTTTTAAACTTGCACGTAATGAGGTCTTTCGGTCCCAGACGGGCTCCTCCAGTGTCCAGACTGTAATTATGTCAGCACAGACACAGGGCAATGATCAGAGTACTATCAGGGAGTGAGACTGAGAAAGGTAAAATTCAGTCAGAGTTTTTGTAGTTGGTGAAAAGGTTGTAGAGAACTCTGAGGGTTGACTTGAGGTTCAGGTTGACAACATCTGGAAAACAAAACAAGGAAGACAGAAACGATTAGTTTACCAGGCTTGACTCACTTTCAAGGAGAAAATACAGACCTTTGATGTGTACAGAATACAGATATTTTAGGGGGTAAAAACTGATTTCCAGAACACTGTAGCACAAAATAAATGGGCTGTTCTACCATAAAGTCGTATTTACAATGCAAAGGAGCCTTGTCTGTAATTACTGTTGGACAGAATTCCTTCAGACGGTTATTTGTAACTTTGGAACAGACCTGTAGCTTGAAACAGTTTCCAAGAATTCACAAATGATTAACATATGATAAATGACTTCCTACCGAGTGATTCAAAGGCAGAAAGTAGGCTTCTCCTCCCTTTGTAGTTACCACAGTGTTCTACATTAAGATTTGTTTGCTAAATTGAAAATATAAACACAACTAGATCTATGCTAAATTAAGCTTGCCCGACAACAGCAGCACCAGTGTATCAAGCCTGCTTTTAGCATCTTAATTATTGCATTTCTCCAATGGGAGTCTGTTCTATGGTTTATGATGGATTACAGGCATGAACATACCTGAACAAACACTACGCTAATCAGAGCAGCTAGGATGGTAAAAGCAACAAGGATTTAATTTATCAGAGAAGTGATTTTTAAGCAAAGAATTTTTTTTTTCTGAGAAAAATATTTGCAGCCAGAAAGCAGAATTTGCAATAACACAGCACAGAATGAGACAACATTTACACGTGTTGAAAATCTGCCCTAAGTTATGCCAGCCAAAGGTTTTTAGGAGAAGACAGAGACACATTTAAAAAAGAACACTGGATTAACACTTCAAAGTACTTGTTTAGAAATAAATAATGACAAATGTTTCTCTGCATTTTTTTAAAATTTCCTTGGGGCAGTAATAATAAGAATTTGTTTAGGATATCACTTTATGGTATCATTTGGTAGAGCAGCGCATTAAATGGTGAAGTGAGAGCACAAATGACTGGAAATGAAAGTAGAACTTGAGACATGCGTTTAAGAGCTTCTTCAGGGGTAATTCAAGATATAGAAGAAAAACACTAAACTGTGATAAATTAAGAAATAATTTTGAAACAAAAATTACTAGCAGGTCACGTTTAAGTGTAACTTTGCAGGAGAGGTGCAGCCTGAACAATGAAGTGCTGCTCAGGTCTTAATGAGGTCAGCAGTACCCATCGACTGTTGAAGCTTAAGACATGGTTTCCATCTACTGGACAATCATTAGTATAACTGTTGCTGTTGAAGATCAGCAATGCAACACCATTCAAAAGTGCCCTTATCATTTTCCAATTAATCTTCATGTTTTTTACCCCCATTTGATCTTGTAATAATGTAATGAAGTATAAAATACCTTCAGGTCTCGCTTTGGGTTTCTTCAGACCTCCATCCTGCATCAGCTCAAAGGCAAATGCCACATTGTGGACCTGAGAGGGAATAAAAGCGACAGATAAAATATTCCTGCACGGATTTTTCAGAGTCCTGTAACTTCACATTTTTAAGGGGGATGTCACCTTCTGCTCAAAGCTCTCAGGCGTGAGGAAGAAGCTGTACAGCGGGACAAAATAGTCTTCCAGCAGCCCCATCAGTAAAATCAAGTATACTCCGTCAGCAAACTGGATGCACGCACACAAACACACACATATACCATAAATAGTTATATAGATTATATGCATACATACACAAATGTCAGCTGTCAAACAACATGAGCAGAGCAGAACTTTACAGATGTCACACATGTAACTTCCTACTTAAAAGTCTGAGCTCACACGAAAGTAGAAGGAAGCTGACATAACAAAACTTAATATAAATGCATATTAATGATGATATTAAAAACTCTCTTTACTGTGCAGTGAAACTGATAATGTGATGTGGCAGATAAATGATTTAAATCTCTTACCTGAGATTCCAGCTCAGTAACTTCCAGGTTGAGCTTGTTCAGATGTTTGTTCACAAAGGTGATGAGTGACTGGTAAGAGAAGCAAATAAGCGTGTAATCTTAACGATGCTGAACATTAAAAGATTTTACTGTCCATTAACGCACAAAGAAAAGAGTTTATCTTACCGTTTTTACCACATTAAGCTTGTCAGGTGCATGATCCAGCAAAGTGTCAAATGCATCCCTCTCTGTTGTAGAGGAGATCATTTAAAGATTAGGAAAACAACTATAGATGGATTGTATTATGTGTAAACTGGTAAAAAGTATAACACTTCAACTGTTTGAGGAACATTTCAATGTTGTAAAAAAATATGAGATGATCAGCACCACTTTCATCTGCATCCCTGACATTCCTGAGGCTGGTTTCTTAAAAGGGCGACAGCTGGCACTGCTTTTCCAAGGAATGAAATACTTCCTCTCCACTAGTGATTTAATATCCTGAACAGACTGTCATAAATTTGTTTATTGGATTTAACTAATTTCACTAATTAAATTACCAAGATTTACAGGTCGTCTTCTGACCAGTTTGTTGAAATTGTTCTCCTAAATTAATCTCAGCAAAGGGACTGTGCCATGAATCATAGTTCAACATTTTGCTAAGATGCTGAACGATCTCTCTGAGCTGTTTGCTGAGGAAGCCAAGAAAACAGTGGTACATTTCACTAATTCTGTTCCATGAAACAGATGTGTGGCTACAACTCACCAAATCTTCCCAACATCATTCTGAAAAACAAGCAAAAAAGGAAACATTAGAAAAAAAAACTTCACAATGTTTCAGTTGTGCTTTCCAGATTCTTTGGCCTTCTATTATTTTGTTCAACATTGAACATATTTCAACACAATGCTGAAAAAATACACAAAGACGATGGACACTTAGAGAAATGGCAGCTCTCACTCTGTGGTGCTCGTCAGCTCTTTGGTCACAACAGCGGTCTGCAGGATGCCTTCACGTTTCTGGACAAACAAAAACCAAAATAACTTTTACACCGGAGAACAACAAGTTTTGCTGATGCACCTTATGAGAACCACATGGACGGTTAAGACAATGACAAAAGCTGCAAGATGACAGAAGCATTTAGCAAAATCATAAACTGACACTGCATCTTTCGCCTTGATATACAAGCCTCCTTTCTTTACTGTTAAGGATCAGTTGATAGACATCTCTTTGATTGATTTAAGGTGCAGTTAAGGCAATGTTTTATTCATGTTGTCTGTAATTCACTTTTATACCTTCGAAATGTTTCCCTCGTTGAATTAAAGTTACATTATCATGATCATTTCACACATCGATGGGACACTTTACCTTAACCACCACCACCTGTACAGACACATGTTCAGGTAGTCTGATAGGGGCCTGGAAGTGCATAGCGAGAGCCACCAGCAGGTAAACGATAGCAACCAGGTTCTTTGAATGGATGGCTGTCAAAATAATGAAAGGGGACAATCAATTCCTTCACATAGTAAACCTCCCGAAACATGAAAGGAGAGCGCTGTTATTGGAGATGCCAGAAAAATTTAAAAACTGGAACTGACTGTGACAAATGAAGCACAAATCAATGCAACACTGGTACGAGTTTGGCTTCTGAAATACTGAAATTAAAAACTCATGATTTGTGTTACAAATTAAGAAAGACAGTTGTGTTAACCAAATGTTACGCAAGAAATTTATGGGAACTCCACATTTAGGAGGCAGGAAGAATTCATTTAATGCAAAATAGCCTTGAGATATTTTGTGAAAAAAAAAACAGGCTCTGGTACTTTCCATAATCCATGCTCACTAAGAGCTATGATATTTCTTCCTTTATTGCTTCAATTCTGACCATATTTCTTCACCTGTCCTCGCGAGTACTCCAAAGTTAGTGGAATGCAACTCTTTCCTGATAAAGCACCACCTTTAAGCAGCAAATAACCGAACTGTAAAACTCACAGTCCACACTCCACTCAATGGTCCAGCCATGAGGTCTCAGCAGATCATTGACAGCCTCCAAAACTGTCTGAAGCTTCTGTTTCTGGCCTATCTCCGACTGGGTCACCTCCGCCACGTTTAGCTTCCTGCCTGACAACTTTTCTGTCACCAACAGGAAAGACAGAGGTCATATAATTATGTTTGGTCAAATGCACAAGAAAATACTTTCCAAAAAACAGAGGAGAATCACAAAAACTTCAAGATAAAAATCAAGTTTTTATGCAGCAAAATTGTGTCATACTGTACAGACACAAGTAGCAAACACTGTCCTATGAGTTAGAGAGGCTTGCTTCATGTGTGTGGGCTGGAAAAAGATACGCAAACTCCTAGGGCGTCTTACAAAGTGGGAGGAAATCCACACTGAGTGTGTAAAACAGAAGAGTGCCTCAAAGCAGAAAAATTAAACAGCAACGTTTGTTCATGCCAATGTTATTGTGGGTTCTGGTCTTTGGAAAACGTGAAAATGAATCTTGTAAAAAAGTCAGTAAATACATACAAAAAAGATGACGATTAAAGAGAAGACTTATTTTCTTTAAGTAGTGAGTAAGCGGGGGATTCAGGAGGCCTAGCTGTGGGTGAGTGGGTTCAAATACTTAAAAAAAAAAAAAAATACTAAACTAGAGAGATGAAGACGTGTGAAAACCAAAAGGTACTTTCAGAGAAATCACACATATATTAACACAATGGATTCCTGCTTCTTGCTCTTTACACCAAAACAACACGTTTGTAAATGTGGACAAACTAATGCATTCATCCAAGCTGTTTTGTTACTGTACATCTCTGTCAGAAGAATTAGAAGGAGACAAATACTACCCAGCTGTAAAATACTCTAATATGAATAAAAGAATATCATTGTACAGATAGATTTTCTTTTGTGTTAGAACTGTAGTAACAAATAACAGTCACAAGGGGGGGAGCCCGTCGCAGGCTGAACACATTCAGCATGGTTTTATGCACAGTTGACTTGAGCTCGAGTCAAACTGAGTTCCAGTTCAGTGGCCATTTAACTGGACCGCTCTTCCTGTCCAACTATAAGTGCATGAAGTATGTCCAATGCTGCGATGCTGTGGACTCAACTGTTTACAACTTTCTCTGTGGGAAATCATCGTACGTGTAAGTAAAGTTGAATTTATAGCACAGATGTTGTCTTTCAAGTAATTGAAAAACTGATTTTATAACTACAGTGTTTTATTAAAGCGGAGAGACAGCCTGGGAGTGCTTTAAGTTGACACATAGTCCTAAGGGCCTGATTTTCTTCAGTCCATGTTTATTAGTTATTGCTTATGCAACATACTACCAATAACAACATAAAACAGCAACGGGCCGCAACTTGACTGTCAGCAATCATACTCTGTTCTGATGCTGGTGATTTGGCACCTTTTCTGATTAGAAGGAGCAGCTTGTGTTGAGCTCATGTTTGATGTCAGATTAAAGTCTCTTAATGAATGTGATGCTGATAGAATTTAAAAAGATAACATTTTCTATTCCCAAACTGGCACGTTAAAGGTTAGATGGTTAAAAATGTGAGCATTTCTCACCAAATAACTTCTGGAGCACTTGTCCATCATAGCAATCCTCCTCAAGGTCTTTGACTATGATCCTCTCCTCCTCCAACTCACTGTTGATCCAGTCAATCAGGACCTACAAATAGACCTACGATCAAGCTTCCTCAAGTCATATTCTCATGATCATGCAAAAATGTGATCCCAAACTACCTTCAAAAGATCTTTGAATTTAAGATTTTCCCGAGATGTTGGGTCCAACATGATCCTTTCAGCATTTTCCTCTGTAGATAATAATATGTAACAGATGAAACAGATGAAACACATTTGACAGGAAATTGAAAGTTGCACTCAAATTATTTATATTTTCCTTTTATATACATATATTAATTGCTCTGTTAATTAATTTGCAGATGGAAGCCACATTTATTGAAACTTTATGCCCACAAAAACAAATACAAAATGTGTTCCCTTACACTTATTTCAAAGGGTTCAAAGGTGATTCACACAGTTACAAATGACAAGGGCGTCTCCACTCCACCCACTTTCATTTCCTGCTGCTCCACTGTCAAAGTCCCCATCTGTCAACATGTGTCAACACATTCATGTTCATATCTTTTGTGACCTAACTAACCTCTGACACACTGTCTCCAGAAATCTACAGACATATTTTGCACATATTGACCAGATTCTGAATTCAAGAATTCCGATTTTTTCAATTCCAAATATTATTATTATCTGTATTTAGATTCTGTTGGCTGACAGCGAGAACGTAATGGGTTCAAATCTCAGCTGGGGCTTTCTTGGATGTGCATGTTTGGTTAATTGTTGATTCTCAATTGATCGTAGGAGTGAGTGTGAGCTTCTGTGGTTGTTTGTCTGTTTGTTTGTTTGCCCTGAGATCGGCTGGTGAACTATAAAGGGGGGAAACCCTGCCTCTTGCCCACTGGCAGCTGTGATAGGCTCCAAACCCCTCCCCCCACAGTGCTAAAAAGGATAATGTGGGTATGGAAAATAAATTAAAAAACGAACGTGTTTATGCACATTGTGCACTTACCCATTAGAGTATCCTCTGGATGGATATCTGTCCCTGAAGGAAGCAGGGGTGCATTGATGGCGTTCTTTCCCTCCTCATGGAGATCGCTCACTAGTGAGACAAAAACAGCACAAAACCCATAAAGCTCTTCAGAAAAAAAGACACTCCTGCAATAGACACAGAAATAGACACTGAAAAAATTAACAACAAAATAAAGTCAAGCAGGTGAAGACTGTGGGTGAGAAAAACAAAGAAAAATGTCGTCACGGTCACTGGTATTAGTATTGGTGTGAAAGTACCACAAAATCCCCTGTGGAAAGAAAGGTGTCTGACACTTCTTCAGTCATTTAACCACAATTCAACTCAACTGTTACAGTGAACAAAATGGCCTCTAATGAACTCCAAATCTTAACCACCTCATTATTCACAAAGATAAAATCACAAGCATATTGGTGAAAAGTAACTATCCACTCAAGAAAAAAGAGCTTTGATTTCCAAACATTTGATTTTGTTTAGATGGTGTGAGACAGAGACTGATTACCAGTATGATATGGAGAACTTACAGTCAGGTTTACAGTAATCCCATCGTCCTGTGCAACACCATAATGTAAGGTATTTAGCAAGAAATGCACTTTTTGACACTGTTATCAAATGTTTATCTTAATTTTAATTTTAAGCTGCTGCCAGAGGTGTCACACGTGTCATTTCCTTAAATTTTCTTACCCACTTCCTTCCATTTTAGATTGCATTGTGGAGCAGCAGTGTCCATCGACAGAGCTTCCCCAAAATCCAGTTCAAGCTGCTATTTTAGAAAGGTACAGCGAGTTTTACTGACTTTTGAGGCAAACAGATACAGTCAAAAGATGGCTAATATGTGAATTTGGTACAAATTAGATCTCTGAAATTGTTTCAAAAGTGATACGACACTCTGGCAAATACTTGAAGTCGAGTTTGGAATGAAATACTTTCTGCTGATGTGCTTCCCCTGCTGACTGCAGTGATACTCCAGAGATTTACAGGCTTTCTACTCCTAATGGCCTTAATGCTTTTTATGTTCCTGCATTTTAGTTCGTACAATTTGCAACAGGCTGAAACCCGTCGATACTCTCCAATCTGTTGTTTCATTGACTTGACTATTTATAAAACCGCAAAGGACAGGCAAGGTGAAGCTTGACATAGAGAAATTCCTCAAGCTTTTTTGAACCGAAAGCATAAGAAGAATTTAGAAAATTCGAACTGAATGTTTAATAAACCAAAGTCTACAGAGTTTGTTTATTGTACAGTTGGAACAAACCTATGTCTTCAAAGTCTGAGCCATGAGAAAATAAGCATAATTAGCCCAGGACAAGAGGTCCCAACAGATTTCCTATCTGATTCAGTCTTCTCATCAAGCCCTGAATCTCACTACAGATCAGCAGTTAGCTTTGCAATTACAGAGCGGGCTGTCTGCATTTCATCATAATTGTCCTGTTTCCTGCCTGTGTGCCCACCTTACTGTAATACTGCCACTTTGGACAGAGTTGGACACAGTTTTGGCACAGCTATGACAGCAGTCACATCATAGACTATAACCCATTTATCACAGCACAGTTATGACAAATGATAGATCGAAAAAAAACCACCCTGTTGATTTATCTTAATATCTGACATAACATTTTGCTGGACTTTAACTAAGCCCGAAGGTAATAGGTCCCACTTCCCCATTTCTCCTTACAAGTTCCTCAGCGTAAGTCAAATTACCTTGTTTCTTCCTCTTAGTCCCACACAGCAGCCCTGCCATGTTCCCACGATAGACCACTGGAATATCCCTTATGGCAGTGATCGAAAGTAGAAAATGCAGAGTGTTTGTATGCAGAGTGTTTGTATGTTCAGTGTGTGTATGTGTGTGTGAGTGACTTGCAGTCAGTGCAGCCGAGCAGGAGAAGGGGCGTCATCACGTGTTTATTTCTGTCACAGCCTTCTACCCCACCTCTGCGGTCCAGTTACCAGAGAGGCTGAGGGAGGTGTGTGTGTGTGTGTGTGTGTGTGTGTGTGTGTGTGTGGCTTTTTTGCATGGGACAGGAAGGAGGCGCCACACTGGATGCGAAGGCGTCAAAGCGTCACTACAAAGCAGTTACCTCTGGGGTGAGGACACAGGGCAGACTTCACTGACCGATCACAGGTAACGTAATAAAAACTGTGTAGACTGTCATATGAATTCAGCGGGGTGTATTTTCCCACACAAACAATGCTCTGTAATATGCCTTAACATATTTAACATATTAAAACAGGTTTTTTTTTTTTATGTTGCGGCATACTTCACAGCAATCTAAGACTTCAAAACGTCTCAGTGAGCATGTGGGGCCTTCACTGTGTTTTGCTGCAGCAGAAAATCAATAAGGCAATGACTGTGTTCCGGTTAACAAAATTACACTAATTCAGTAGAAATAAAGCTCAAGAGACATGCATCTACTGCCAGTGTCACTGCACAAATTTGTGTAAGGAGCTCCTCTGTTCCATTTTAAATCATGTTAAATGACAGTTTCGTCACATGGTGAGATTTCATTTGCTTTAGAAATGTGAAACGTATAATCAGCCTGCACCATAAAATACGGAATTAAGTAGATTGAAATCGACCTCCTCCGGGAGGACTCAGCAGAAGGGGGAGCTGGTTAACTGAGGCACAGGGGAGGGATATAAATAATGTGGCAGAATGGAGAAGACAGACTGGGACTTAAATATAGCTGTGGGTATTTACGCCGACATCAGTGAGTAACAGCGGCCATGAAACGACGGAGTTTATGTTCCACTGGGGGCCTTCAGTGGATATCATGTATGACAGCTGAAACTAGGGATGCACAGAATTGTCAACATAAGATAGATATGGGCCAATACTCAGCTTGTTGAGCTTGAAATTGGCCTAATGGAAAACAGAACAACATCAATCGACGGTTAGTAGCCGATTTCTATCTGGTGTGTCCTGGTTGTGTTGCACTGACTTTCCCCTGAAACAGACTGAACTTATTTATTTACTTTATTTAATTTTGCTGGGAAACAAACACACGCACACCAATTGTTGGATCATGAAACGGTGGAAAGTCACTGCGTTTGTTGTAGTTTAACAGACTAAAAAGGATCTTTTGAATTAGAGGTTACAATAAAGGTTTTGTATGAATGAAAGACCACTCAGCTTATGATTAAGAGCTTAAAAATGTTTAGTTATTTCCTGTCATGCATTTTTCATTGTTTCCTTAGCATTAAAGAAAAAGAATAAAAGAAAAACAATCAGTTGTCAGCCGACAGCTAAACTTTTATCTTTATTATCTGTATGAGACCATAAATTCACAATCGGTGCATCCCTAGTTGAAACTATTTCAGCTAATTACATGTAGTATTTACTTCACCCGATATTTTCTACACGTTATTGGAACAAGACCGCGATGTGTCTGCGCAGAACACACGTTGCTCTTCCTGAGCTGATCTACTGAATTCCTCTCCTGTTAAAGATGTGCGCTGTGGTGTGCGTTTTATGATGGGTTAAATAACTTTTTATTTGAACACACTCATAGTGATAAGGTATTTGTGTGTTTGATTCGCATGATTTGTTTGGTCTTGCGTAGCACTTAGTATTGTTATGATCACGGTCTGCATGTATTAATAGTGACCTGTCATGGGACTGCAGATGAAAATTGGCCTGAGGCAACGCTTTCATAAAAAATAATGAATGGTAGCATTCATATTAAATGTTCATTTAAAACAATGGAACTTCTCTGTGCTCTCCAAAAGTATTCCTAATCGATGGAGACGTATGTTAAACTTCCACAATCCATAGTAATGAGGTATTATTGGTTGGTATAACTGTTCAGTTATGTAGTAACTACCCATATCCAGTGCTTATTTTGCATGATAAGGCTTTCAAATCTTAAAATGATCGAAGTAAAGCTCAAAAGATGCAAAGCAACAGTATCATATTACGTATCAAGTAATGTTCAAGGAAACTTCAAATATTTGACAAATATATGCACAATGAATTGCTTGAATTAATCCAAAATAAAGAATTGGCAAATTTGCATCTTGGTTAGAAAGACAGTTGACTTACTGTTATTAGCATCCATCCTGCAGCAGTGTATATTTCAACTAGATGTTGTATTTTCAGTGTTGCCACCCTGTTAAAATGGTCAGGATATAACAACCCACTCTCACCCATTTTCCAACAAGCTATCTTTGCTAAACTGTCTGCTGACAAAGATACTTCAGCCTTGTCAGAGAAAAGCAGACTTCCTTTCGGTTTATCAGGATATACAGAAAGAGTCAGACACCATACTCTATCTATGAACCCAACAATTCAACTGTAGGCCTTTGGACAGTGTGCATGTCTCGTCAAATAGCAAGATGTTCCATCACATTTTGATTCAACACGGGGAGGTGCGTATTTTAAGAGCCAAACCACATGTCCCTTTCATTAAAAGTGATTATTCAGCAAAAGTGAAGCAACTTTTCCAGTGGTAACTCATCTAGTTGGGTGTACCCTTTAAAGAATCCAAAGCACCACACCAAAAAGTGACAGAGACTACAACAGGAAACTGATCCGCTATCAACATTTACTTCTCCTTTTTTCTTCTTGCTACACTGATTTCTAATTCTTAATCTAGCCAAACAACAATTGCTTCCCAATAAACTAAACTGTGCATTAAAAGAAATTGACCACACAGGGGCAGTACACTCTCATTATGACACTCCAATCCACACTCGAGAACTCACCACATAAAACACTGACTGAGAAACACATTTTGGCAAAGTTTTTCCAGTTATTGAAAAGGCTCAAACAGGTTCCTCTTTTCACATTTATAACTCCCTGCCAACACTCACACCTCAACGGGTCTTCTGATCAGGCGTGTGAACAACCATAACTTGGGGGCCTCCTTCACAAATCTTTCATTTTTGACTCTGTACCTGCTACTTTTATCAAATCAAGCTCACTGGAGAGCCTCCAAGGTCAAGTGCAAACATGGAAACATCCATCCATTCATTTTCTATACCCGCCTAATCAAATTTAAAGTTGCAAGAGGGCCAGAGTCTATCCCAGTGGTCATTGTGCAAGAGGCAGGGTGCAACCGAAACGGGCGGCCACTTCATCACAGGGCCACCATGGAAACAATTATTCTAAATTCCTTATTACACAGATCCCCACCGAACATCAGTTATTGTCAAAATAATCCCTATTTCCTTGTATTTCCCTTAAAAAGGTTTAAATGCAACCCCATCCTGCTCTGCTGGGACCGTAAAGTCACATTAGTCCCCAATAAAGCTTTTCATGAAACCTGTACAATGTCTCCTGCAATCCTCTACTTGCATTCAAATGCGACGTTTTTTAGTGTGTTTGGGAAATGTGAAAACAAACTGCTTTTAGGTTGCACAGCAGGGGATTTTACTTCTTGACTCATCTGTGTAGGATATTCAAATTAAGTCCCTTCTAAAAGGAGGGAAAACAATCATCAATTGAAGATGAAGGATGGACTTCCAGGAAGCTCCATAACAATTAAAAAAGTCTCTGACCTTCTGCTGGTGGCCCTCCTCCAATGGAAATTAAAAACACATGGCTGCCAGAGGAAATACACAACACACACGCACACTTCCAGGCGCTAAGCCTTGCAGCTGTCCCCCTGACCAGACACAGACTGGCCTGTGGGTGGGCAGAAAATAGTTCAAGACAAAAGAAGAAGTTAAAGGGTGGTTTTGATGTCCCAAACAAAGTAAGCGCTGTAATCTTCTTACACCTTTATCTTTATAAACTTGCATTCCTGTCACAGGTCACTGCGTGCGAGATCTATTTATATTTACTTACCTCATGTTTGATGCCAGGGGAGCTGCTATGAGGTCTTTGTCTCGCCCTTCATGAGATCAGAGAGTATTTATTTTCCATATAGAGGTGTTTAACTGTATCAAAGCTATAATAAAGCTTCACATCTTTTTTTTTTTTTTTTTTTTTTTTTTTTTTTTTAATAAAGAAGGAAAGGTTTGTTCCAACTGTACAAGAAGGAAAGTGATTTACCAACATTTACCAGTATAAAAACTATAAAAGTAAACGTTGTGAAATGATGACTGCTTTTAAGGTTATAAACCACGTGTACAGAATCAGATGCCGGTGATGTCCCAAAGGAGAATTTTAATCGCGCATCATGTGATTGCAGCACCATGGACAGAAACACGACAGGAGGGGGAAATGGGGGGGCTTTGGTCAATTAAAACAAAAACGACATCCTTCAAAAGACTCACCTTCTTTAGATTTTTTCTTCCGGACCAGGGTTCCTCCTAATTTCCCAAGAAAGGATTCGTCCTTTTTCATTTTTGTGGACTGCAGGGTCGCAGATGCGCTCGGAGTCAAAGACATGTTCAGTGTCGGCTCCGTAAGTGCTCACTGTTGTCTGGCGCCTGTTACTCAGCACACCCCTCCCAGTGTTGCATTCAGGTACCGGAGGACGATCCCAGACCAGCCAAATACACACACACAGAGGCACACTCAAGGCTTGGCGGTTGGAGAACGACGCAAACCAATGACTCACGCGTGATTGGGAGCTTCATCCAAAGCGCCACCCACAGGCATGATGGGGAAAACAATCTACTCTGTGTCACGGTTATATCAATTAGACTGCAAAGTAGCTGCAAAGAGACACACTTTTAACAGTGAGATACACAGTGACAAGATTTTACAAACTATCACAAAGACTCAAGGGATGATTATAACAATTCACAAGCACACAGAACATGCACAGTAAAAGATTTAGGCGACAAAACAACCACGATGAAACATGTTTGTTGCTCCGCCAAACGGAGAAAAAAAAAAACAAAGAAAGAAATGCAACAAGCACGAGCATGTGCAGGAGGCGTGAAACAACTTCAATTCGTGTCTGCATAGTTTGAGGTTATTTTGAATCTCTTTCAGTCTAGATGACTAAATGGCAGGGATGGGCAGTGGGCTTTTATGTTAAATATATGCCAGGGGGGGCGTTATGTAACAAAACTTCCATGATCACATGAAAATGTCAAACATAATTATTGCAACAAATTGTACATTCAACTCAAATTCTTAATAATGTGCAAACCTTGTTGGTAGGTGATGAAAACTCAACAGCTTATTTTATGAAAAATCATAAGTTGGCGAGAATTAAAAGATTAAGGGTCAATGTACTGGAAAGTACAGACTAGAAAAAATAAAAACCACAGTATGCATGTATGTGTAGTCGAAAGGGTCAAAAAGTTAATGAGTGGAATTACAAAGTGTGAGACTAAAGATTAACTGAAATCCTAAAGATTTTGCAAAGTAACTCAAAGCTGGTGGTTGCACAAATGTCTGTGAAAAAACAGCACTGCATGTCTGATTTACAAACCGCACTTAAACACATCAGTGGGAGTGATGCTGGCCTCTGGTAAACAAACAGAGTGAAGTTCAGGAAAACAAGGTGACATACATTCATCTTTTTCCAATCACATTTTAAATGAAAAGAATGCAGGAAATAATCTTTAGATTTAGCAATAATTAAATAAAAAACTGTTTTAAAAACACTTTTCTAATTATCATTAATGATCAGCTAAACAGTGCATTTCAAACAATGTAGAACCAAGATAATATACAACAGAAATGTTCATTATCAGTACTGCATAAAATGTCAATTAGAGCATTAAAAGAATTACAATGCAATAATTTAGACAACACCATATGTGCTCAAAGGTTCAGTTTATTTTATGAAACAGTGTGTAGCATTCATAAGCACAGCTGGACAATAAAAGCTGCAAAAAAAAAAAAAAAGCTTCAGTGTCCATCAGCTCCACCGCTTCCTGCTGCCGCTTCAGAGAGACAGATATTTCAGTTAACATCGTGCATGTAATTTTAAGCTCTGCGGATGTGCGATTATGTTGAATGCTTTCACCTGTTATCTGCAGGAGCTTCCAGTCAGCCTGCAGCCTGCGCCTTTGTCTCTCCACAGCCTCCACGTCCTCTGAGAGAGGGGCCTGCAGCTGCTCCAAAGGAGGTGCAGGGTCCCCGAGGAGGGTGGAAGCTGTGGGACCCGTGCATGCCTTCTCACCCTCCTGAAGTGCAAAAAAAAAAGTAATGAGTGTTGGGGAATAGTTAGGACACCTCATTTCAATTCATGCAACCTGCCCCAGCCATCTCACCTGCATTAGCACCAGGGTGTGTCCTTGTGCAAAGCACTGCAGCAGGCCAATCAGCTGCTGCCACGTACGGTCACACACTCCACTTTTTGGCATCTGAACCAGGAGTACGAGACTTGGTTCGTACTCGTATCCCAGAGGTAAGAGGAGGCCAAACACGGCCTGCATGAACCCTGACGTGTCACTGCAGCCCTGGGAGAGGACACACAAATACACAAAAGACAAGCATATATGGTGTGATGGATCAAAATGTTTCAGTAAACACTAAACCTCAGTTTCTATATATCTAAGAGAACATTAGTAAACTTAAATGATTAAAAAAGGAAATTCAATCTTGTCCAATCCTGTAAAGTACCTTCTTTAAACACACAGGAATATAAGATTTGCTCGTCTGTTCTTCTGCGTCTTCGCTGCTGATCTGCACCACAAGCGTTTTCCTTAGGACAGAATGATTTAGTTAGCATTTGTTGGTGCTAATATGGATTTTTTTTATAGGATCAAAAGACAAAGATACAGCGAGCATGAATGATAATCACCCGTCTTCTGTGATGTGGACGGGGACCCTGCCGTTGCCGACACACACGACCAAAACCCTGCATTAAAATTGGATGGATAGTCGTGTCAGTCATTTCATCTCATCTTTTTAAAGGAGTGTCCACTTCACCAGTGCGGTCTTATGATACTCTACCCTCACTCTTCACTTTCAAGAGAAAAATGATCATCAATGTAGCTGCTATGCAAATAAACCATGAAAAATATCTAACATTTTCCTAAATGTATAGATTGACATTTCAGGAGCATTCATTCACTTCTTTGTATAGAGTTAGATGATAAAATAACACTGAAGCTACTGCCATTAGCTTAGCAAAAGACCTGGCTTTGTCCAATCACAAAAGAGCAATCTGCTTATCAGAGCCTCTAAAACTCACTACTTCGTGTTCGTTTAACATTTAAAAGAACAAAAACAAAAAGAGGTGTTGTTTTACAGTTATTCTGTTTATCTGGGGGAATCAAGAACTAGTCCTGCAGATAACACCATAAAAGAACATTTATGACTAAAGTACAGTATGAGATGGGTGACATCTGTCTGTCAGTACCAATCAGGGACGGATATGGGGATTTAGGACAATTTTATAAAAATTGCACACCTGTTATCACATGTTGTGATGTGTATGGGTTTTTTTTTGTTTCCTCTGTAGTTTATTCACGCCATCATAATGTATTTATATTGCTGCATGTAAATGATGTGTCTACCGTTGTGTAATAAGTACCTATAGAGCTGCTGCCTGTCTCGACCGGGACACTTTCACAAAACAGATTTGGATTCTTGAGAGTTCAAATTTCCCTCAGTTTATTAAATCGAGTTTAGTTTGATAAAATGAAATTAAGATAGCATCTGGCTTGTAACTGTGCTGTACAAACTGTAGCTTATCCCGTGTAAGTTTGAATCTCAGATTTTTTTTTTAGGGAAGTGCAGGGACGTTTGCACAGATATGAGCCAGTTTCCAGTCCCTGTGGTGAACCGGGCTGGTCCAACTGTTCCCTGGCTTTAGCTTCAAATTTACTGTGAGATATGAGAGCGATATTAGGCTTCTCATGTCACACTTTCACAACTGACTGCATCTTTTAAAACTAATCTATTATTTTAGAAGTGAAGAATGTCTCCATAAGCAGATTTTTTAATTTTTTTAAATCACTAGCAAAGTAAAGCATACGAGACAGTTTGTATAAGTTTTGATTAAATCCACATTTCATTACCGGTTGCTGAGAGTAACTCCAACATGCTGAACTATACACATCATTGCCATGGTGACACTGTGGACCACTGCCAAGCCATTGCAGATCTGAGAGGCAGTAACAAAATATCAGCCTGCGGCTCACATCAGCAGATCAGCGAAAAGAACAAAAGACAAAAAGAAAAGAAAAAAAAACACAGCACAGCACTAACAGACAAGGAACAGATGCTATTACTGGCTTTACCTCATTCTTCTCCATTTTCTCTACCAGGGTAATAAGGCTAGAGAGGGTTTTAAGAGCATCGCAGTCATCTACGTCTTTAAGGAAATTCTCCCTTGAGAAAAGAAAAGAGAAAGTTTTTTTTAACAAAGAACGAGATCAAGTAAAAATAAATGTTGTTACTATGAATGATCCACACCTGAGTTTGCTGAGCATGAGTGGATCGAGCTCCTCCGGGGAACTGATGCGTTGACATCTGTCTGGAAGAGCCACATCATCAGGAAGCACCAAAGCAGAACGAATCGGAGGAGAGAGGCGCTTTGGAGGCTCGGGCCACATTTTTTCCTCCGTGCTTTTCTCCTCCTCTCCCATTTCTGCCCTTTCATCTTCTTCCCCTGGTAATTTGATGCGCTTGGTGCCAACATGGGAGTTGGGTAGATTGGCTGGAGAAGGGGCGGCGAGTATAAATGTCACAGTTAGTAAAGTAAGCCATGAAGTACTGCCAGCCGCTACAATGCAATTTCAGTCTGTGTCGTTGGGGATGAGGCATTGTTAAAACATAACTCATAAGTCATCAAATCTGCACAACAACTATGTGGTTTCTCTACCTGCGTGTTTGAGGCAGGACCAGTACGGCCTGTGAGCCGATCGGACACACTGAAGAGACTCGAGAGCACTGAAAGGGAGCAATAAAAACTGGTTCGGTTAAAAGACTTGGCACAGTAAAGTTCGAATGATGGTGACGCACACCTTTTGCAGGGAGCGCTGAGACTCAAAAGCAGAGGTGGAGGATCTCCAAGCAAAGTCTGAACTGTCTGACACACAGACTGGGGGAGGGAAGTCAAGTTGTATCCCCCCTGGAATATGACACAAACTTTTAGAATTTAGTGTTCGTCCAACATGACGGTCACAACAAGTTTCATAAGCTGCTAGCGCTTTGAAGCCGGGGTTTGGGTGTTGACATTTGAAATATTTAATGGAACTATATATTGCACAAACCGACCTCCAGCACAGCACAAAGTTTCCCTCCGGCTAGGTTCATTAGAAGGTGAGTTAGGTGGGCAAAGATGTCCGGAGTGGCACACATTTCCCCCTGGCAACAAAGACAAATCAACTGTCCGTGTAAAGCCTCAGTGACAAATCATAGAAAAGCTCACTGGAAGCAAACTGTGATGTACCCGTTCAAATGGCTCTACATAAGTTCAGCAGGCAAAAACTAATTCAATCTGGCAAAATTTCAGGTTTCGTTGGGAGTGAATTATATCCGGTACCTCTGGGTCACCGACGGCCGAGTCAAAGCCTGCGCACACCAACACCAAGTCTGGGCAAAACTGCGAGAAAAGAAAGAAAGAAAGAAGTCACATGCTCAGACAAATCCTGCCTAATGCCTCATATGACTTTGCAAATAGTTTGTTTTCCAAAACTGGGCTCACCTCGTATGCAACTGGCAGAAGGACGTGACAGAACACTGAAAGATAGTCACCGTTTTTCATTCCCACCTGTAATGTCATAAAAAGGCCTCAAAAACACAAAGCCCGCAAACACCATAGTTCAAATCTTATTTGAGAGCGACAACCAGATTGTGGCAATTTCAATATTTACAACATAGATTTGCTTTATCTGCTTCCCTGTATTATAACATACATATTTTGTTTAGTGAACACCATAAACAAATTGTTTAAAACCACTTTAAGCCCCACTGACACGTGAAAGCCATTTCATGTGAATTGACAATTTTCTACAGGAAATAAGACATTGATACTTATTAGCCTATGAGTGCAAACCAAAGGTAGTCATCTTTTCTACATGGAGTTCACACAATGTGCTTTTTTTTATGCAAAAGTAAAGCGTAAGATAACCTAAACGTTCATATACAAGACCCAATCCAAGGAATAACCGATCAATAACGGCTTCAAATGCACAGTCAGTCTGTGTTTACTTACCTTGTTCCAAGGTACATTTATATTGTACCCAGCCCCATTCTCTTTGCCAACATTGTCATAGTCTGACTCTCGAAGATTAGGCCAGAATTTCTGATGCTCGTAGCGGTGCCAAGAAAAGTAGAGAACGCTGGGCAAAAGGGAAATAAAAAAAAAAAGCAGGATTCAAATTGACAACCGATATCCACTTAACCTCTAAAGACTGTTCCTTCCCCTAAGACTCACCTTGGATCATCTTCAAAGCAGTACTGCACCCCTTGACCATGATGTATATCCCAGTCTACAATCAAGATCCTGAAAGATCATTAAATGTGCAAATATGAGGCTGCCTTCAGGAAACTGACAGCCCAAATGTTACAAGTATAAAAAAAAAGTCCTGCTACCTTTTAACGCCATATTTCTGCTTGGCATATCGAGCTGCTATGGCCACATTGTTGAACACACAGAAACCACTGGCAGCACTGCGCATGCTGTGGTGTCCTGGTGGTCTATCAACAGCAACAGAGAAGACACATTATGATTTCATCCAGTTTTTATCATGGATTGGTTAACATTCAGTCTTCATCTCTTACAATTATCAGGACTGCTGGGATTCACTAATTAACAGCCTCACCTGACCAGAGCCATGCCATTCCTCACCTTCCCTGTCATAACACTGTCCAGCAGTTGCAGTGCAGACCCCACAGCCAGCTTGGCGCAGTGATAGATGTTCTGGAACAGCAAACAAACAACAGTGAAAGCGACAGCTACAATCTGAAAGCCAGTCCTGGGCAGACGTCAGACATTGCTGCAGAGTGTGAGACTAACTGGGTGGAAGTAGACATCCCCATACTGGAGGGTAAACTCCTTCAAGTCTTCCAGAGTCATGTAAGGAGTCTTTTTCACCGCCTCCAGGTATTCCTCGCTGTTGAGTGCGTCAAAGTGCAAACAGCTGAGTGATATAATCTTCATGAACAGATTTCATTCAGTGAACCAAGATAAAACATATATGCAGAAATCAGGGCTGACCTGTGAACCAGCAGAATATCTGCCTCGGTGGCCTCCCGAACAGGAATGGAGATGCAGCGCTCAGCTAGACCATCCCTGACCAAAGCCTCATGACTCACGGTCAGACGCTCGGGTACCTCGATCTTACACGCAGGACTTGAGATAAAAACTTTATCTAAGTTCATGGTTTTGAACATGAATAAATATTAATTTGTATTTCCTAAGTCTGAAAATGTTTATTATTTATTTTCTTTTTTTAATGTAGACATTTTTTAATAAGACAGGCATTTTTTTTCCAATAAAATAAACAGTGGCATAAATAGATGAAAGTTAATATAAAACCAACAATCGTGAGAGCACACCAAAGAAACTTAATGATATTGCAGTTATACAGTGCTAAAACTCAGACTCCTACGGTGTTACAGGATTTAATGGGTCCAACTACACCAACAAAGTAAAAGAGAAAATCAGTTCAGGAACTTCAGGGGCCTGAGTATAGACATCAAGATTTATAATGTCTATGGGCCTGAGTACACAGCTGTTAGCATTCTGGCTAACACACGGGGTGCATCTTACTAACTGACCGTGAAAGCAACATTAAACCGAGTGTTCAGTTCCTGCCACACTCCGACGTTTTAAAATGTCTTTAATAATTTGGGTCACACAAACAACACTAGTGTCTTTCGTGCGCTCACTTTTTTAACATATTTACTATTGCACGAGTTAGCTGATAAATGGCATCACAGCTAAAATGCGTTAACATTTTAGTTTGAGGGACGTTACTGAAAGTTACCGTCAAACCTGTGTCCACAGCGCACGATTGAAAACGGGTTGTATAGTTTATGGACATTGTATAGTTTTACCGGCCAAGTGACATTAGCAGGCGCCATGCTCATTTAGGCTTGTTTTATCAGCTAAAATAGCGGTATGTACACCATGTGTGTTCACTACTTACTCAACCCAGAGTAGTTTGTATTTGGTCATCTCCTCATCGTAAATGAGAGCGGTCCCCATCGTCATTATTTCAGAGCGCAGACTGTGCGGACAGCAACACGTGTAAAGGCAATCCTCTTTGATAGCTTTTTACTTGTATCGGTCTCTTTCTAGCAGTACAAATTGCAATTTTAAAAAAATCTATAAGCATGCATCTTTGATCCTAGTTTGACTTTTCCCGCAAGAGCACAGTACGAGGAGGTCTTGATGGGCTTGACACCACGCAAAAGACGTGTAAACAGTGGGAGTCTGGGCAATAAATGTAAATCGTGTGCCTGAAGGATGTCAAACAAGTTTATTGGTGCAACAGTGCCATCTGTTGGACGGAGTCTGGTACGTCTGATATTTATTTTCAGCCTGGCATATTTGTTATCTTTCTAATTACATTTTTTTGACAGCTCTTTGACAAAGCTCTTCACAGACATCGCGGGTTCATTGCATTTACATATCTTTTTGTCATTTATTTATTATTTAAATGTGACGTTAAACCTGACAGTTATTCAATTTGCCAAATGTGATTCCTCTCCTACCCTAATTTCTTATATCCGTCCCTCTGCACCTGTAAAGTTCTTCTGTCTTCGCTAAAATATCCATTGCTAATTTACACCAAAGTTGTTTTCCTGTTCTCATTTTTCCTAATTTACACACATTTCTCTTTTGCCATTATTTGCCTTGAAATTTAAATTGAATTATGGAGCAGCAAGTATCACTATGCACTTAGTCCACTTTACTTTATTATGTACATCTAGCTATGATTATTGCTGGATAATTCAACAAATGTGCAGAAAAAAGTAATTCCATCATGAAGACTAGTTTGAGTCAAAATTCATTGTGTTCTGTTACACTTTGTGGTGTTTGTAATATTATGTCTACCCTTAATGATTCAAATGCAATGGACCAAATTTAGCAAACCCTCCAATATAAATCAATGAATTCAACAACACCACAAACTTCAGTTAAATCCTCAAGACAGCTTGATCAAAACTGGATGTTATAACTTTAAAAATATCTGGATGTAGTGTTTTCGGAAGCAGACTATTTTTTCCTGTGGGAAATGTTGCCACTGAAACCGATGAACTACTTTTTTTCTCGATGTTCAATAATGTAGATGTTTACTCAGAAAATATTGACATTCAATGTAGTTTCTTGCAGAGAGCGAGCAGAGCTCATTTTAAAATTCAGGCTGTTGTTCTGCTGGAAAATATTGCACACAATGAGGACAGCAAACTTACTGAAACTACATTTGATTGCACAACATTTTTTCAATTTGAGCTTGATTTGACTTCATGTGGCCTCCTTTTCCACCACTTCTCCAACCCACTCCATCTCCTCCCCAGCCTCAGTCTTGTCTTCTGTTTCCTCTTGTGTCCTTGTGGGAAAAGTGGAGCTCCTTTCCTCTCTCTCATCCTCTTCACCTTCCTTGTTTCCCTCACGTCCCTCTGCTCCTCCTCTGCTCATCCTGCAGCACATAAGGAGAGCTTCCCGGCATCTTTTCCTGAATGATGAGTCACAGGCAGCGTAAAGGAGAGGATTTAGGCAGGAGTTAAGGTAAGCTAAACAGGTGACGTATGGGTGAGCAGCGAGCAGAGTCTGGTCCAATGAGCAGGAGTATGGGACAAACCCAAACTCCAGCAGCATGGATACAGTTTTATTCACATGCAGAGGCAGCCAGCACAAGAAGAAAGCCATCAATAAAGTGATGATGACTCTGAGGAGTCTCCGCTGGCGTCTACGGTCAGGACGAGGGCCCCGCCCAAAATGCCTGCTGAGCAGCTTGGCCAGTGAGCAGTAGCAGACCAGTAAGATGACAAGAGGAAGCATGAAGCCGATTAGAGTAGATTTCAAACTCAAGGCAGCAGCCCATAACATTTCTACTCTTTCTTTTTCAGTCTCTTCCAGCTCTGCTCCAATCAACATAGAGTAATCCATTTGGCAGGAAAGGATGACCGTTCTGGAATCAGCAGATTCGAGCTTCCAGTCATCCTCAGACTCTGGATCGAGTTCCACCTCCCTGACAGAGCGCAGTAGCAAACCAGGAAGAGCCAGGACTCCCGCCACCACCCACACCCCTCCAAGCACCCACAAAGACCTGTTGGGGCAGCTCTGTGGGGGATGGTGGCTGGAGTGCCGGCGTCCTGTCAGAACCCAGTACCGCTCCACACTGAGCATGCTCAAGCTGAACACGCTGGCGTACATGTTGAGAGCAGTGAGGAAGCTGCTGATTTGGCAAAGGGGCTGCCCAAAAGGCCAATGGTAGCCCATTGCTGTGTACGCAGCCCACAACGGGAGAGTTACAAGGAAGCAGAGGTCAGCTAACGCTAAACTGGCTATCAGAGAGTCTGTCAGAGAGCGAGAGGAACGAGGGACGGAGGGAAGATTGCAGGCAGAGTTGGAGGAATGAGAGTATGGTCTGTAATTTTGTCCTGAGGAATCCCCACCCTTTTTTTTGTTTGTCTGAGAAAAAGGCACACGGGGAGCTCTACCAGCACAGTTAACCTTCTGCTGACTGGTTCTGAATGTGCAGCAGAGCTGTCCAAGTCCAGTTTTATGTTTGACCCTTGTTCCCATCCTCCCCTCGGCTCGGTCCAGGTATGCCCAAAGCACCAGGCTGTTGCCGAGGCAACCAACCAGGAAGGCCAGCAGGTAGACAGACGGGATGATGGAGAAGGAGGGAGACCAGTCGCTGTAGTCGCAGTGGAAAAGGGGAGGGGGGGTAGGAGTGGGGGAAGAGAAGAAGTTTGTGTCTGACATCAGTCTGTTTTTACACGGATTATTTTGCCATTTCAGTTCAGTGAAGGCCAAACTGAGGCGTGACCAGCACAACGTCTGGAAGCAGAAAGACCAAAGTTCTGCGCTGGAACGACTGTTTCAGATAAATGGGGTCCAAATTCCAGAAGTGCATCTGGGTCCTGTTCACTTCTACTTCCTGAGCGAGTTGACTTGGACAGTCTGAAAAACATAACACAATGAGATGCTCCAGTCTTTTCAACAAACACAAATTCTGTGAAAACACAGTTTGAGCACTTTTTGACCACATCTCAGAGTTCAACTTCAAACACGTCTATGCAGGATTTATGCTTCTTCGTGACTTCTCGTGCACACATCCCTATTGAAAAGGGCATTCTGCTTGCAATCAGACTCAAGGTTGAGTGAAATTTAAACATTTAATCAAACTCTGATGCCTGAATTTTTCTTTAAGGAAAATACTTTCACACATTCAGACTCAGGAGTGCGCAAAGACAAGTTTGAATGGTTCCGAATGAAGGAACAGAAAATCACTGCTGTCTCAGATGGGATGCTTTGAATTCTAATAGTTATTTATTCATTTATCTTTTTAACAAGGTTACTAGTATTGAAATTTTGAGTTTAGATTAAATCCCCTCATGGCATGTTTTGTGAGTAAATGTGTCATCCTAGCCATGCTAAATAAGACTTAGAACTGAGAAGGATTTTGATGAAGCTCACAGATGAGACTTACCTCAGTCGACTTCAACAGCTTGAACAAGGTTTATTCACAGATGCAGAAAATTAAAAGAGGCAAAAATGATCCTGAGTCTTCTCATCTAAAGCTTTTTCAGGGAGTTCTTCTGTTTCCGCCTCTTCCTCTAAAGTCTGAATATATACCAGTGTTCCTTCCACACACACATAGAAGTAAATGTACACTAAGACCCCTCCTTTTTCTTGTTCTCAAAGCAGACCACCCCAGCAGAGAGTTACGAGACCCACAAACATTAACCCCACCCGCCCAGCGCAAACATATACATCTCCCGAGAGACACAATAACCCCCCCCCAACAAACAGACCCAAGTGCTGGGACACACACAGACACAAGTAGGATCCTCCATCCTTTAGGTTACACAGATTCTACACCAACAAAACCCATCCAAATGCATCTACAGTACACAAATATGCGAAAACACAAGCAAACACTCTTTGTCTTCAGTGAGTCACATGCTCAAACACACAGTGTATACAGTAGTCAAATGTCCCAACCAACAAAGTAGACAAATAATAGCCTTCCCATTCCCAATGAGACCACAATGTCAGAGTAAAAGAGCCTTCGTGTATACATCTAAAGAGCCGATCATATCAGAATAAGAATGAACAAAAATGACTTGAAGTCCTATCCTGCAGCTGCCTATTCCACAAAAAGAGGGGGAAAAAAAAAGATTAGTTAAATTGTGCTTCATCACTGAAAAATGCTGTTTCCGTGGCCTCACCTCCCCAGTTCTACAAGCAATGTGACATTTACTTTTTTAGAATTAGTTTTTTGGGGTTTATAATTTGAATGACTTGTTTGATAATGATAATTAGAATTTTATGCCATCTCCCACCTCTAATATGAAATAAATTCTAAATTCAAATCAAATTTCATCTGAGTGAAAGTCTTTGGAAAACTTTGTCACGGATCAAACATTTGTGTAATCGGTGGCACTTTTATTCATAGTGGCTGAAAATACTCGTTTGCAATTCTTCAATACTTTAGTATGTTAAACTTATATAACTCCAATACAATCTAATGGCAATTATTGTGCTGTTTGCTTCGCACATTCAATCCAAAAACTATTTCTACTAGTTACTTTTATGAAGATTTAAAGCACTATTATGAGCATTGCCAAATAGAATTCTTTGTATTCTATAAGTTATGTTTTAGTTTGGTAAAATGCAAGCTTACTTTGACTACAGTCTGGTAACACTTTGCAAACAATCATCTGGTCACTTTTTGCTTCAAGGAATATAAGTTTTGTTTGCAAATCATCTTCTTTACCCTCTATAAGTTTTTTTTTAATAAACTTACAATTTGCACACATAGGTGAATATTCTAGTACTATGGACATTGTTTTGATATTTGAGCATGAAGAGGAATATAAATCAACTCTTTTGCTCTATCAACTGCTCTTTTCTGCTTTACAGTCTCCTAACAGTTTTGTTTTTTCATGCCCACACGCTTAACCCTCGATAAAAAGATAACATTAAAAAAAGCTTGACGCATCCGAGCTTCTTTTCTTTTTGATCATTTTTGTTCTCGTTTGTTCGTAGTACTGTATCTCCAACACGGTAAGAGTTTGATCTAAAACTAGATGGCGAACGGATGGGTTGATGGATGGCAGGGCACCGTTAGGTCAGCATGGGGTTCCAGTGTAAATAGTGAGGATGTTCGGATGGTAAACAGGAAGAGTTTGTTTCCACAGAGGTCATGCTGCCATCAACCTGTTGTTATGGGAACAGATGTTGCAGAGGAACATTCCTCAGTCCTTTCTCTCTCCTGAAAACACACATGCAATCTTACTTACCCAGAACGAAATAAAGGCGGAGTAAATACAGCTATTTCCCTTCCATTACTAAGAAGAAAACTGTAGGTCGAGCAGTACAAAGAGAAACAATAGGGGTAGTGCAGTTTAATAATATACGATCAGGATTAACAAGCAATTTTAGGTGCAAATCTGATCAAGCCTCTGTATATGGTGTTATTCTAACAGTGAGCAAACCCAATGTGAATAATCAAAAGGCTCAGACTTCATTTTTGGGGCTTATATGTATGCTTCTCCTTCCTTTGAGCTGAGAAATACTACAGTAGCAGTATTTAGCAGGTATAATCTGTACAGAAGATATAGTACAGATGTCTTAAGATAGTCAAATAAATACACTCTTATCATACACACACTTGTATTTGTTTTTGCCATAGACTCAAACAAAGTATCTAATAGAAAGATTTCATTATCTGAAGGCTCAAAGTCCACATCCACAGCTAACCTCCATGCTGCAAAAGAAAAAAGATGACCGGACTGAACAAAGGGAAAGTTTAAACTGTGTGTGCAGCAGTGGGAGCAAGAAAATCTGAAAATAGCTGACCTCCAAGATCAAGATGTCAACAATCTCACCAGTATCTGATTGCACTTTGTAAAGCCCTCTCAATAAAAGTTGGCTCAAGGGATCATTATGCCAATATGATAGAGCTGCTCGCATGGCTACACTGTGAATCTGGTAAATATACATGTATTGTAGGTACACAGGACTACCGGAACGCAAGTAGTTTCATGTTTAAAATGTTGCAGATAAAACAAATAGATCTGCACTTGAAGAGATGTCGGATAGCAAACAATCAGCTAACAACTGCATCTTAGGAAGCTTGAAACAGATTTCCACAAAAATATAGTGTTCCTTGGGTATGAATGTTGTAAAACTGCAAAATATATGCAATACATTCTGATCTTCTTTGACCACATAATTTAAGGTTTATAGTTGCTTTTCAAAGGTTTTATTTAGAGGACATATCAGAGCTTCTGATTTCAAACTGTTTTCCAGCTGTGACTGCAGATTCACATCCACCTGCTGCATGGTTACAGTATAGCAAGAAAAAAAAAAAGAGGTTTTCTAATTCCCTGTGACAAACACTGGGCCTTCTTAGTTGCCTTTCAAACATGGTAATGGTTTGCCTATTTGAAAAGGCAGTAAGATAAGGATTTGCATAATATGCTTGGTAAGAGCCAGTTAACAGGCAAAGGATCACAGAGTGGGACAGCATTTCGAAGCGGTTAAATGCACTGTGGAGACTTGCTGGAGGTTTCATCATGTCTGTCTACAGAACAGATCAAATGCTGGTGTGTCTTCTCATCGTTGCGATGGCGGCAGCGGAGGTGCAGGAAAGTATTTCACCAGAATGCAAGCAGTTCTTGTACATGGGGACGCTGCCACGAGGGCTCGAGGAGCAGCCGCTGAAAAAGATTTGCCAGTTCTACGCGGGCAAGCCACGATTTGTTACCCTCTACGACACCTTCACCCACATCCCCGTTTATTCTGCTTACACGTTCAAGCGCTCAGATGGCTCCAAGAAGGTTGATGTGCCTTGGATGTATGAGCCGCAGGTAGGATTGCGTGGACTGTCTCATCCCAGTGGGATTTTTCAAAGAAAGACTAATTCACTGTAAATTTGACCATTTTGTTTTTCATTTTCTTTTCTTAATGTTATTCCCAACAGCTTTCCTTGGTGTCTGGCTCCAGAGAGATGCAGCAGTTCCCCTCAGTAGACGTGCATAAGAGCTTTGAGGATTCTCAGGCTGTGCTTGACGACTACTCCGACACCGTGATCTTTGAACGCGGCCAGCTGAATCCCGACGAGCACCAGGCCGACCTGGACGACAAGGCAGCCACATACACTCTGACAAACGTTGTCCCTCAAGTCAGAGAGTTCAACATCGGCCCTTGGAAAGAACATGAGCACACCATACGCAAGAGGCTAAACAACTACTGCCGAGGAACCGCTTTTGCGATCACCGGGGTCACCACCTCAGGGCACACAATCCGCCGCCATAACATCAACCGCCTCAGCATTCCTACTTACCTCTGGTCGGCCTACTGCTGCCCCGACTATGACCACAATGCACCGTTCTCCGAGCGCTCAAAGTTCCCTGCGTTTGCAGCTCACGGGCTCAACGACAGGGAGAATAATAGGGTTCAAGAGATGACAGTGCAGCAGCTGGAGGACTTCCTGAAGAGGGTCACTTATGTTGGCAGCTCCTTCCAGATATTCTATGATAACTGTGTACCTCCTAGCAGTGCTCCGAATTCGCCTTGAAAGAAGACTATAGAATGATACTCAGCTTAAGTATAGTAACACCGGTATCTTGTGCAGTCATGGTTAAAATATCTACTTCTAAATTAATATCAACTAAAGAAAAAAGGTACTGTACGTTTGGTGCTGTAAATTCTTAGGTTTTTCTTCCACTATTAACCTGAGTTTCTTCGTCTTAGCCTTACTAAATTAACAGTGTATCCAACAATCCATTTAAAAAAATAAATAAATCAGACCATTTAAACCTCTGAGCATAGATTGTGTCACCGAGGAACATACATGTTTTTATGTCTTAAGTTTGAAAAATGGAGAGTTTGCCATTATTACTCAAAATACTATAGTGTCTTTCATGGTGCATCAACAGACTTTAGTTATACACAAATGCATCATAAACTCGCCGCGGTTGTACTCCATTTGCTTTATCTCATGCTAACTGATCCACTAGTTTAACTGGAAATGACACTTGCCTCTGTAGGCCTTTTGTTCAACACAGACTGATTAGGCCAGAGTTTTACATTTTTTTTTCCCAATGGCCTCTTAACTGCAGCACTGCTCTGCAACTCATTTTCTCATTTCAATCCCACCAACTTGTAGTTGAACGAATATGCGGTTCCCAGAAGTTCAATTCAAAATAACTTTTTTTTTTTATTAACATAGACAGTTTGCTCTGAGCTTTTGTAGCAGGCAGCACCTTTTGTCTACATTTGGATCTGCAACTGTGATATTGTGTGCATAACAAAAGATTAAATTAAATCTAAAAATAAAATGGGGTGGAAAATACATTTGGATGTGGTCTCTCTGGTTATGTTTTGGTACCACAAGTCAAACATGATAGATATCAAACACAAAAACAGAGCAATAATCCAAACAGGGGGGGGAAGAGACATTAACGCATGTTGGATGAAATGATTAGTAACCACATTTAGTCTGTAAGAGCAGCTGTATCCTGCCAGCTGGCATATGCCATTATGCCAGATGGCTCAGCTCAACACTGCCCATTTTGGACATCAACATGCTGATAAGAACCCAAAATACATAAGCCGAAGGATATGCATCTAATGGCCAGCAGAGGGGGACAGTGCCAGTGTGATATAGATCACATTATGGTTAAAAAAAAAAGAGAAAAGAAATGTCCCTGAAGGAAAGACAGAGGTAGGAGCTTACTTACTATATTACAAGATGTCTACACTCTACAACTGCAAGGTTACTATAGCAATGTCCTTTTTAAAATACAATCAGACGAAACTGCATGTTTGACTTTGACTTTTTTTTATTTCTTGAGGATATTTTCCATTTCACAGCTCATAGCTAAAAGAAAAAAAAATCTTATTTCTGTACAAATTAGCAGCCGTGACATCTTTACATAAGTCGCCAAACATGCTGCAAAACAGAAACTTTTCAAAGTAAAAGCATCATAAAAAAAAGATGAATAATGATTCATTGTTGCTCTTTGTACCTCAAAGAAACTAACTTAAGGTTCATATAGAACCAAATTGCTCGCTCTCTCTCTCTCTCTCTCTCCTCTCTCTCTCTCACACACACACACACATACAAATGGATTACACTTAAAAACACTCACAAAAGTAAGTAGTCAGAGAGAATAGGTGTCTGCAGCAGTCCAGCTCATTCCTGAAAGCTTAGTTAAACCAGGTCGTGTTGAGCTGCGTCTGTTTCTTGATGCTGGTGTCCAGCTTGAGGACCTCTCTGATCGCCATGGTAGCATAGGTCGAGGGAGGCAGGGAGAACTCCATCCGAAGACCGCGATACTTCCCCTCTGCAAGGAGAAATCCGCCCATGGACACAGGGCATTCAGTTTTGTTGTATTAGAAATCATCACTGATGCTTCTCTCCCACCAAAACCAGGAATGTGTTTACACAAGCATATTAGAGGAAATGCTTTCATGTGTGTCCTTATCTACAGTACGTCCTTCAGTTCAACTGTACCCAAATTAAAATCACCTCATACTTTAACTTTTGATCCAAACAGGCCTAGGCTGCACTTACCCTTGTTGAAGACAGGGGCAGGTTTGTTCTCCATTTTCTCAAAATCAGTATGCACCAGAGAGATCCTGGGATCATCGTACTCAGTCACCTCCCTGTAAACAACAGCCACAAAACCCACAACACACCAGTGTCTATTCCAGCTCGAAAATGTAGTATTACAGCGAAGACTTCCATATTAAATGAATCAAATTAAGTATCAAGAAGAGCAGCTGACCAGCTGACATCAGAGGGTCTGATGATTATGCGTCTGTAAGCTCCAGCAAGAGAGTAGTCCTTCACTTTGTGCCTCATGCTGTCAATGTCCAGCCCGTCCACAGAAAGCAGCTCCCTGTAACCTTTACCAACTGACAGAAACAGGAAACCATATTTTATGTCTCAGACCTTCCATCCGAATGATCTCTTTTCTTTTATTAGGAATTCTGTCATTTAGATATTTAACTGTTTCAGCCACCATAGTTTGAGAAAGTCTTTGTTGATACATACTTCGACGTTAAATGTTATTTCTCACAACCATGATTTCATGTGACGTCCAAATAAACCCTAAATGACAGAAACATGGCTTACCATGGTGGGTGGGGTAGATGACGTCAAACCCAGGAAGAGGCATCACGATGTCGTGGATGGAGTGACTCTCGGCCTCCTCTGCAGTCAGCACGTGTGCCGCGGCTTCAAAAACAGACCAGAAACAAAGGTCAAGATCTTTTCATAGATATTCGCTGTTTTTTAAAATCCCATGACATCTGGTGAATGTTCCATGACTGATATAAGTTTTCGTCCATCTAAATGACTAAATTATCTTAAAGTTGCTTTAATTTACAAAGTAGGTGGCCAACTGAGGAGCCATTATAGGACATTTGTGGACCTCAGAGATGTGATATAAATACAGTTCTGTGGACTGATGCTGGTAGTGAAAAGATGCAGCTTTTTTTTCTTTTTAACCACACTTGTCTGAATTTTTTTAAAGAACTTAAAAACAGAGCTCAAACTGATCTTATTCATATTATTTTTTAAAGCATTCATATAGAGTAATTGAGAACAGCTGAATCACGTACATTTGTGAGGCCAGTAAAGATTCACACCTTCAACAGCTATGACATCATTTAAGTCTGTAAGGGTTCAGTGATCAGCCCGAGTCTGTATGGTCACTTTGTCCAGGGTGTATGTACTCCTGGCCTTGAGCCCAGTCCCTAATCTTAACATGTAGTTTAGCCAGCATTTACACAAATTAACTTTTCCATTATCCAGATTACCTGGATGGAGATTCCACAGTGATGCTGATTGAATTTATTACAATATTATTATATAACTACAAAGACTGCAAAAAAAAAAAAAAAAAAAAAGAGAGAATAAAGTGAATAAATTACTTCCTCTGAGCATCAGATCCCCCTCCACAGCCTTCAGGCCAAAGGCTTCGATTCTGCGGCTCACCATGGTGTTCCACACCATGCTCTGGTAACTATGGATGTACATCAGGCGGTTGTTACGAGGGATCTAAAGAAAAAGGAGCAGTCAGTGGCTACTGTAAACATAATAAACCCAAACCCTTCATTTTACATAGTTATTTCCTCAACTTAGTTTCCACCTAACAGCATTAATGATAGAAAACCAACCAGTCCAAAGGCAGTGATGATGTTTTTCTTGCCATACATGGACAGGCCTCGAAGCAGCTGTCCTTCCACACAGCGCTTGTTGGGCAACTTTCTCAGCGCCGCCTCTGGGTCATTGGTCTTGGCCCATTCCTCTCTACACCGGACCAGAAACTCTTTCTCTGCTGTGGAAAAGGAATCGAGATGAAGGGAAGTGTAAAAAAAAAGTGTTTGACTCACTTCTTAATGCACATGCAGAGGAAAAGAGAACAAGATTTAAAAAAAAAATATGGTCAACTGTCTACCTCCAGGTCGAGGTTTCAGAATCAAATCCACCACCTCGTTCCAGTCGTTTTTCAGAATAGCCCTAAACCAGGGAAGACATAACCCGATTTCAGTGCCATATGACACTTTACACAGCCTACGCCACGCTGTCACTATTCGTGCAAACATTTCACCTGCCAACTTGGTGTGTGGGTACAGCTGTGGTGCCAAAGCGCTGCATGCCATAGTAGTTAATGAAGCCCGTCTGTTTGAGGGACGTCATGGCCTGATGGACCTGCTCATCTGTTCCTGAGATGTTCCTGATGAGCAAGCACAGCAATAGCAAATAAAGCTGCATGTCATTTTCATCACCAAACAGAGACAAACAGCATGGCATTTTTCCCACTTCCTCCAATTATGAAATTATAAATGGACATTTTTTTAAAGTCCATTTGGACCTTAATGAAGTTATAAGATGATCCTGCAGCTTAAACAGACCTGCATCATGACTTTCATGGACAATGTTGTCAATAAACAAACCAGTTTAATAAGGCAAACAAATGCTTATGACCTATTCATTGGCATGCAATTAAAATTTAACAGACAATCCTTAATGTAAGCTGTTTGTAAGCATTTTTTTCCTCATATTTTTCCACAGATTTCATAATACCACGCTCCTTATTACAGCCCACAGTTTACAGGCAATCAGCATCCAAACAACAGTAAAATAAGATGATGCATGCATCTTAACCACTCTGCTGACCTGATGACCACAGTGAAATGGTTTCCCTGAAGCTCCCCCAGCTTTAGAGGGTGGTTTTTGTAGCAAAAGTTTCCAAGCTTCAGGTTCATGAGGCACTTGTTGAGATGAGCCAACCTCTCCGCAGTGATTCTATGTGAACAGTGAATATGTGACTAAATATGACATTGATATTGTGTACCACACATCTGAAAAGGACCAGAAATTTAAAATCTACACAAAAAAATGAAAGAACGCATACAAACTCATTACTGTAGTGACGTTCTGACAGCATAACACACTCACTTGAGCACTGCTATCTCCTGCACAGTGATAGCCCTCTTGTCTTTTGTTCCCATGTAAGAGAACATATTGGGTCTAAGCCTGGAAGAACAAACACCATTATACATCCGACAGCTTTTCAGAACGACACTTTAACGTAATGTTAGCAATTCAATTCCCCGTTTTGGCGTTCCCTGCGTTTGGTGATGGTCACTTACAACAAACAGAACATTAAAAAGGCCACATCCACACCTGAGAAACTTTGAAAGCACATTGATCGCATCCATGGTGTCTTTGTTCTCTTTGTACAGGACAAAGTGGCAGAAACTGCCACGGTTCTTGGGCCAAAAGTGTTTCCTTGGAGCTTTTGCAGAGACAGAAAAAAAGGACCTTGTGATTAAAAAGTGGAGGAAAATTTTTATATATCAAACACTTTAATAAGCCGCAAAATAATTCCGCAACACCCCAACAGATTCTGTACTTGCATATGTTCCTTAACGGTGTGCCAATAAAAAAACATTTAATCTACAGATGCAATCATTACACTGTCACAACAAAACAGATATATTTAGTAATTTCGCATAGCTAATACTAAAACTTTGGATCAAATGTAATTACCAACACGTAAAATCCATATAAGTTTACACTGGTTCCTCTTTGCTGCGTATAGAATCAGTTCTTACCTGCAGATGTTTTGACTTCTATCCATATGAGAAGAGCAAAGGGAGGATAGAATAATGTTACTGAGAAAGAGATTCTTAAATCTGAGGGGCAAGGAGGCAGGGGTGAGATCTCATGCATGAACCCGAGAGAGGAGTGCTGCGTCTAAACGGTCTGCTGATCTCTGTTGTCCGTCAAATTGTTTATCAAGAGTGACATCGGAGCATTCCACTGGACTAAAAGGTCGTTCCACAGCCAAAAACCCGCTAGTTAAAAAACTAGGAGAACAATTCCGAGCAGAATCATGCAGGTGTGTTGACATGCATATGCACGGGTGCATGCATAGTAACTTTACTGCAATGCAGCAGTTTAGATATGAGAAGAAGTAAAGAAGTAGATCAACAATTTCTCTTGTCCTACAATTGATTTAATAGTCCAGAATTCTGACCTGATAGTTAAAGTCTGAGATGCGGTTCTGTTGCCTCTCCACATACCTGCTAAAGCTTTCTTCCCAGCTACATGGTAGGCCACGATGAACTTGTGCCCGTCTTTCTCCTCCGTCTTTGTTTCCAGTCCCGGAAACTGAGTCTTGATGGCTTTATGGACAAGTGTCCGTTTCTCCTTTGTATCATCTATTACCTGTCAATGTCAACCAGATGAGTAGAAACATTACAGAGAACTCTCAAAAGGTGTTTAAGGCATGTTTTTCTTATCCCTTAAAAGGAGGCTGCTTTAAACGCACCTCAATGGACACGTTTCCCTCTTTATTCTTGAAGAGCTGCAGCTCGCCAAGCTGCTTTTTCTGCTCCTCAGTTAGCATGTCACATTCCTTTTCAGGCTCTGGGACTTCCTGAAACAGAATAAAATAGTATCATAAACCTTTATATGCAAGTTTTGTTTGATGTCTGTTATGCTGACAGTATCATTACCACATTTCTGAGTGTTAAACCAAGTGTACACATACAGACTGTGAGGCTCACAAAAAAAAAAGTCTAAAATCTCATGTTAAATGTTGAAAGGTCCACATACATGACATGCTGAGAAAGGTTTTAGAATAAGACATTGTGACATCTTACCTCAATGTCTGCTGGAATAGAGAGGTCATCTAAATGCACCACCTTGCCTTGTTTGTTGATTTCATGTACAACAAAATCAGAATATCTAAAAACAAACCACAAGAAATCATCGGTTTAAAAAACCAAACAAACACCAAATACCTTCTAATCAATCTAAGGAAAGCCTTCACTAACTCTAAGGGGACAAGCAAACCTTTCTTTCAGTATTCCCGAGAAGCCTTCATGGTCACTGACATACTTCAAGATGCCCACATCCACCTCAGTCAGGCCATGCTTCATCATGTTAGCAAAGGTGTCACCATCCTTCTCTTCATCACTTGCTTCCCCTTCGGGCTCCTGCTCATCTTGAGCATCCCCATCTTCAAGATCAATCACTAGTTTGGGCTTTTTTGAGGGAGCGCTTTCCTCATCCACTGGACAGCTTCTCTTCTCTCCAATGTCCGCAACGAGAGGTCCAGGTTCTGATTCAGCCATCAGAGAGAATTTGGGACTACAGCGGCAAGGAGGAAATGCTTAGATTCAAACACATTTAGCAAATGGAAAAGCTAATGGTTCAACTGATTTGCCACTTTGCCACTAGTAGCACGCCACGATTACTATTCTTAAACATTAGTAGCAATCTAAAACTGGTAACATCAATACATTTCATCAGCTCGACAGCTGGGTTATATATAGTACTTATAATGGCAACTAAGCATACTGACAATACCAGCTTAGAAAACGATGACTTACCGTTTGTGGAGATGAGCAACGAGAGGTTGATAATAGAAACGTCTGAGGATTTTCGAAAATCTTCTTGTCTGCCACCCGTCGAACACTTGCACAGACTTCCAGACCGACCCAAGATTGAGGCATGCACTGAAACACAAAACCAAACGTATTATTAAAAACTTGGCAAAACAGCTAGCACAACAGACTAGCTAACATCACCAGCGAAAATTAACGGTTGAAGCGGTTTTAAAAAATAACCGAAACGTCGCTGTTCAAAAGAAACAAAAACGCATAATCACAAAAAACCCTGCATTTTATTTTTCATCCAAAAGTCCAACTAAACGTACCAGCATCTGATGATATGCAGAAAAGAACTAACACCACTGTACGCCAGCTTTCCTCACACGTGTGTTAGTGGTTCCGGAAACACAACCAACCCTAATGCCCGCCCCCTACAAACATTTGGTGAGAGGCCTGTCAATCACGGAGGGATGCTGCGTTCACGTTATATTGGTAGAATTTGATGTACAAGAACCACTTATTTTTTATGTACTTTCAGTCTGCTACATTTCACCTGGGATCATTGTACTTCTACCATAATACATTTTTAGGCAGCTTCAGCTACCTCATAGTTACTCTTTGCAGACGAAAAAACATGTCACTTATGAAATATGACGTAGACCAATCCTTGTTACTGTATGTTAAAATATCTGACAGTAAATCAAATACAATTAGAAGTGCTCTTTTGGCTAATCTCAACACGTTATTGTATAGTCTTTCTCGAGAACTTATGAAATCAGTCGTACCGTGACATCGTTACATGATGGGTACTCACCATCGTGTTCATAAAAACCTTTAAATTTTAAGCGCGAACGTGTTTCAATATAACCATTATTAATTGTATATCAATTAATAATACGTGAATTGAAAATTTTTCATAAATTTCGCTGTGTGCCACCGGCGCCGTGGCTTAGTTGGTTAAAGCGCCTGTCTAGTAAACAGGAGATCCTGGGTTCGAATCCCAGCGGTGCCTTTTCCGCAAGATGACTGACCATTTGTATTATGGTAAAATATCAATGGGTAATGATTTGAAAGTATAGCATGAAAACAATGCAACACTGCCAAGATATGTTCTAAATAGAAGAACAAAAAAAGGACATAGGTTGTGTTTACAGTACAGTATAGATATCAAAAGCCTGCTGAAATGGTGAAGACAATGTGGAGTAAAAATATCTTATAAACCAAATATATTCTGACAACAAGAGCAACACTAGATTAATGGTTCAATACAATATGACTCATCTTCAAAAAATAAATAATTTTATGCCAACATTGAAAATAATTCTAGCAAAAGTATTTCAGGTCATTTATCAGTGTTTACTTTTCTTGGATATTTATATTTTTCTTGGCAGTCAAACTAAGATGTCAAAAAGCTCTGACCATCACAAACATCTGAATTTGTACTTGTGTGTTTGACTCTATTCAAAGTAGTTTAACCTGACATCATTTAGCCTGGGTCAAAAGTTGCTTGCATCTGGAGAAGAGAGCCTGACCCACGTGTGAAGTGGATCAACAAAGTGTGAGAGTAAATGAGCTGAGGTACTCAATGAAAGACTGGAGAGGACACTCACCCAAAGGGGCGAGATGAACAAGTGGAGCAGAATCAGCAAAAGAGTCTGGAACTGCAGTATGCATCTCTGCTGAGAAGCAGTCGATCCTCTTCACTAGTTTGTCTTCAGGGTATGACTCTCTAACCTTTAACCTTTAGCCATGACATCTCTGATTGAGCGGCACAAGGCAACCCAATGGGGCACGGTGGACAGAGCAGATGATACTCTGTTGTCTACAGCTTTGGTTCCACCAGCAGCCACCATTCTGAGCTGCTGTGGGGGCAGGTTGAAGGAGGTGCTTGTAGAAGGCAACCAGAAGCCCAGCAGGACTTTTGGAACCACCTCCATCACCACTTCTTGTACACTGAGCAGTTTGGTGCTGGGGGCCTCCTGCTGCTGCTCAATCAGGCGCCTGGCACACCTTTCAGCCTTCTTTATGAACCTTGAATGTCAGTTGATGTGAGTTAAAGTCTTTCACAGTGACACAGATGTTTCAGTTACACAGAAACATCACAACACCTGTACTTTAACTGATTGGAGATGTCTGTCAAATACAACTCACTTAAACAGCAGTATTCTGGCTTCAAACTCAACATCCCTCATCTTCATTCTGGTGTTCACCTCCCACACCTGAAACAGGGACTAATAAGCAGACTGAAAACAGAATATGTGCATGAAAAAATCAAGTTTGATGTGGCAGATCCTTATGATTGTGGTCTTACAAGCTTCAGAAAGGGTCTGGTGTCAGACTGTTTTAATTATTCATTCAAAATCAAAGTCTGATGTTGTTCCTTGGTTAAAACTTAGATTTATAAAACCACGTTGAGTAAGTCCTATAAGACAATCCTCAATTTTGGGACTTGTCACAGTTTATGCTCTGTCACAGTTGATGTTTTGTTTTCAGGTTATGTTCTGGTCATGTTTTTCCCCTGCCACCTAGTTTCACTCACGTCACCTGCTTCATTGCTCACAGCTGCACCGCATTCACTGATCACTCCCACAGTATTTAGCCTCCTGGTTTCCTTTCACCCATTGCAGAATCCTCACCAACCCTTCATGTCGTTTTCACAGAAGATAAGTCTGGTTTCCTGCCTCATAGCGTTGTTAATTTAATCATAGTCATAGTATTTATTCCATAGCCTTGTTTTTTTCCCCCATAGTTTTGTTTTCACAGTCTTGTTAATTCACCGTTTAAATATTTTTTTAATCCGGCTCTGCAGCGCTTTTTGTTCTTGCTGCCTGTGTTGGAAATAAACCTTTTGTTGAACCTAAAGAACTGCATCTAGGTCCTACCTCACCACAGTTCCTGACAGGACTGAGGCAATAACATGTTAGTTGGAGCTCCTTAAATCAAAATCAAGTGGATTAAGTTCAGGGACCTTATCACGGTTTAAGTAAAAATGACAAATTACAATTGAACTTTTCAAATTACAGGTGACCAAAACGGGAATAGGGCCACCTGACTAAAGAAATCTTAGAGGTCAAAGCAGATGGCATTAAAAAAAACAACGAATAACCACAGAAAAACATGTTACTGGTGTGGGGATAAAACTTTTAATCTGCAATGATAAACCTAGATGTCGTTAGTCTTAATGCAGGTCCAAAAAAAACCAGCCCCATCTTCTTCCATTTTGCCTTTTTAATTACAGAGCATGGAGTCATGAAGTACAGTTTCAAGCATAACATACTTTTAATATCCTGCTGCCTGTTGTGCCAGAAGATTAATCTTTCATAACCGTCGGTATTTGGTATGGTTAGAATATGGGATATGTCCACAAACAATGAACTAAATCATCGATTAAGGCCCACCTCCCCACTCCCTCTTCTAAATAGATATGTCAAAAGCATGACATCTAACGTGAAAACTTCAAATTCAGTTGGCATGTTTTCTTTATATTTGAGCTTTTTACCCCCAGCCTGCCAGGAATAAATTCCTGTTACAAGCTGAACTTGTGTACTATGGCTCAAGTCCACGCCAGTCCGCAGGCTATTCCCGCTTCTAACGGCAGAGGGCGCTCGTGTCAGCCAAAGGCGGAGAGGACTGAGCGAGTGCGTGAGTGAAGGGGGAGAGGATCCGGCTTCTGCCGCCGTGCTGCCCGCTCCTGCTGAGGGAAGAGGAGGAAACATGAGCTCCAGGAAAGGTGCGTATCTCTCAGCCTCTGATTTGGCCTTGCTAATCTACCTCTGTTTTGTGTTTAACATGGAAGCTGGCGGAAGTCACGGATGCACACAGCATATCGGGAGATGCTAAACGAGGCTACATGACCCGTTCCAGCCAGATTTAAAGCCTGATGATGATCTGTGTGTGTTGTCTCTCCCCCGTCCCTCCTACACCCTTCGCCGGACTTCGTTCCTGCCGATGAATGAACGTAAACTCCGACCAGCAGTGATGGCCATCCAGGCTAGAAAGAGGAGGCCGAAGGGGAAGAAGGATAAAGCGGGTCACCATCGGAGGTAAGCGGCGCTTTAACGGTTGCTGTGCCGCGTAGTGAGTGCGATATGGAGGGCATGGTTGTGTTGTGCCGGGGCTTAGTTTGTTGTCCCTCTCTGTGTGACACTGGTGCGTTGGCGTTGTAGTCTGTGGGAGCATATGGTACAAGGAATGCATTTGCATCCAAACAGGCTCAGCTAGTGTACTGGAAGTTACCGCGGAACAGTCGAGGATTCGGTGTGGCTGCCTGGATGATGTGGTCCCTAACCTAATCTAACGGTCCCCACCTGACTCCCTAACGGGTGTGTCCGACAGCACAACAGCCTGCACTGTTCTCGGTACTGATGGCTTCTTGGTTGATTTTCAGGGCTGTGTGTGTGGGGGGGTTCAAAGGTCGGCTCGACGGATGCGACGGCTCATTTCCGTGGTCCATTTGCAGCAGTTATGGCAGCACCAGACGAGTGAAACACCTCCCTAAATCGCCTGTCCGACAATCTCTCACATGGCGTTATGTAACTTTTGTCCGGTCTGTGAGAGCATTGTTTCCTGGTTTGTGACTTATTTTGTGAGGCAGCCCTGGCAAAAGCCTTATGGCTGGTATTTCGGCGTGATGTGAGCGGTTTTAGATGGATGGCGTTTGTGAGGTGGCTCTATCAGTGCAGGCGAATGGGAGCGCAGAGTCGGGGGCTTTCTTCATGGCGCGATGCTATTGGAGCGACGTCACCGGCAGCCGTGGAAGGAATCGGTGCGGTGATGCCACCGGTGTGGCCACCCCAGGGTGCTGCTGGAAGTAGCTGGGACTGTTAAAAACACCTGAAAACGGCGTACCTTTTGCCTCGTGGAGCTCATGGCATCACACATGGATTAATAAGGGTTTGAACAAACCATATTATTATGTTTTTGCCCATTATTCCTTTTTTTCTTCTTGCCATAATAGATTCAACACAATCTAAAAATAAAATAATATAAAAACAGAAGATTGACTAAAACAAAGGAAAGTCTTATTAATGACTTAAATAGGGAATCGGTAGTAAAACTAAACTCCTCATTGTCTCGACCGGGTTATTTTTTACTATAGCAACGGTCCGGATGTTTGGACACTGAAGAATTTTATTTCTGTGGCTTTGAAAGTGAGATTTTTGACCATCCTTGCTCGATTTTAGGCAGTGTGAGAACTATACCGCAGCAATTGAACTGGAGGTTGTAATGCAACATAATTGGAAATATCTCAGAGGAGTTGTAACGCTGAGCATTAATCTTGCTTTTACAAGCAAGTTATCCATTCTGATGCCCCTTGGTATCAGAGATGCTGGCATTTAAAGTGCGTGTTAAATGGGAGGTTGGTCTTTCTCTGATTTCCATTGGAGTGTCATGTATTCTGGTTTGGAGAATAATAAACATCCTCTCCACAGCATCCTGGCAGGACAGAGGAGCAGCTGCAGTGAGAGGCTCATCTCACTGTGCTGCAGGACTGAGAGGTTCAGGAGGTCCTTTGTCCCCACAGCCATAAGGCTTTTTAATAGTGACTGCTGACATGTTCTTCTCAAATGTATTTATTCATTGATTATTATTATTGTTGTTGTTGTCTAGTATGCAATCATTGTAAATATTTAGTGTTGTTCTATTCTATTTCTATTCTATTCTATTCTATTCTATTCTATTCTATTCTATGTATGTTTAAAATGCAGAGCCGTCGTGCCTTTACTTGCATCATGCAGCATTGTAATGTGGGATGGTGTGTGTGTGAACAAGTTTATTGGCTTCATTTCCCGACATGTTGTAAGGTGACTGCAGAAGAGTCTGTAACAGTAATTCTTTAATGCTGTTTGATATTATGCGTTCTGTTTGTTCTGGTTGAGGCTGAAAGGTCTTGGATTCATGTGAACTGGGAAAGGCAAAGCCCACTGTGACGAATCCTGCATCATCTTGCATTTCAACAGCTGCATCTCCACATTCGCACTCTCCTCTTTGCTTCAGCGCAAGAAATGATTGATGACGAGACAGTGATCAGACAGAGCTGATGAAATACTCAGAGGATTCGATTTGGGAATTGACTGATTGTTGCCTCTTAGAACTGACGCAAAAACGGTTATGGCTCACTGGCTAAGGCACAAACAGAGCTGCTGGTCTGAATATGAATAAAGTAGATCTGTGGCATGTGATAATGAACGAAAGGAAAAGGGTCTGCCTTCAGTTCAGCATAATTTTTAGGAGAAGTTGCTCATTGTTAAACAGTAAGTGAGGCCCCAAGTCAGTTGTATACTGCACAAGTTAGCATTTTGCATGTATTATGCAGCTGAATCCCAGACAAACAGCAGCAGGTTTTTCCTTGTTCCACTGCCTCTTTATGTCATTGTTGAAGTCTTTTTTTGCATTTGGTGGCTAATACATAAATCAGATATTCATCCTTCCAACCGTTTTTCAAATCTGTTTAGAGATACTTATCCAGATGGCTCAGGTGTCCAATGGCATGAGAACAAGCAAACATCACCCCACTTGCACACAAGCCCTGCACTCTCACAGTCTTCTACCTTCACTATTAAGTTTTATTTTCCACTTTGATCCGAAGTTATTGGCTGGCCTCTGCCAAAGGGCCTCATGCGGCTGAGATGGATTCAGAAACCACAACAAGCTCTTGTACACACGCTATCGCACACATTCCCACGACAAAAAGAACGTTGTATCTCCAGCATTATGTACCCACGAGAATGGCTGAGTTTAGACTACAAGGTGTAGGTCAGTGCATTTTCACTTAACTTTGATGTCCTCTGATTTAACCCCTGTTTCAGCTGCTGCAGTTCATTCAGAAACACACACACGTACACAAAGACAGGAAGGGTTGCATGCACATAATAAGTTCCCAGCTTTATGAGATGTCCATCTGTCATGTCCGCACGCCTGGGCTGTTTGACATTTGACCCGACCTGACTCTGTCTGGCCTACACACTGACAAACACAAGGGAAGGAGGGTTTTCAATAAAGATCAGATGAGGACTTTACAGTGACCCTGGCTAGCTTGCGTGTGCATGTTTGTAGTTACTTGTGTTGCCCTGATATTAGCATAACCAGCTCTCTTAGTTAAGTTTGAAGGCCCTGTGCACATCCATTGTAAAGTTTTTTTTAATTCTATTCTAACTATTTGTAGAATTTAATTGCCTTACGTATGCACACTTATGTTGGATATTTTCGTGCAGATTTTTCCCTGTCTCAGACTAACACGCTGCACAGTAAAACCTTTTCTCTGCACTTTCCAGGGATTAATTGCTCCTGTTTATGAGGCAGAAGCTTGTTTTTGTTGGGGTTTTCAGTTTGAATCCCTCTTTGTTTGGCCTGTTATGCTCGCTAGCTCATGAGATTCTGTGCTCCGGGAGCAGAGAGCGCTTGTTGTTGAGTTGCTGCTCTGTTTAAGGCCTTCCTCAGTTCCGACTGGGATTTCTCAACACCCAAATAAATGACTCTGATAACAATTGGAATAGAATAAAGTGATTTAAAAAAGATAAATGGAATAAGGTGAATAAGATTACCTGTAATTGTGATTACATGTGACGTACCTTTTCATTGTGCCAAGGTGCTTCATGAAGCTATTGTTGTTGATAAACTGGTGATGGTGGACAGCAAAAATAAAAATCTAGAGGCATGAACTGGCATTTGGCTTTTAAAACAACTTTTTTTTTTAGTTTTGTAAAGCAATTGTGATTAGTCGATGCAGTCCATTTGCTGATCGGTGCAAGTGATAATACAAAAATAGCACGTTTTATCTCGGTACCACATGCTCAGTGTTGCTTTGACATGCGAGATAATCAGCCCAAGCTGTGAGTCAATCAGCAGCTCAAGTACATCTACATAAACGGCTGATCAGGGAAACCAGTGTTTGTTTGTTCTTTTTTCTTTTTTCTTTTTCTGAAGCGTAGAAACTACAGATTGATTAGGCTGACTCTTAAGATTATCATCAGCTGTAGAAATTCAGCGTGACGCTAAGCGGCACAAAAAGAGCTGCTGAAAAAACGTCAGTAGGTTTTTAATCCACCAAATGCTATTTCAGTGTGTTTCCTCGGTGTGTGAAATGTGTGCGCTTTTAACAGGCGGAGGAGTTTGCGATGACTTGAGAGGGCAGCGGAGACACCTCCGGGGCTGTATCCGCCACACCCAGACGCATCTGCACCACATTTACACGTCGGTTGCAGAAAAAGTCTAGAATCAAAACTTAAAATAGCCCTAAAACAAACGCGATGCTCTGCATCCCCATGATGAGCCATGTTGGGTAATGTTACTTTTAAAAGTAACTGATTAGATCAAAGGATTGCAGCCATTAAAAAGTACTTAGTTACTTTCCGTGAAAATACTTTCCAGTAAATACACCTTTGCAGTGTCTTGTACGCTTTTGTTATAAAGCCTGACTAAATTTCCCTTTGAACGCTCTGGCTGCTCTGCCTCCTCACACTGCTTTATTCTATGGTTTGTAATCTGAAACCATCATAAACGTAATCATCATAGCCCTTTTTTTTTTATTCCCACAAATTCAAAAATAATGTGGGAACTTCCTCTATCTATGACATTCCTCGTGCTTAGTGGGCTTCACTTGCTGCTTGATCTGCCCTTCTCTGCCTCTCGCTGGCTGGCAGTCATTGACAGACGCCTGAATATCTGACTGACCCATGGGCACACAATTCAAGGTGGACTAAGATTTGTCAGGGGCACTTTACCTGAATATTAGGGCTGCATGACATTAGGAAAACATGTCATGTGATCTCATTTATGTGCACCGCAGTCAGGATATGACTTGCGGTATATAAACAAATAATTCAATGCATGCCATAATAACTAGGGCTGCATTCCTATCTGCACCTGTGGATGATTGTCATTTCCAGGAACATGCACAAAAGCAGCACTTCCTCTAAATGGAAGGCAGCCCTCCTTAATGCACTTGTGCTTGCCCTATATTTCAAGACTAAATGTCCTTGCTGTATTGATATTACACAGGTTGGAACTGCAACAACAGTGAAGCCCTACCGAGGAGGTGCGCTTGCATATGGTTTATAAATGTGATCATTTGTTTCTGGTGTTTAAAGGCTTTTCCCGGCTTTTATCGCTTCCGTTCAATGTGTCGACCGCACATCATATACCAGGCTGGGCTAATACGAGCAGAGCTGTGGTTCAGCATTATTCGTTAGATTTATTCACCGATATGACATATTATTCCCTCTATTTGTGCGTGCGTGACATCTTTCGGTGGAGACGCTTTTGTTTTGCTTGATGTCCAAAATAACTCTCATACCGAGTTCATTTCACTTATTCACAGTTAATGCTTTGCTTTTGTTGTTCTCGGGAGTTCAGGTTGTCGCCTGAATGCTGCAACCCGATCTCACTCGTTTTATTTCTTTTAGCTGATCAGGTTCTGCTGCTGATCAGTGTCAGAGAGAGTCAGCGTGTCTGTGTGGGTGTGATGAAAACAGATACTTGAACCGATGCAGCAGCTCAGGGGTTAAAAGCTGCCGGTATTGATTATTGACTATTAATTTAACCCGCATAGAGCCGAGCAGAACAAAGACATGGGAGTGGTGTAGTACTCCACAGCAAGATGCAGAACTAATGCTACAGTAATGCAATTCTTGCACCAGTCTGGGACTTCTTTCTTCATACATTATTACAACACAGGGCTGTGTCTACTTGGCTGATTGGATGATTGATACTTAGAATATTGAGTTTTTTTTCCCCTGAACTTACTGATTTATAGTTTCATCTGGATTAAAAACACGAGATCACGATGTATGTCCAACACACTATGTGCTCCAGTCTCAATTGCTTTTTTTCTTAATTTTTTTTATTTTTTAACCCTGATTTGCAAAATCCAGTATTTTTTTTTCACTTGAAATAACTTGAAATAACTAAAATGTGCACGTTGTTGTTGATAGTCTGATATTAAAACAAAGTCACATTTGTCCCCGCTTTATTTTTCTCATAGCAAACTAAAGATGGAGCTTTGTGGGAAGAAGTAACACAAACAAAGTGATATGACATGTTGGGTGCATGTTTAAATGCTTGTCGACTCTAATCATATACATCCTGTATTACTGTAAATGTTTAACACCGTGAACCAAGTGTAACTATTTTGATATTGCAGTAGGTGTGTTTTTGGTGCAATCTTGAATCCTTTGAGGTGTGTTGAGGTGTTCTCTTAAATGTTTTGTGTAGTGACTGATCACAGCTTAATTTGAGTGCATTCTCACTCATTTCTCTCTTTATTGAGTTTTGACTTTCACTTAGAATTAATGGATCACGGGACCCTTTGTTGTGCCCGTTGCCATAGAAACACTTACTGGATGACTCTAGTGGACCAGCTGTAATAATTCATTTCAGAGCTTGTCCTTTCCACCATGATTACAGGCACAGCGACGACGCAGTGGTTTGGAGGAAAGGCTGATTAGAGCTGGCACCAGCATAATGACAGCAAAACAAAGTATTCTGCACTATGGCTTCTTGTTTTCTCTTTTTCTTATGTTGGTTACCCATCAGTCCCAGTTTGTCCTCTGGGGTGAGCTGATCCCACTCTCCAGCTGTTGCTTTAAGACTGTTAATGTTTTAGCTTTTCATATCAGAGGATGAAAGATTTCAGGGCTGGAGCTCAGTCTGAATTGCCTCTTTCACTGAATGGACCTGGATTAGCATACCAGGACATATTGGGCTTGTAAGTGTGAATGGCACATAAAGCGGCACTAGTATAATGGTGTTTATTAGTCATAACTTTTCCAGACAGCACGAGTGAGTCTAAATGCTAATATTCTTCTCGGGATATATATCTGTCAGCTTTCAGTGCCAGGACATGAGCTGACTCCAACCTCACTGTAAACCGCAGAGATTCTTGTTGGACACTTTTGGTTTTGCCCATTTCCAAAAGAATGAAGCATCGCTAGCAACAATAAGTGGAACCTCTTAATTAATTAGCACGCCGTATCGGCACTCATTCCACCTGCCCTGCTCTCCACATCGCCTTGTTATCTGACTGCGTTAGTCCAACTTTGATCCCCCCCTTCCTTCCCAGCCTCCTCTTTACCCGACTAGTTGAATGCGTAGTCTGTGTCGTGCTTGTGCAGTCTGTTCCAGAGCATCTGTCACTGCAAAACACAAGTATGTAGACATCAGCAGAGGCTTTGCATTGTCTCTGGTGATCCTCTCCCAGGCTTTAACTGCGGCTATCTTCCAATTTTAGCTTGTTAAGAGTCCTCTTTTACTTTAGCTGGGTCTTCAGCATATGAAATGAAGGTCAGCCAGGCTCTTATTGCTGCTCTGGCTATACAGCCTGCTGACTGGTTAAATGCTGTCCGATGCGTTTGAATGCATTTGGTTGAATATGGCCACATGAAATGCTCCCTGCAAACCCCCTCCCCCTTTATCTTGATGCTTCTGTCTGCACTGAAATAATCAGTAAATGTCAGTTCCCTGTGCAGCTGTACATGCCCAAGCCTTCACAGAACCACCACCATGTTTGACAGATAAGTTGGTCCACAATTCCCTCTTCCCACCGTTTTTTTAAAAGAGATTTATTGAATCGACGATCATTTGTTTAATTACAGCTCATCTCCATATTTAACACACAGCATCGGAGTGATGTTGATTTTCTCACCTAATGGTCGATAAAACAAATGAAATATCTCTCAAAATGTTGAGGATATAGCCTTAAGACAGACTTTAGACGTATTAAGGATGTTTGTTTTCATTCGTGTCAGATAGGCTTGCGACACAAGGTCTTTATTGATGTGCAGGTGGTAAATATAAGATCTGCGCTGGCTCCCTTGTTGATGAATTTAATCGACTCTCAGGGAAAGGCAGGAGACCAGCTGTCTCTGAATCCTACTGCCGTTTTTTCTCTTTTTTTTTTATAAATAGGTGACCAGATGTCTTGGGCGTGTTCACGGTTGGTTGGTTTAAGACTGGTGTGCAATGTATCATTGGCATGTGAGAAAGAGCTCGGCGGTTTGATCTTCGGCAAGCAGATTTGTAAGAGTCAGCCGATAATGCTCCCCTCATCAATACTGCAGCCTGCCTGAATGGTGCTGATGGCGGGCGCTGAGAGCTGAGCATGTGAGCTGCATGTAGAAAGAAGGGGAGACGGAAAAAAGAAAAAGAGGAGGGGGGGGTGGGTGAGAAGCATGCTGAAAGCTAGAGAGGTGGAGCAAAAGACAATAAAGAGTGAACAAGAGGGAGGGTGGGGGGACTGAGGGGGCGAAAAGAAGAGTTTGCTCAGTGTTAGCATGTGTCTGGATAACCAATAGCAACAGGAAAGCTCGGGATAGAGAGAGTGAGTAAGGAAAGTGCACACAGGGAATTAGAGGATGCCACAGTGCAGCTGCAGGCAGGAAACGAGGGTTAGTGAAACTGCTGTGCTGGACACATGGGGGGAGAGCACATAAGTTGCTGAATGCAGAAGTGGGATAAAAAGCTAGTTGGCCAGTTAACGCACAAACGTGTCCTTTACATACCCCTAAATGCTCATGTTTGCTTTATGCCATGCCGCTTATCTGGAGTCATAGTCAAAGCCTTTGAAATGTGTTGTTACAAGTCAAACCTGAAGGAACAACAGGCTCAGCACGTTTCCGGAACCAAAGACGGTCCCATTTTGCTTGCTGAGTTCACCGTCTTGGCCACGGTTGAGCCTCCGCCGACACCTGCTGTCTGTCATCTTGCAGTTGTGACGTGAATCTGATGTGACGTCATCCCCGTAGCCACTGACAGCCGGGCTGAATGACTCACCATCCAGTCTGTTGAACCACCCAACATGCATTGAAATATCTAGAAACCTGGCAGACATAAGGCTGAAACACATGCTTGAGCATTTTTAATTTTTAATTTTTTTTTTAAACCTGCATGAAAAATGTGGGCTTCTTTGGCACAGCGCCAAAAAGCTGGAAATGGAACATTGCCACATATCTGTGGGGATGTATAACTAAACAGCAAACAGTTGTCTGTAAAAAAAATACGTTGGTTAAGTCATTTCTGTGAATTTTCCTGTGTCTTTGCTGATATCCTACTATCTTCTTACAGATATCTCTTATATGAACAGAGCGGAAATGAATGAGCGCTGACTCATAGTGTCAGAGAGATTGGTTATGCTCCTCTTAGATCACTCATTGTTACAGACTGAATTGTAAGATGATATTAGCCATTTCCTCTGTACGTCTGAGTGGGAATGATTCTCCCCTGGTGGCCACAGTGCCAGTATTATTGCTGTCTGACAGACTAATTGAATACACTGTAGAAGTAGGCCACTTCAATTGTCTTTGAATTTCAAGAGCAGAAATGACGCTCGCTATTTAAATTCACCTTTCCAGCAGCTTTTTTTTTAGTGACGTGTGCTGTATACGCTGCCTCTTCTTCTTCCCTTATAGCTGTGACAGCAGGGCAGCACTTGTCAGGCCCGTCAGGACTATAATTGCTTGTTGTTATGCAAACTGTAGCACATCTTGTCGCACGGAGTTTTCTGTTAGATTTGGTTCCCCTTTACAAATGAGGTGTTTGTCTAATGGGGAGGAGTTCTGAACTTGTTAGGGATTTTCCCGCTGCTTTCCCAGCACGCTGGCCTGCAAAGCACAAGATCAGAGCAAATCTACAAAGTCGATCAGACCAAGTGACGAGTCCGAGTTAGAGTGAAATGAAAGGAGGGATCTGTGTATATGTGATCAAAATAGGACTTGTTCGTTGACGAATAAGAAGCAAGGATTTGTTCCTGCCTTGCACGCCAGTTCTTTAGTTGCAGGCCAGTGGGTCATCGTGGGCAGAGGAAGGAGAGACATTAATAGGACATGTAATTCTGTGAAGGCAGGATCTCATCACAGTTGGGGAGGATGGAGACACACAGAGCCGCCCTACACTGCCACCTTCTGGCAAACCACGAAGAAAGAATTTATTGTGTTAAATCATTTATGCTTTTTTTTTTTTTTTTTTTCCAATCACAAAGAGGTTCTCTTTCTGAAACAGACCCAATACCAGGTTTACAAGACAGAACCTGGTAGTGGTGCTGGCAGCCTATCCTAAAGCATAAAGTGCTGCCTTACAGAGCAAGGAGCTGCATTTTGAGGTGGGGTGTTGGCACTGAAAGTGTTTTGTTGCTTACTTAAAATGAAAAAGCTTGCATGCTTCACTCAATTATCTGAGCTATATATTGTAGCAACTAGCTGCATTTAAGAGAAAAGTAGCATTGTGTCTGATTTTAACACGTCGAATGGACTATGTTTTTCACTTTTTATCTTACTGGGATATTTCTAAGGGTGTAGGAATTGCAGATGCATTGTTTTTCCTCTCTCTTATGCATTCACAGGAGGCTTTTAAATATGTAGTATACAGTCTACAGACCTACAGGAAGCACATGGCTGCCGTATCATGGAACTCGAACGAGTGCAAAAACATTTTTCTTCTCGCTTTGGTTTTGATTTGGCTGATTGAGAAAAAGGATGAGATTTAAGTCAAACCGTACAAATACTGTGGCATTAATGATATTTTGTCAGATGAATGGGATATCCTCACCAGACATGGCCCTTTGACATCACTCTCTCTTATCTTTTATGTACATTCTCGTCTGCGTTTTCTTTGTCTGGTTACGCCCTGCGCACCACTTCATCACGTCACACGCTCTGGATCACTTTATAAAGAAATCATTCTAGATCCTCAGTGTTTGACTGGTAGTTTTTGTACGTAATCCATGGAAAAATGGAAACGCAGTTTGAGCTAAAAGAAAGTGCAGAAAGCTTTCTGCAGTAATGAGATACCAAGATGCTTCTCACGTCAGCGGTGTGGTTCAGTGGTTCACATAGCAGCGCATTTCAAAGTCTTTTCCCATTGGCCCACCAGTAATTACAGATAATCTGATGATGAATGCAGATTCTGCTTTGAGACAGAATCGGTGCTCAGTTTGCTTGGGCCGACCGTTGATGCACATGCAATTTTTTGTTTGACTCAGTATCTGTTCAGCACACTAACCCATATCTTTTAAGAGTATATATTCTATGGGTTTCCTTCGCAGTCTCTGTATCTGCTCCTTTCCACCGAGGCTTCTGCTGCGACCGTGAACACTGAGTAACTGGCTACAACGAGCAGTCTGGCATCATCATTTAACCCCGTCTCCAAAAACCTCAGATTTATTAGCACACTAGTGTACAACTTCTCTCTAGCCGCGTTATAAATTCACCGTGGACAAGGTTGAATATTAAACACTGACTGGAAGAGTATATCATGATGCGATCTTCAACTTTATGTCCCTTTCCTCAGACAAGTAGACATCTTGAGTTTACCCTCCTCTACATCTGTGATGGCGGCTTAAACTGTCCATTCAGTGGGCCCTTCTTCTTTTTTTTCTTCTTCTGAATAGCAAGCAAAAATTCACGTTTGTTTTTCATAAAGCAGTGTTGTGCCAGAACAGCTGTGTGCAGCGTTTTCCACAAAAGATGGGACTTTCTCTCCAGCAGAGCTCCATGCAGATTGTTGCTGCACAGCTGCTCCTTTGTAAAGTTCTGATAGCTTTTCTAATGGTGCTTATCTCGGTAACACCGATTCCACGTGCAGCGCTTGCTGTAACTTAGGATTACACCTCTTTTCAGGTTCTGTTTTGCCAGTGGAACTTGCTTCTGTCGCGTGCCGTCTTGCCTCGGACATTAGTTATTTGCTTTTGTAAGGCATTCTTTTCCCGTCTTCATTTGTGCTTTGGCCTCCTTTTTGACGTTGCTTCTGCCTGCCTGTGTAACTTGAAGGCTGAAGTCTCACTGCCAGTCCCAGACAAACATTAAACCACCAGTCTCTGGCTATTTCGGAGACATTACAGCAGTACTTCTGCTAAATGAATTATCACATTCACCGTGTTGACATAATGCTCGCTGGCGACCACAGGCCAGCCGCCTCTGGCTGCTGCAGGCTTGTTATCGCAGTGGTGACGTGAGCTGGAAACACAGGGTGCTCATTGTTATATACCGTTCTCTGAGTGTGGCCAAGACTATTTTTTTCTATTTATTCTGCTCCTAGGCTTTCTAACAGTGTAGGGGAAAAACATCTTCTGTTTGTCCTGATTGGACCTCCCAAAGCGCTGCTGTTTACTTCTCCCCCATGCCCTGGATTCCATTATGGATGCCTTGTGTCTGCAGACGTGAGAGGTGTTTTTGTGCATGTTTCAGTCTCAATGGTGCAATGTTTAATTCTGTCCAGCAGAGGGCAGCACCATTCTACCATTCAGTCTTCTTTCCTGTTTATCTCATTATGTGACTGAGTACTTTTTTACCTTAGTGAACTTTATAACTCTTGAAAAAAATCCCTAACTATCATTTTCTTTTTCTATTTTGCTTGTGTTAGAGCAGACAATTGTCCAAGTTCACAAAATATAAAGACAATTTGAGCAAATCAAGTGTAAAAGTATAAAATATTACTAGGTGCCAAACTCTAGGTATTACATTTCAAACAATGTATTTGTTCCAATGATTGAATGTGATTTTGCATCCGAGTAACTTTGAAAGTGCGTTTTGCGGGTTAATTCAGTAAAAACACACATCAAAGCAACTGACTTTTCCTCCCTCATGCTTAGTAAAGTGCTGATGACAGTTTCTCTTCCAGCAAAGGGGTCTTGATCACTCTAAACATAAAGAATTACCTCAGACTTTGCCCATGCAGCTAACCGACTGCCACTTTTGGTTGAAGTTCAGAAAGAAACATGAAGTCTTTTAATTGATTTACCAAATGTTTTTTTTTGTACATGTGACATATGCCACAATGAGCACACATGCTGTGCCCTGATAACACCAACGCATTATAGTTAAGTGTTTGCATTGTAGCTGTCCTCTCTGCCATAAGTGAGGTGAAAGGGCAATAGAAAATATGAGGCCAGCCATTTTGTGGGAAGACTTGGGGTGAAGTGTTACCCGACCCCCACGTTTGATCCATTTAAACATGTCAGCCTGGTGAAGCAGCATGGATCAGAGTGCAGGAAGAGAGGGCGCGGTTCACTCATTCATCAATTAAACACACACTACTTAGTTAATGAGCTCACACACACACGGAGAACTAGATAGAGCTGTTACTGGGTCATAATCTCGCTGTTTTTACAATGAGCTTTGGGTTAATTGCACATCTTCCCTTTTCTAATGCACACACTGACACACAAGCCCGCACTTACTCTGACCCGCAACTTGCACCTATTCAAATTTATTGCTCCTCGGTGAATTCCTCGGGGTAATGAAGCCCAGAAAGTGCAAGACGCTTACCTTTGTGTGTTTTGGTGAACCACAAGCACTCGATTCCGGTCGCTGACGTTGCTGTGGCCTGCGTTTGTGCAGACCGTGGTGGGAGAAAGTAAACTTATTTGTAATAGGATAAGAGTCGAAAAATATCCAAGTCTTAAGTGACGGAAGACAATTCACTGGGATTCACGTCTATAAATCTCGCAGCTGTGTACGTAGATGATCCGATAACAACTTCACTTTATATGCATAACTTCTAAGTGAAATGAACCCCTTCCCTTTGGTAATTTAGTCACCCTATGTGCTCACAATTTACAGGTCAAGCCACCTTGGGTGCATGTGATATTCCACGTTTCCACTTGGGGGCAGTGTTCTCTCTGTGGACTCAAACAACAAGGTTGCTCGACACAAAGAGCACAGTCATTGTTGGAGTAGCAGCGTCTCACTTATCTGTATTAGTGCAGACGCTTACATTTGCGCCACGCAGCACATATGCAGCGTGCGTTGTGTGTGGGTTTGCCTACTCGTTCGTGCGGGTATGCTTTGCTGCCACATCTGTCTGTCTCTGCGTGCGTTTGTTTGAGTGAACTGTGTGTTCAGGAGACATTTGCTGCAGAACAGTGTGTGTGTGTGTCTTTGTGTCGGCGGGTGCTTGTCTGCATAAACCCCTTTTTCTCTCCGCAGCATCCACCAGGCAGTAAGGAGAAGTAGGCCGCTTAAAGATAGCTCTCGGCAGCCTCAATACCAACTCCCAAAATATATCTGCTCATGAGAGTCATCATCACCCACCCTCCCTCCTTCCCTCCCTCCTTCCCTCCCTCCCCTCTTTCTCATTCTTGCTTCGCTCCATCTTCTCTTAAAAATAGAAAGAGAATCAACATTTGAATTTCTGAATTGATAATGATTGGAGGACATTTCCTTAAGTCTGTGTGTGTGTGTGTGTGTGTGTGTGAGCTTCTATTGCGTTAAAAAGATTGATTCTATTTTTGGGATGCTCGGGGCTTACATGGTTATCTCCATGAAAAGATGACCTCAAGATTGCTAATCTGAATTATTCAAAGTTAGGGGGACTAACCAACGAGTGCGGTCACCCATGACTTCTCCTGCAGCTTGACCCACTGGGGAAATGTTTGCATGATGCAAAATGTTCCGCCGTTTCTAATTATCAGTGCTAACATGGATTGGAGATATCTGCCAGTGATGTGGACAAATCTGCTAAGAATGACCTCCATTTTCCACGTTTTCATCTTCAAATGTCCAGGATTGTCCAAATCCCAAGAAAGTCAGTTTACGAAGATCTAACACGTGCAGAAAAATGATTCAGGCCAAATGATTCTATTTATTTGTACGAACTACTTCAGCAGAGTTTTTACCATTTTATTCTTTGAGTTTGTGTCACTAAGGCTTTCTTCTCAATTCGTTCTCCTCACGCAGTCCACCAGCAGTATGCAGGTCAAATCAGTCGGTTCAGTTTATGTCTCACTGATAAATTGTTGATCTGACCAGTCCCCCCCCCCCCCTCCCCCTGCAGTTTGCTCGGCGTTAGGCCCTGACCCCTTCCCCCACCTGTCGTAACTCTCCCACAAAAAAACTGTGCTTGGAAAATGAATGGATAAAAAGTTGAGTGTACCCTCTCATATCAGCTCAATATTCTAACTGCTGCCTGCATGTGCCGACACCAAGAGCGTACTCCCCTCCCATTGGCCCACATCCACAGAGAATGAGGACAATAGTTTGGCTCTGAGACATGTGTGCCTAATGTCGTCCTTTTATGTGGGAAAGTGGAACTGTATGGAGATAGGAGTGAAAGAAGATCACTGTGTTCCTGTTTTCTTTCGTCTCTTTCTCCTGTTTGTCTGCTCGCTCTCAGTTATAGCTGCAGTGACTCTGCCTGCTATTCAGCGTTTATCAGGCATACCCGTTACGAGTGGCCAACAGTAAAATCTGCGGTTGTTATCTCTTTTCTTTTAGGATTGGATGAAGATGGTCATCTAATGGTTTTTAGTTGAATAGGACTTAATAACTCAGTTACTGAGGTTCATGTAAAAGAAGTGCAGTGAGTGCTTTATATGAAAGCTTACTTGATAATAGACAAGATTATTCTGCAGATGAAAATATGCCTCTAAAGAAGCTGCGGCGGCATCGACTGTGACCAGTTCTGAGTAAAGGGGCTTGTTTTCGTCCATTCAAAAGTTGTAGCTCAAAGATGCATCAGGCTGGATTGAATTGGTGACTCAACCGACCAACGAAGCAACAAACTGCTGTCCAGAGGAAAATGGAGCTGTAAAAGGGCCAGTGAATGGATAACAGCGTCTTTGGGTTTAGCCACAGAACTGGATACCAAACAGGACAAAGTTATGTTGTCAAACTGATACAGAATCCATGAAATCCACAACATCCTGAGAGATGTTTTTTAGTTTTAAGTGTTGCCTTCAATGCCTAAAAAAGCACTGAGATATTTCAAAGTTGGCTTCCTATTTATATTTGAAAAAAAACAGTGAAATCTCAATGTCTTTGATCTTCTTGTGGCTTTCATACGCCCTCTTTTGTATTTGAACCTGTTTTTGTTCGCAATCTCTTACATTTCCTGGCAGCTAATTCAATTTTTTTTTTTTTAAATTACCATCTGATTACACGGTAAACATTTGGACCGCACGTCCTGCTACTGTACAACCCCTGGATTACAAGTCAGTCACATTCGGTTCGGGATGCCTCCTCAACCCCCGCTTTGCATTTACACTCACGGGTTTCCATACATATGCTCGTGCACACATACCTCTGCACACCCACACAACAATATCGAGGTCAGATTGCGAGATAGACACAGACCCCCTCCATCTCTGCACACCCTCTGGCTACCTCTCTGTGAGCTGTTCACTCATGTAGAAGCGGACCCATCTGCCCTGAGAGACGATGAGAAAATAGACACAGGGATGCAGGCAGAGACAACACATGTATGTGCACACGCATACAAGAATGCAAAAAAGGCAGAGGTGGGAATTAGGCTCTGAGAAAATTAGAGAGGATGCCAGATAGAGAGGAGAAGAGGGAGGGAGAGCAAGGGAGATCTGTGCGGCGTTGCCCTGAGATACAGGATGTCGTAATAAGGCAATTGGGAGAGAAAGAGAGAGAGTGAGAATGGAAGGGACGAATTCAGAGCGGAAAGGGGGGGAGGAGCGGGTTGCCTCAAGGAGAAATGCGTCGATTTTTCTTGTGGCGTGACAAGCCGACACCCCTCTGCCTGCTCAGAGAGTGGAAGGCTCCAGCTCGCTCTGGGCTCTGTTGTTGTGCAGAGCTGCAGAAGGCCTGACAGAGCCAGCTAGACAGAGAAAAGGAAGGGTGAGACACAGACAGAGGCAGACACACACTGTTGGATTGAGAGCTGGGTCCTCATTTCATTTCCCAATTCAACCTGCGACACCAGAGAGGAAGGACACAAAGGGAAGAGGGCAAAAAGACAGAGCATCAGTGAAAGCAAGGGAAGTCGGGGAGAGGCAAGGTGAAGGAGGAGAAGGGAGGAAGGAAAGGGAGGGAGGAAGGAGGCTCAAGCACGAGGAGGGGCGCCTGACTGACATTGCTGCTCTCGCTATCAGCTCACACACGCGCACACACGCGTCTGCATAGGCAGACGCACACCCAGACGGACTGTGCTCTGCACAGCTGCTGCTCTTTTATTATCCTTCGTGGAGCCTTGCCCTCCATCCTTTCTTCTCCTCCGAGCAAGAGGACAAGAGAGAAGAGGAAGAGAGAGAGAGAGAGAGAGAGAAGGACGAGGAGGAAGAGGAGGAGGAGGCAGTAACCCTCTCCTCTCCTTTACTCAGACACACAGCAAAGATAGGGACAGAACAGTAAAAAAAACAACAAAAAAAAACGAGCAGCTTTCTGTTCTATTTTGCCGTCTCCTTTGGTCTCTCGGCCAGAGAGCGGCTAACAGGCACTGCTCATGTCCGTGAACTCGGAGAAATCCTCGTCCCCTGAAAGGTAACACCTAATCTTCCTTTACCCCTCTCTCCTTATGCTCATCATGCCGTCCAGATACATCTGTGTGCATGGCTGTTTTCCTTTTTTTTTTTTTTCTTAACATTTCTCACCAGAGCTCTTTCCTGCCACCACCACTCTCAGCACCTCCATGTTTTGCTGCCTTTCTCTTTCTCTTTTCGTTTGTGTGTGTGTGCACCCTAAGCTGGTTTCGTCTTTTGTCTGGGTCACAGCGGAGAGACCGTAGCGAGGGGAAAATGCAGCGGGTTCATTGTTTGGCATGTTGCCGTTACATTTCAGAGCATGTACAGTACCTGCTCATCATCTCACAGTAGAATCCCCGTCCACAAACCCCCTTCTTCCTCTGATGCTGTACACCCCCTATGATAATGATGAATATGATACATGTGAATATGTACACTAGAAGTCATGCACACATGCTGTCGGTGGTGCTGGAGCACAGAGCTTACACAGCAAGAGTGTCAACACACGTCAACATCCAACAGCAGCAGCAGTGCATCTCAGCAGCAATGCAAGATAACAGCTCACCACATGACGCACCTCAGTGCATAACATCACTGAACAATGCCACGCAACTTCCTGACAACACATGCGCGTTTGAACACATTTTGTCCAATTTTACATAAAGTATACGCATGTCATTAAAGACTCAATACTGGTGTAAAGTAGCATGGTCATAAGGCCTGTTATCAGTCACAAAACACACTGTGGCCTGTTGAATATGAGCACATTATGTAAGCCAAAAAAAAGCACAAATAGTAACTTTATTCAAATTGCCGTGGCAGGATGTTAATACACAACAAGCACGTGCATCGAGGCCAGAGATGGTAGGGCAGACATTACTCATCCTTGTTAGTAATTTAAGATTACGCCACTCTTTTATCATATCGACTCATTTATGCCACATTCCATCCTGTCACGCAGACCTGCAGGATCAAATGGATGCACTACTTTATTTATTTCCTTCAGCTGAGCTGCTTGGATGATCCTGATTTAGAAGGTCTGCATTCGTTGTTCTGGAACAGAGGAGAAAATCAAATAAATGTTGGAGAATAAAAGCTAAACGTCGGTAGTTTTCTATGCCGGCGAGTCTCGAAGCGAAGCCATGAAAATTCGTGATGTGTGTGCAAAGCTCTTAGATGAATGCACGAGAACCCATATTCATTCAGATCTAATCGGACAAAGCCCACATTCCAATTTCAGCATGCAGAAAAGAGCGGAAAGAGCTTGATTTGACGGGTGCTGGAGGGTGAGGAGCTGGCAGACTGAATGACTCAGGTAGCCACTGATGCAGTGCCAAGTACGATCAGGAGGAGCTGCTGCCATTCACACAACCTTGTGCTAAGGCCTAGACTGGCATACTTCAGCACATAGCACTGTGGGCACACAGATAGGCTAAAGTAAATGGGCACTGATGATATCGGACGTTATTAGATGGGTAGTCGGGCACAGAGGAGGGTCGAACTTTATTGGTCTCAAGAAGTAGAATTTAATGTGGAGTAAGAGGCAGTGAACGCAGATACTGTGAAGAGACAGCAAGAGTGGATGTGTTGGATGAAAACTGTCTCACAGTGGAGGATCTACCAAAAGGAAATAGGATTCCTAATCCTTGGGGCGCTCATATCACCGAACCATATATCATATGTCAGGCCCCATATGGTGAGATTTGTGGTCTTTATCCTGGGGGCTTGTTTTTTTTTTTTTTCCTTCCTCGCTTGTTTGGGTCTCAGCAGTCTGTAATTAAGAATAATGCAGCATTCCCCTGTGACATGGCAAAGACTGACACTCATGGATGCACTGCTGCCCTCTTTATCTCCACCAACATCTCATATGACCACTGCAATAGGTTTCCCCAGTTAACTATTTAGAAGTCTCTCAACAGATTTACTTTGCGTAACACGCTGGACTGTAGAACAAGAATCCGTAGCTGGGTTAGCGCGACATGGGTAGCTGTGCCTCCTTTCATAAAAGAAGCCGGCGACATCCTTGTCAATAGCTGGGCAGCTGAAAGAAAAAGGCTAAAATATGTCAGAAAGGTTAGATTTATGGAGATACAGGCGTTGTATGTCCCTGCCAACATAAACTTGATTTAAACTCTTTCAATCATCAATCAATTTTTGATAGATTTTAGTGAGTCGGCGAGTAAAAGAGGAAATTATTTCCCCCTTTTAAGGTTCTTAAGTATGGCAATTCCAGGCATTTCTCGCTGATAAATAGCAAAAACGGAGCTAATATTACATCTATTTTCATGATTTTAAGACTGCTTAGTGAAGTATTGATGGATTTAGTGATAATGTTGAATGTGAACTAAGACATGTCTGCATTGTTGTTCTTCACACGTTAACTGACCCGTTGTTCTGACCCTGACTCTGTCTATGACGCCATCAGATGCTAAACACACATGCACACACACACACACACAAATACATGCACAGTTCAGGTGGGCTTCATTTGGAATGTGCATAGGCATGTTTTGTCAACGATTAGGCAAAGTGGATTGGATGTGTGTAAAGCTTGTTGGGCCCAGCTGCCCCTGAAAAGGGCAAGTAGTCACACTGTGACAAATTTCTTGTGGAGCACTTGCATTAGGAAGATGATCCCCATTTGTAACCTGGCACTTGAGGCACGACGATGACGGATGGTGGACGAGGAGTGCGTCTCTGTGTGTGTGAGTGTGTGTGTGTGTGAGGATAGTTAAGTGTTGCCAGCGAGCAGCTTAAAGCTCCTTTTTTTTTAGGGGCGATGGCACGTCATTTTGGGTTATAACCACTGCTCTTTGGTGGAGGCTTATGTTCTTTGAAGAGAATTACTCCGAGAATTAAACTGGCGTTGACTAAATAAACATCAGAAAGTCAAAAGTTTACAGGCTTTGCTTCAAAGTTAGGTTGTAACTGCTGTAGTTTTAGTACAAAAAAAAAACAAACTCCTTTTTGTGTTTAGATGAATGTGATGCTTAGGTGAGGTGATGAAAATGCTACATAACCTACAAACTGTTGTGGTAGTAAATGATAAAACGGTATGTAACCCTTATACTTTACGCGCTTTGAGTGTTAACTGTGTTTGCACAAGTGTACCTTTCAAGTGTCGAACTCATTCAGTTTCATCTGGTCGTCTCTGGTTAAAAACACAGATTACCGCTACATTGACATATTTCAGCTTTTCTGTTGTCTGCACTTAGATGTGGCGGCTCAAATGCACTAATTGTTAAAAAAAAAAAAGGCAGCTGTAAAGCTGGAGGAGATTAAACCAAAGCAGAAGATAAAAGGGAGAAGAAGAAAAAAATAGGGCAGATGGAGCACCTAAGTATGGGGTATCGAGTGTTGGAATGTATCCAGTAAACCGTACTGCAGACAATGTCATGTCCAGTAGCTATCACGTTCATGTGAGTGTCTGTAGCTTTGACTGGCCTATATGGCCTCCACCATCTTCTCTGGTCTGACCCACATCGCTGCAAACACACACAGGGCACACTCACACACTCGCACACAGACATTAGCAGCCCTAGCCATGCTGCGACATGACAATAGCTAATGAAGCGTGGCAGCGAGCTAGCTAGAAAACTAGCCCGCCTGCCCTGGCTGTCTGGCTTTCTGGCCCCCATTAGCCACACCATGCCACCAGCCCCCCTCTCATGGCTGAAGGGAAACAGAGGATTTGCTTTAATTTCTCTCCTGCCAACTTCTTTCAGTTTTCCTTTCCCTCCAGCCTTGGGGCAGCTGGAAACAGAGACACCTCGTACTTGCCATCTCTCCTGTCCGGTCCTTCTGAGGGCTTCTGGTGATGTGATCATGGTAAATAAAAGTGCCTGTGGGTGTGTGTGCAGTCGAAACTGCTCTGAAGTTTCCAGGCTTTGCAAACTAGTCTAACCTGATCACATAGCTGCGCGACGACAGAATGACCCTGGGAATTTCCACTCTGTCCAATCAAACCCTAGGTGGTTAATCAGTGATAGCAATTACTGAGTCAAGCATCTCGTCGACGGGAACAAGACACCTCGCAAGCAGTGTGTCGGTCCCCATGGTGATACACCCAAGCTGCGGTCATGTGATCGGTACTCGGGCACTTGATCTCAGTAGGTTGCTGGTATCAACACGTGCAGCGCGGGGGTCAAAGGTCACATTCTAGTATCATTAGATGTGTGAAAACGAATGAGAAACGTATACAACTGATGCTGATGTGGTGCAGCGAAACTGGAATCACTGCATATCCCATTTATAGGGAATGAATGGTCCCTGTTCCCTCTCCCAGTTTATGTCGCCTACATGCACTTATGGCCAAACTTCTCCTTGAGAAGCTTGAGTTTCACACTCTTCCGCCTTTTGTTTATCTTTCCCAGTCATGCACAGTGAAAGCACAGTTTCCCACTGTCAGCGCCGCTGCATTCCGATGTGACAGTTTGATGTCGGGTTTTGGCCGAAGCTTAGAGCAAATGATGACTTTTTTTCTATAAAGAAGCTGGATTGGTGAACTGGTGAGGTTCGATCTGGTTTGGCTTTTTGCTGGTGTACATCGTGTGTGTGTTTCTGTGTGTTCACACCCCGCTGGCTTAAGTGTGTTTACATATACAACATTCCAGCCTTTCCTGCAGCGGTTTAGTTGGTCGTGTTCTCGCACTCACTCTCTCCACTCTACCTTTTCACCACGTCACCATCATTTTTTATTTATTTATTTTTTTTTTGGTGTGTGCATTTGGAATTTCTTTTTAAGAGAAAGTATAACGCAGCCTGTTTATTTATCTCATTCTTTTTCCATACACACTGTGGGACATTTTTGTGTGGGAACTGCTCATTAGTGAGTGTTTTGTTTTTAATTTACTTTTGTATGTCCTTTATGATTACCTTGAGCAGTGAACCTAAATGGGTACCTTTACGTTTCCAGCTGCAAATAGTTTTCTTCACGACACACACTTTGGATTTGACCTCTCCCGAATCCCTTCAATTACACTTTTGAATTGCAGTATATTTTTAGCCACTATCTGTGCTCCAAAGGAAAATCATAGGTTCACTGTACTTCCAGTATGCATCATTACTTATCTCAAGAAACAAAATGAAATGGAATACTCTTCTTTAGCTCCTTCATCTTAGTATTTTATGTCTTCAGCTGCTGCCGAGATAGTTATCATGCAGCTAAGACCTTTTTCTCTCATTAGTTCACAGCGATCTGCCATCAGCATATAAGTCTTCCGTGATTTGACTTTACTGCCACACTGTAAGTTATACTCAGCAGAAACAGCGAAATGGAGGGGGATTTTTTTTGGGGGGGGGGTCGGGAACATAGTACATTGATAGCCCTGGGAGAGGGATGATCCCGCAGAGGAACTGAGGAGGAGATGATAAAGCCCGAGTGAGAATACAGGGTAGAGGAAATGAAGAAAACTTGGATAGAGACAGAGAGTGGAGAACAGGAAAGGACACCAGAAAACTCAAGAGAGAATCTCTGATAGACTCAGATAAAATGCAGAAGGGGGGGGGAGGCGAGGCACGAAGAGGGGGAAGATGGAGGGAGAAGATAGATGGTTCTCTGCAGACTTGCGCAGTGTGTTGGGTAATGCTAGGTCACCAGTGGACTAATCTCTACCGATGCTGCAGTGTTGAGGCAGTGGAATGACAATGACCTGTTTGTGTTTGTGGGGGGAGGCACGTGTTTGTTTTTGAGGCTTTGCATCTGCATGTGTGTGAAAAGATGACATGTTTTCAGTGAAGGTACCACTTTTGGTCTCCTGTTGCAGTCAAACTTGCACACAAACAAACACGTGAACATGCACACCCTCAAACTTAATAACCCTATTTAAAGCCCTCTACCCTGTAGGACTGAGTCACTCGTCTGCTGCATAACTGCGAACACTGTTCAATTGTTGGGCTTCTTCCTGCAGCATGGTCATGTGTGTGTGTGTGTGTGTGTGTGTGTGTGTTTTCCTCATCAGCTCTGAGTGGGTGGGGTTTATTGAGCTCTGAACTCTGAGCACAATTAGCAGGTATGAAATCCTTGAGTCACATTTAATTTAGCTCCCATCGTTTGGCAAGTGGCAGAAGCGCCTGAAGTCTATGTTGAGCTGTTGAAAAGCCAGTGAAAAATGAGAAAGTCTTTGGTGGTTGCTACATAGCAGTTAAACATTAGCATCAGTTGAGCTGGCGTAGTACATTTGCATAACATGTAGCAGTAACCTGAGTAGCTGGGAAAATGAGATGAGCAGCAGATTTGGGATATTGATGTTTCTGACCACGTGCAAAATTGCAGGAGGAGGGGGGATGGAGGGGTTGGTCACAGGCGGATTTCCCTCAATAATGTGTGTGTTAAATTGACTCCAAACTCTCTGAATGCTTCGTGAGCCTTGAGTGCGTGGTTCATGTCATGACATCACACACACATACACAACAGCTGTCCTGAAGGCCCTGAGAATGACGGCTGGTTCAGTGTCCTCAAAGTTTAGAGATGAGCCCGAAACTAGTCTTTTAACATGCTAGAGTGCAACTTAACCTGGTGTATCGGAGGAAAGAAGGAGAGTATTATAAGATATGTACAGGCCATGAATTTAGCAGAGGCTGTAAAGCCAGTTCTTCCACTGAGGGATGGTTTTTCTCCACATTTCTGCACATTGATTGAAGCACAGAACGAAAACGGCTACAAAATCAAAATCAGTCAGCAGCGTCACACATCAGCATTCATGTATTTTGCTTTCTTTTGTGCCTATCAAAGTAATGCTGTTAAGGTGAATCAAGCACATATTTAACATGTTGGATTAATGCATGAATATTACGGCCATGCAGTCCAGCTACAATACAACTGAATGAAATTATGTCAACACTTTGTCATTGTGGATCTGTTGGCAGTGTTGTTCTCCTACTCATCTGACTGGGAATCTGACAGTTCTCTGGGTGAATCCTGCGCTCCGGGATTAATTTAATTTAGATAATTCTTGTTATTGAGCTGACATTATGAAGGTGAACATCGTAGAAGCTTTTTTACACCTGTGCCTCCTTCCGGGGGGTTTATTCAAAGGGTCAGTACAGCCCTTTTCCCTGATACCTTCAGTGGCATCTCTCCATTTAGAAAGACCTGCAGTCTGAGCGTGAGGGCAGAGGATTTTTGCTCTTGGCTTTGATATTGAAATAACAGTTGAAGCAAACTTTGCTGGGTTTGCATCAGATTTTCCATCGACTATCACTTTCATTAAACATCGCAGAAATATCGATTCACAGTTATGAGCCTAATGAATGATCCCACTGTGTGTATACAGACATCGTCTCCGGATCATTTCTCCAGATGAAAGCCTCCAGTCTCTGCTCTCACGCACCGACAACAGGCAGAGTAGACTTGGAGAGAACAACACCAGCGGATTTTGCAGCCACAAAACTAGCTGCGGTTGATAAAAAAGCACCGATGCCAGATGGAAATGAGAGGATGCTGAGAGAGCTTTAATGAGAAAGCTAACCTGGAACGGGATCCATAACAAAGTCAGTTCTTGCCTAGTCCTGGTTTTATGAATAAACCCAGGGGTGCTGGCAACAATCACATGGCTCTGTTTGGCAATCCTGGCGTTATGAGTACTTTTGTCTGCTGCCTTGAGAATGTGTAAATGAAGCAGACTAACGTGCAAACTCTGGCTGATAAAGGCAGTGTGACAATAGGATCAAAATATCCCAGTTTGACGGTAATGCAACAGCTGCAAAATCTGAATTGTCTCTGTGAAAAAACAACTTTTTGTCCATTGAACTGTGACGTAATTAGGAGACTAACAAGCTAATGTTAGCTAGTTGATTAGCTACATTCCATCAATCCATGACTATCTGTGTTTTTTTTTTCGGTATTCAAAAAATTCCCAAACAGCAGACTTTTTCAAGGTGAGGGAAAAGTTAAGCTGCTGACTACTGACACTGGCCGTAGAGGGAGTGCTACTTCATGCTGTGCAAAACCTGCGGGACTCCTGCACTCCATTTTTGATGAGTCACAAAATACAGCTCATACTGCAGGAATGGTATGAAGGAAAATGTATGATTTATTTTTTTTAAACTGTAGAAGGGCTTAGCCCGTGCCATGTTACAACAGCACTTTTACAACTTAGAAACAAAGTGGACAAAGACGCATGTTATAACTACTTTACTACAACTGCAGCATTTGGTCAATCATTCACTAATGGTGAGGTTTACAAAAAATGTGGATAATCGGTACATTGTGCATTTATGAGTCGTGTTTTTACTTATATACTTAAACTATATTTTTATTGATGGCTTTCTATATCCATTTTTTAATAGCTAAATATCGTTGTTTTTCATTTTAAAATGTTTAAATGCTACTCAGACAAATCCGTGTCCCCTTGTACCAGCGGCTCCCCCAGTTTCACTCTGTTCTGAACATCAACACATAAAGCTCCACACACGATAATGCCCTGAGCTGACATTTACCTCAAAGTATTTTTGGGACCATCGCTGTCTGGCGGGCTAATTGACATCGGAGAAAGATCAGTTTATTTGTGTTTGTTTAAATGGTCATGGAGATGGTGAGGTGCTAATGGTTTGTGGGTGTTGCATTTCAGATCTCTCTGTGACATATTGTGTGTGTCTGTTTGTGTATTAGATAGATACAACCGGACCTACGATATGCTTTTGTGCATTCGTGGCTATATGATTATGCGCTCTAAACTCAACTGGCCGTACTGGAGTACTAGCAGGTGGGTGCCACAGCCCCACGTGACTTCTGCTGGAATTCAGGGCTTGGTTCATCTGGTCTGTCCACTGCTGTATCCTTCGGTCTACAGCAGAGAGTGGGAGCTGTGTTCTCTGTTCAGCTGCCCTCTTCTCTTCCCTGTCTCATGGAGTTAAGCTCAGGTTCAGCCACCAAGAAGAGATGGGGATTGGCTTTGAGCGTGCTCCGCCTGCGCCACAGGGCCCTCCGAGTCAGGTAGATATTGAGCAACATTAAGAACATGTGCTCACCCCCTCCCTACCTTCATTTTTCCCAATTCCTTTCCCCTTAGCCAATAGCCAGGAAGCCCTGGCTATTTCTTAAAAAAAAGCTCTGTTTTTTAGAGTTGCAACACGTGGCTAAATATGAATCTGGTGCTTATATATGAGGATTTGCTGCTTTTTGACATTACTGTGTTTGATATTGTAATAAGTTAGTTATCTTGTGGTTTTGAACCATATATTGAACAAAGTGTCATTTGAAGACTTTTGATCTTTTCCAGAGCAGACAATAAATCAGTGAATAAAGAAAATAATAAGAAAGCGTAACGAGTGATTGATGTAATAAAAGAAAAGAACTCATATGAGCTGTGGTTTGCTCATAACTGAAGTCTGTAACGTTTATTTTGTTGGTGCTTTTTTAACCATAAAATAGGTTTGTATCACTTTAGTTTTTTTTTCTGGAGAGTTTCTTCACGTGTATCTATAGAATCTTTTGTGAAACAGGGACAGCTGTGTTAGAAAATGCTAACTTGTTGCAATGTTGTGGTCCCGCTCAGCTCGGTACAGTGTTAATCCTGGGAAATCATGTTGGTGTTTGCATTCCTGGTGCTGATTAATTCTGTGAGGTGAAGACCGCACAAGACTTTGATACGTTAAGCCAGAGAGGGTGTGATAATTACTTCTATTTATGAGACATTCTTGTACAGTTAGTATGTGCATCTCGTTAAGATAAAACCATAAAATATGGACTATATTTGTGCCATTGGAATGACAGACTCCTACTACGGCATGTATTATTGTAGGCACAGCTTAGCTAAATATAGATCTGCTATTAGTGGTGGCGTTCTCTTTGATTGGCAGTAATCTATAGAAATGATTTGGAGCCTGCCTTTGAAAACTAATAATGTTCTGTCACTTTTCAGGATTATTCCCTCGGTTAAGTTAAGTCCCACGGGAGTGGTGCCCACATTTTAGTTGAATAATCTTCTGATTCTCAGGGTTTGCTGCTGTTGTTTTTGGCATACTATGATAACCAAGAAAACCAAGGGGAAAAAAAAAAGTGACAACTCGTGAAACTCGTTAAATGCGTTAAAGGTTTTGCTGTTGAAGAGGCCTCGGGCTTTCACAGGTCCCCCCCCCCAGATTTCTTTAGAATGTCATCTTATTGCTGTGATTACTCGTCTGTATGAAGGACACTAAAGTGTCCTCGTCGCAACGTTGGAAGCTGTTCGCTTTATGCGACGGCAGCGACAAGAACTGAGGAGAAAAGTTATCCGCCACCAGTTTTAACAAAATATCAGATAATGTAATGTTGTACAGCACAATTTTAGGTGTTTAAACTGCTAGTTAGATGCAGTTTAAGATGCTGAATGAACTTGTTTGAAATTCAGGCTATATATCATTAGGTTGATGAACATGTTTTCATCATCTGATTTTTTTCATATATATATATATATATATGTTGCATATGATATCATGATAAATATATAGTTAATGAGAGCTTCATGGGCTTTCTATGTGGCTGCAGTGTGTGCCAACTGTGTGTGTCATGTATTGACTATTTTACATACAGGCTCAGTTGCTGTGGGTGGATGTGACAACACATAGCTTTGTGGCTTGCTTGCGTCACTGGAATATATAAATACAGAATGCAGTGAACGAGTGCTCTATATATACGAGTGCTCCTCCTAACGGAGGAGTGAGCCTCACTGGATGGCATAAAGTGCGGTGAACAATCAAAGATACGGCAGATGCCCGGTAGCTCTATGTGTCAGATATGTGTTTTCATGTTTCTGTACCAAAGGAAGCAAAACAATGCGCACTCAGGCTAATGGCTTTTGGTAGTGCATGGCTCAAAAACACACTTGATGCACGCAGTTGGGCGGCACAGACGAAACACAGCAGAACAGCTGTTATTGTTCTCGTGTACATATGGATTTTTTGTATGTTTGGCAGTGTGGATGCTGGGCTTTGTGTATGCTGCCATTACACTTAACTTGCTATTATTTGTACATATGCTCCCAAACGCTGCCCCGCCGGCAGCATAAAGTTGTGTAGTGGCAGCTCTGCGTCTCACTGCGGGATTGCTAACTAATATCGCTTTATTCGTGCATGCTACAGGGCTTTTGTATAGACTTTCCGCATTGATTTCAGTTGTTTCTCATCTTTGTGCATTTGCATTGGGCCGGAGTGTTCACTGTGCATCGTATAATGTATTTACCATGACTTCCAGTCAGTGTATTGTAGTGTGGGGATTACTCAACAACAGTCAATTCAGGCTCTGTAATTTACTGTGTCAAGTGCCAAATTGACGGCTAGCCTCAAAAGGCTTAGTCTTGTTATTGCAAAGTGAGGACTGGATTTGGAGTGGGATCCCGCAAATCTCACAGGAGCAGGCGGGTTTAACATTGCTGCGGATGGGAGTGGGTAGTCCAAAAAAAAATTATAAACTCAAGTCCCGCCTTTAACGGCAAAGGTGGAATCAACAAATTAGGTTGAGAGGATTGAATGAAGGCTTTGCAATAGAAAAGAGAAGCAAAGCAAGTCTCAGTTCACAGAAAATACAGGAGATCAGGAGCTCAGGCCTCCCACAAGTGGTCTGAAGCTGCAGCTACTGCTGTGATAAACTTTGGATGCTGTTAGTTTTATTAGTGTGATGAACTGAAATTGTCAGCTTATCTTTAAAAGCTCATTTTTTTTGCCACACGAATATGATAAAAATCTTCAAATCTCCAAAGCTCTGCTTGAGGCTTGAAGCGATCAGTTGTCACAATGCGTGGAAGCACATTTTCTTCTTTCAGTGCCCCGGGGCCTGATGTGGCACTGGCTTTGTGTCTTTGGCTTGTGTAGCAGGAGAAATTCCCTCTGACGCCAAAATAGAAGTTCAACATTAGGGCAGCAGCCACTTGCACAATGAGCCATAGTACAGTATATTGAATGGGTGGCTGGTGGAAAGACAATCTCGCACAGCCATACTGTGCAGCTACAGACTGTGATGTGGGGGCAGTGCGGCCCGTGACGTCAGGCTGCATCCTGAAAATAGCGGTGAGAGCTAAGTTCTGCACACAGACGGAGCCTCTGGAGGAGAGGAGAGAATGAGTCAGCTGTCTTGCTGACAAGGGCCAAGATGGAGAGAGGGAAAGATGAACAATGAATCAATCAGACGTAGAGACGGTACCGTTGGAATGGAGGAGCAGAGCTGAAGGACACCCGCCACCGAAAAACCCACGCCTTAACATTGAGAGGGGAGGACAATGCTCTTGTTGCTAAGGAATACCTGTTACCTTGGTGATAATAAAATATGTTCAAGGATGAGTCATGAAATTTGAACTTGAGTGGCCAAGTGCTCTGTTCGGCCTCTCTCTGGTCGAATATGTGTTAACAATGCAATGCAACTCATTTTCAAAGTTTACGGAATTATGCCCATGAAAATATTTGACCTAATCGGTCAAATTAAAGGGGGGGATATAGGAAGAAAGAATATGCTTTTGGTAGATCTCTCGTATTTTTTTTGTTATATCTTGCAGTGTTGGAAGAAGTATGTTGTGCAAGTAGCAACACATCAGTGCATGAATACTCACAGTCGAGTTCTATTCATTCATTCAAAAAAGACTCCAAGTCCAAGACCGTGTAGGCAAAGGAATCCAGCACCACAGGCGTTATTCCTTTGCTGGGTAAATGCGTCATCTGCGTTCCAAACCTCTCGAAAAGGAGCAAAATAAATGCAAAACCCTCAGCTCAAATCGAGAAGGTGTGCAGACTACCGAGACGGATTCTCATTTTCTCACAAGAGCGGAGACGTATAGATGTACATTTATCCAAATATAAAAGGAAAAGAAAGGGAGTTCACACGATCCAGAAAATGTCTTTCCTGGAATGACTAACTGAAAGTGAGAAATTGAACTTCTGCAGTTTTAGATGATGAAAGAATCTCCTCTGTCCAGCAGACATGAGTCGGTGGGGCCTGGTCCAGCCCGGTGATGAAGGCTAAAGTCGGCTTCATTGCAACAGGGAGCTTAGTGTGAGGAGGGATGCTGGAAAAACAGTTGAAATGGATTTTTGGAAAGACATTAGGCATTGCTGACCATATGGTATAGTCTTGCTAAGTAAGCATGTGTTGAATTAATTCTGTTGAGGACTTTAAGACTGGTTATAGTCTAGTGATGAAGTAACCTTTATACATTAGGAAAGCCAGTCCCCAAACTGATGGATCAATACACTTGACAACAAAGTTGTAATCTACAGCATTGACTTGTGCAGCTTATGGTGAAAGCTTCTTAGGAAGTGGCAGCAGCTTGACTTAAGGCATCACCATCTGATTTAGTTTTCTTCAATAAGGAGGAACTAACTGGACTTTTCTTTAGGTACTTGTGTATTATGTAAATGCTTCTGGTGTATCCTTGATTTTTTGCCACTTTTTTTTCTTCTTGAGTCCATAGAATTATATTATACTTTTATCAGCAAAATATACATTAGCTGTTTTTAGATGTTGAATCGAGGTAAAAATCTTGGAAATATGAAAAATTTACCGCATCGGTTAAACTCGCAAAACCTGGAAATTTTTTTCCCTCCACTATAACGTCACATCAAAATAATGTTGGCTGGGTTCAGCTGTATTTAGATGAGGATTACTTTGAGGGAACATCGAGAAATGCTTTTAAACGCATGATTTTTCTTTTTTTCTTTAGGTGTTGCCCCGTCGGGTTCGCAGTTTACAGGAATTAATCTGTTCAGGCATGTTTGCAAAGCGCGAGGAATTTACTGGCAGGAAAAGAAGCCTTTTCTCAGTTTCCATCTCTTTCCCTGTGAATTTCGTCAAATGAAATCAGTCGCCTCATACCTCAACGCAGCACAGCATTTATATCAGTGTTATGAGCTTCGGCTTATGGCACGCCACAATTGATTTTATGGTGTGAGTGATGGAGCTCGGACATTAGTTCCAACCTCTCAAATAGGCCAGGGCAGCACTGTGAGGTTTTCACATGTCACACGCGAGCAGTTGTCCTCGGGAAGAAAAAGCTGGGCTGTTAAAGATCTAACACTGGGGTTACAGATGCCACTGCAGGGCGTGAGGCCGGCTGAGACTGAAGAGAGGTAGCACGCACATAAACTCGAGTGAAGGTTCGAGGAAGCAGTCTGGGCATGTCCACAAGCATAGCAAGATGTGAGGGCTGGAAATCCCTTTCTGCAGTGTTCAGCTGCACAGTGAGGATGAACAGAGGGTGCAGGCTGAGAGACTCTTGCCTCGACCTGTGCTCCGCAGCCAGATGAGCAGGAGGGACGGTAACATTACAAGACCGTGTGTTGCCACTGTGGTGTGTTTATGAAATAAATGTATATTTAATACCCTTAAAACATGAATTATTTCTGCAGTGCAGCGAGGAGTGCGAGTCTTGTTTTTTTTTGGTAGTCGGACTCCTCTTGGCAGCCTCAGGAATACACAGCAGCATACAAGGATTCCCAAAGACACAAGAATGTTGGACGTCTTTTTATGTCTGTTAACAACATTTGTGCTCATGTGGCCAAGAACATTCTTGACTTGGTTCCTTCTTGTTTGCGTCTTGCACAAACATCTCCCGTTGTTTACCTCGCCAGAGAACACCCTGACCTCAGTCCCGACAGATAGTATATATGGATATGTGGACGCGATATTGATTTGCTCCCATTGCTGAAGGGCACAGCAACATCAGCACACTCTCATTCCCAAAAACACTTAGACGATAGACACAAGACATTCCTGAGGGTACGTAGTTGCTGCTCCAGCATTCAACACACACACACACAAACGCACAGCTTATTATCCTGATCATCAGTTTATTTGTCATCCTGATGATAATCGCAGCTCTTTCATTGTACCCATCCACAGTTGGTATTGAGTTCATTTAGTTCTACCAGTCTTTTCATAGGTGAGTGTTTGCCTTTTAATCACTTAGATGTACACATTCACTACAATTCAAAGGAGCCGGCGCGGTAATCAAAGGACTAGATAGCTTGAAAATGGAGACGTTTATCGTTAAAACACATTTTTAAGAGCAGTGCAGGCAATGCATGTATAACCAACTGATTTGTTATTGTTTCTATACAGCATGTTGGTCCATGTGATGGCAATCAACCATTTAGCACAGACACAATTTCTTCCTTTTACATGTCTGTTGAGAAGTAATTTTATGCTTGACAATAGGATGAAATTCACAATACTGTATGGAAAACAAATAAAAGAAATTATGAAAATAAATCATCGAGCCAACTGGTGCTCATGATGCGCACATCAGTGCCAGTTATGGTACTCCTTTAACTAGTGGGGGAACTAATCACAGATGATAAGGCGGCATGGAAGCTGCTCACTGTTGCATCTCTCTGCCGTATTTCACTGGGGTATTTTACAAATTGCCACAGTTTGGTTTACAGTAGATGCAGCGACTCATTTTTAAGCTCTTTCGTTTTGAATAGAAATAACACAAAGGGAGAGACGGCATTGTCTAGTTTTTGTACGGTGTTTTAAACAAGGAGTCACGCTGCACAATGAACTGATGACTGAATGAAAATGATAAGTATCACGTATGATGCATCATTGGGTGAGTTTGCGCGTCACGTGAAATATTCCCTGTTTGTTTGAAGGTAACTGTTTACTCTTGAGTTTTGTTGCCTGAGGGTGATTTTGTGTTTGTTAGTTCTGGAGTTTTCCACTTACTCAGCTGCTGCTTACTGCTTTGTCCAGTTCCACTTGTTTTTCAGTGTTTTTTCACTTGTTTTTGGTGTCCCCATGCGTTTGTCAGTGGAGATAGATCTGCAATTTTTCGGTGTTTTGTTTTAGTTTCTATTATCCGTTCCTGTGTGTTGCTTCTCATTTTCTCTGTGTCTCCATTTCTTTCCGACAAGTTACTACGGTACTCTGTTTCTGCCTTTCTGAAATGCTCTATTTCTGCCTGTTTGCCCTTTTTTCTGTGTGTGTGTGTGTGTTAGTTTGTGGGAACTGTATTTGTCTCCTGAACTCGTTCTGCATTTTCTGTGTTTCTCTGTCTTACTGATTATTCTTTCCCTCCGTCTGTCTACCTCATGCTGTCTTCCACCTGTCTCTGTGGCTGCTGTTTTCATCTGATTTCGCCTCTCTCTCGTCTCCCTTTTTCTTCTCGCCTTTTTGATTCTCAGTCTTCCTCTGCCGTGTTTCTCTTTATCTCCACACCTTTTTAACACTGCTGCGGTGGTTCTCCAGCTTGATTTCTTTTCATTCTGTCACCGTCCCTCGTCTGCTCGTCTGCATTCTGTGCTACCTTGTGTTTTTCGGCTCGGGTCCAGGAAGTTATGGGGAGCTAAATGTACAGCCAGTGGCAAGATGAGTTGTACAAAAGCACTGAGCTTATAGATTTGATGATGACACCTTACGTGACTGCTTTGGTAAAGAAGTAGCATCGTGCTGCAAGGACACAGCTGTCTAGTGTGTGTGTGTGTGTGTGTGTGTGTGTGTGTGTGTGTGAGGGAGAAAAAAAGGGAAGAATAGAAGGAGTTGTAAAATAGCAATGAAATCTCTATGCCAAGTTATCTGCCCTCTTTAACTTCTGCTGTGTGTGTGTGTTGGCCTGCTACCAGGTTGATACTTTAAGTCTAGGACCCCCACTTTAACACATGCACACACACACACAGACTTACACTCTCACAAACACCACCCCCTCGCCCTGCAGTTGCCATAGCAACACACCAAAAGGCTCTATCGTGTGTCTGTCTGTGACCGCAATTTTATAGTTCCTTACAAGCTCCGACTTTGTGTTTGAGTTGTTTTTTTTTTCGTGTGTGTGTGTGTGTGTGTGTGTGTGTGTGTGCGTGTTAATTTAGCATTTGATGATGCCGTGCGGTGACGCTGAGTACGTGGTGTTTGTCGACCTCTCTTCGTGGGGTAATTCAGTTGTAGTTCAATTGATGTCACTGAACGTTTATAAGGGGGAGACTTCTTTGAGATTATATAAGAAAATGTCAGATTGAATGTGAGAGCTCCTTCTGATTTGATCTAGTCCGAGCACAAAGCGCGCACTTCACCTGCTATTACATTCCCACCATATTTTTGTATTTATATTATAAACTTGTGGGGTAAGTCAACTGATTAGAAAATAAAAACACAGCTCCAGAAAAAGAGTATTTATTACAATGATTACTTTAGTCACCGTAAGATACGATATGGAGCTCTTTTAGTGGTGCATCTTGAGAGAATTATCATCTAAAGCTTGACAAGGATTGAGAGTTTCAGCTTTCTTCTTTTTTTTTTTTTTTTTTAAACTGTCTCAAACTTAGCCTTTTTTGTACACTGTCCTCTCTCATGTTGGCATTTTTGACAATAGTAGGCCACTGTTTGCAGAGAGAAAGCAATAAAAGCCTACTGGGTAATGTTACCAGCATCAAATGACACAGTGGATCATTTAGCACCTAAAGAGCTAGATATTTCCCTCAGGAGTTGTCAGAGGCCACAGAGGGCGAATAGTGTGGATCAGGTGGTTTAAAAATGATGAAACTAATAATGACTGTTAATCTGTGGCTGTTTGAAGTGTAAAAACTTGTTGTGATTGTGTTTTTTTTGTCTTGTTGCTTGTGTTTTCTAAAGATTAGTCCACTGCAGTTATGGACTTTGCTCTAATTGGAACGTGGTTGTCGACTGTCCTTGGAAATGAATGCTGAAAAGTGCAAATCTTTTCTAGAATTACAATGAATATCTTCTTTGATTTTGGATGGTTTTGATTTTTTTCTGCTGATTCTGTTGAGATAATCCCACAGTTAGAGTTTACGGATATTTTAGTTTATTGTATTTATATATGGCAACTCTGTGTAATGCCATTTTCAACAAATGTGTCATACTGATCTCGTAACGTTTCTCTCTTGTAACAAGAAACTGAATCATTGTCCAACTCTGGCACAGTGACAGTGATTAGAGCTCGTTTTCCCTAGAAATGATATCACACATATGAAGTTCTTGAGATGATGTTCACAAACTAATGTCAGCATTGCAATTTAATCAAAATCTGACAAATCCGTTCAGACATTTTTTTTATGTTATACAGTACTAATGATCACAATTTATATTCCTTGTGCAAGCTTGCTGTATTGCTTTTGTTATTCTTTTAGATAGCTGTTTGGGATGCAGGAATAACGACCAGTGTCTGTATACCTCGGATCTTCACATGGTGGCAGGCTGACTTCTGATATAGTTTTTACATTTTTGGCCCACTGATGTGTTCACAGACCTGAGACCCAGCAGAAAGCCCCAGTGACCGCGCCTCCTCCCCCACCACCTCCTCCACCTCCCCCTGAGCCGGCAGGGCCCCCAGAGCCGGAGGAGGAGATCCTGGGCTCCGATGATGAGGAGCAGGAGGACCCCGCGGACTACTGCAAAGGTCAGAACTATACGCAAGCAGACGCTGAAATAGTCTGTCCCAAACCATTACTTCTACTCTCTACATCTGTCCGACAGAGCTCCGCAGTGGCTGCCCTGTTCCACGGTGTCTCCTCTCTCTCTTTCTGTCTGTGTTTGGTTTTCCTCTTCCCTCATTTCTCCCTCTATCCTTTTGGGATTCGCAGACTTTCAAGGTTATTTGGTTCTTTCCAGAATAGAGCAGCCTAGTTTTCTGCAGTGGCTCAGGATGATAAAGACGTTCTTTTTAAAACATTCAGTGCTGTCACTCACACGCGGCTGTATGTCCAAGTGATGCGCCACTCTGTAAATACAGAGGAGAGCAGCACTTCACTTTTCAACTCCCAGGAAAAGATCCTGCAACATGTTTAATATTTTATTTAGCTGTAATGAGATGGAAACTACATCACTGCCATAATCCAACACTATCAAGAGCACAAAGAGAAGCTTTTCTTCCTGACAGCTCTGTGTAGGAAAACTCCTGATTTAGATGTTGTTTTGGAGGAAGCACAGTCGAGCCTTTAAAGACGAACAGAGAGTAGAAGAGATCACATCTCCTGTCTGCTGTATTTGAACATTTATTTGTGGGATATCAGTTTCCAAGAATCATTAATATCTTATGACTGTGAGCCTTAAAGGAACTTTAAAACACAATTTGTTGTACTGCAGAAGGGTGCATATGTATTTTGCTAGCAGGCACATTTGCATGACCTTAGAAAAAAAACTAATTATTAATAATTACGCTGTTAATCTGCGCTAACACATCCAGATAATGTGGTTGAGGACTGAGTTCTCTCTCCTGCATGTATTCCCTCAGCTACACTCAAATGGGCCTGGGTGCTCTTGCACATGCACCAAAGCGCCATCTTTTTGCAAAAACAGTGCTAGTGTATTTTAATAAAGCTGAATTCCCAGTGAAGCTGCTCTCATTGACATATTTGTCTGTTTCTTTTGGTCTGAAAAAAAATCAGCCCTTTAAGACCACATGTCAACTTGCAGCCACTCACTCAAGCTTTTCCAGACTGTCGCTCTGCTCTAATAAAATCCTGATAATACAGACACAGCGCCATCTGACATAATCAACTCCTATGTGTTCCTTTACATGTAGGTTGCTTTTCATAAAAGCAACCCCAAAATTAATGTAATTTGCATGTGATGTAATGGTTTAAGGTGTCTCTGTAGTTTTCTATATACCCCCAAAAATAATACCAGCTGAAAGCTAAAGTCTTGAGTAACTAAATGATAAGAGGCCAGCTAAATATTTAGTTTTCTTTCTTGCAATCCACGGCCCTCTCTAAGTTTTCTAATTGTGTTTGGGTTGACTAACGATAACTGATCCGCTGGCCTGAGAGAGCGTGACGGTGCGTCCAGCTGAAGCAGATCAGACCGCGGATTAAAATCTCAAAGTGATGCGAATAAAGAAATTATTTAACCTTGGTCAGTTGAAAAAAGGTGGATTTGACCACTGAGCTAATCTGTGCATCCAATTTGAGGTTGTTGTCCAGCGTTACACCGAGGTTTGTTGCTACTGGTGTCAGATATTGACTTAAACATCCCAGGTCAACATGAACTTTGGAGGCGTCACTAGGCCCAAACAACATAACCTCTATCTAACTATTATTAAAATGCAGAAACACAACACCTACCAATTCCTGGTTTGAATCTCAGCTCGGGCCTTCCTTTTAGGAGATGGCATTTTCTCCCCATGCATGATGGGTTAATTAAGCTCCAGCCCTCCCGTGATCCTGAACTGGCTAAAGCGGGCGTAGAAAATGGATGCATGGATATTTGCAAACCTGTACAAATTTGGCATGACTAGATGAATGGAGTTACTGTGCTTTCCTGCCTCTCAGCTGTTTTAATATTTCACAACATTTCCGTGTCACACAGACTGTTCTGATCCACTAAGTTTTCCACTACACATACACTTCCAACTTCTCCATGTTTTGTGTTTCAGACATATCTTAATATCTTCACATGGAAAAACCAAAACAGGTTTTAGGAAAAAGAAATATGTTAAATGGTTTCAAATAACCTGCAGAACAAGACCAAAGTAACTCATCTACCCAAGTATTCAAAACTTTCACCCAGAACTTAGTTGAAGCTTTTGTTTTGTAGCAAATATAGTCTATAGGTGTCTTTTGGAATGACCCTACAAGCTCGGCACACCTCTCATTCTTTTTGGGAGATTTGTTCTAACTTAAGCCGGCTAAATAGGGACCATTGGTAATTATCAGGTCTCCCTTATTTTTACAGAGTTCTCAGAATTTACCAGTGTTTTCACTGCATGATGCTTAGGGGTGTGACGATATACTCAGTTCACGAGACGAGACACGATATTGGGTTCAAGAAAACGAGACGAGATTACTACCATGACAAAATACATGACTGGACCAACAGACTTTTATTTAACCGAGTTGCACATGCATTTTGAAATGTTTTATTAGAACTCTTTACATGTATGGTGTAAGCATGAGCTTTTAATAAACTTCTTCTTCCACAAATTGAAACTAAATTGCCGCGGTGTACGCCATTATTTTCATACAATGCCTGCATATTGTCCGTGTTTTATCAGTCACTCTACTGCCATTTCTCATTTCCGCCGGGTACCCAAAATGCTGCCAAACAAACCATTTGAAAGTGGCGGTGGCATCTTCAATGGAAATACCGGTATTTTCCGACGTCATTCTGGCTGCTTGCTGCTTCCCCTCCTTCTCCTCCTCTTCTCCTTTTCCTTCTCCTTCTTTAGGTTCTGGCAGGCGAGACGTAGCAAAGGCGCATTACTGCCCCCACAGGTCACAAATAGAAGTTTGGATAGCTCACAAATCATGAGAAATATGGTCGAGTTTAATCTCGCGAGATCTCGTGGTATGAGATCTCATCACACCCCTAATGATGCTTGATGTTGTGTAAATCTTTGCTCTATGCCTGAGATCCAGAGCAGGATTGATCTGCTTGGTCTTTCAGGATCTATGCATAATTCTTTCCCTTTATTCTTACTAGCCAATGATGCTGGCAGCACCATGTTTTACTGTCAGGATGGATGAACGATAGTAAAACGTGCTCATTGTCCCGTTTCCTCCACAAACACTGTTGGGCCTCTAATCCGAATAGTTTGTTTAGATGTTACTGAGCTGAGTTGTGCCACATCAAGGGGTCTGAATAGTCCTGAAATGTGATATTTTTGTCTGCAAAAATATTTTTACAAAACCTTCCAAAAACCCACTTTTGCTTTGTTGTTGTAGAGAATTGTCTTAAACTAAGTTAAGAGGGTCTGAAAACTTTCTGTCAACACTTTACTCTGTTTGACCTCCTTACCTCTCTGCAGGTGCTCCGGCTCTTCTTCTTATGAATTTCATGATATTGCCTCGTTATTAAATACAGTCACCAGTAACCTTCATCTCCTCCTGCTTGATCCCTCTCAGGAGGATACCATCCGGTGAAGATCGGGGATTTATTCAACGGGAGGTACCATGTGATCAGGAAGCTCGGGTGGGGCCACTTCTCCACCGTATGGCTATGCTGGGACATACAGTGAGTCACACACCCATTCACATCATAATATAGCTTTTCTTGTTCATCCCTCGAATAGACATCGTATGCACGTCCCAACCCAGAAAAAGCACTCATGTTCTGCAGTCCTTCACGTCACCTTGCGCTCACACACTCGTCACATATACCATACACACACACCCCGCTAGCACCTTTTGACAGGATCTGGAACATCACCACAATAACAGCTGCAACTAACACCGCCCTGCGCTGGAAACAAAGCCATCGGTTTGAACTATAACGTTGGTTTGCTGCGTTCACGTGGCAACCAAGATGGATGGACGACAGTATCACCAGCCCAGTGTCACTTTTCACCGACTCGTGCACACACACACGTAACCTCATTTACTCATGTCACAGGTGTTAATTACACTAATAAGTTAGATTTGGGTTACAATTGTACAGTGGCCACAGACTCTTCTTTAACTCTTTAACGTGCACAAATTCATGTTAGGTGAATGGTTTGTTTTACTTCTTTGTTCTTTTCTTCAGCTTATCTTTTAGTTTAAGTCAGTGCTGAGTGTTATGCTAGATTTGAATGTAGTTTTGTGCACACTGTCACTTCGTAGTCTTATAGAACTTTTGTAGCACTAGTGCCCTTTATTGTAAAGTTGCTTGATGGGGGGGTGGGGGTGATTAATCATCATTAATGGATATGACAACATGTCTGTATGAATATTAGTATAAGATTAGCTTATGTGTGTGTGTTTGACTACAGAGTGAAGAACTTTGTGGCGATGAAGGTGGTGAAGAGCGCCCAACACTACACAGAGACGGCCCTGGATGAAATCAAACTGCTGCGATGTGTGAGAATCTGACTCCTTTGATTTCCTGACGTCTGTTTGTGCATTTTGTCTTTCCTGTATGTCTCATTTCATTTTATCGCACCTCTCTGCCCCACGCTTCGTCCATCTTTAGTTCTTCCTTTCTTCTCCTTCCTGTTTACATGGAACACTAAAGCTCTGCTTGTCATTTGTAGAATTTTTCGAATAAATTTTCAACACCCCCCCCACATTTATTTCTTCTCCGCCCTTCCTCTCCTCTCCTCTTCTCTTTTCTTCCTCTTGCAGTCTTTTCCTTTTTTTTTTTTTCTCTTCTGACTCATCTGATTTCAAACCCTTTCTGTGTCTGCCTGTCCTTCATCTTCCCTCCCTCTTCCAGCCACTTTTACCATATCTTCTTTATCGTGTCATCCTCCAGGTGAGAGAGAGCGACCCCAGCGATCCCAACAAGGACATGGTGGTTCAACTGATAGACGACTTCAAGATCTCTGGAGTCAACGGCATACGTATCCTAAATGTGTATGTGTGCGCGTGTGTTTCTGTCGAGTTTCAGAGTTATGATAATGTGAGTCCTTGACTCTGCATACCAGATGTGTGTATGGTGTTTGAAGTGCTGGGTCATCACCTGCTGAAATGGATTATCAAATCCAACTATCAAGGTCTGCCGCTGCCATGTGTCAAGAGCATTATCAGACAGGTGAGGACGTACACAAACCAAGTGTCTGGTTAAACAGTGTTAACAGTGATTTCCATTAAATTTACAATATTTCAGCACCTGAACACTGCAATCCATTATTTTTTAAATGACCCCAGTTTGGCACCTTGTATACATGAGTAAAAAAAAGTCATCATTTGAAAAAAATATCCTTTTTATGAATTAGGATCTTACGTTCATCTAATGACGAGAGTGTAGATTGGCATGATTAAACTACATTAGTAAAACGGGGGTGTTTCTCTCCGAATATTACTGCACATTATGAAACATTATTAGCTGAAAAAGGTTAAAGCCCAGGGAAATCAGCTGTAGTATGACTCCATGTGTCATACTACACACAGTTGTGTGACGACAAAGTAGCAGTTCCTTGTCTGCTTTGGAAAAAAGGTCCATTCATAATGGAGTGTTCCTATTTTTGCATGGGGGCGCCACATGCACACAGCAGGGGCAAAAAAAAAAAGCTAATTACCTTTTTAACAGCAAACAAAAACAGCAACACAGCATTAGATCAAATTATGTCTAACCAAATTACCAGTGAAATGCATCAAATAGTACAATGATATTCTAATTTGGACTTTTTTAAATCTCATATTATCATTTGAAATACTCCATGTTGCTTGTTGACGTCTGACATCAGTTCATAAGCATATTGAATCAGCTTTATATTTGGGAAGGAGTTACACTTTATTTATTTATTTTTTATTATTATTTATTTTTATTATTTTTGCAGCACAGAGAGAGAAGACAGTTTCCCTTTCCCTGTAAAAAGGTCATTGTGTATGGTTATTGCTGTGTGCAGGAATGTTGCAATGGCACTGAAGAAGTCTGACTGAACACACATCATCGTTTGATAATTATGTTCAATAAAGGGTCTGCGGTATCGTCCTTTTTTTTTTTCCAACAATCATCTTTGCATAATCAGCTCCAGGGGCTCAGTGGCAGTCCCCAGCACAGAGCCAGCCTTCTTTATCAGTTTACTCAGTTTCTTTGAGTCACTGCCTGTGATGCTGCTGCTCCATCAGATGGCTGCAAAGTAGATCGCACTCTCTCCACCACAGACTCATAAAAGATATGCAACATCTAGCTGCAAACACAGAAGGACCTAAGCTTTGCCAAGAAGTAGGGTCTGCTATGCTCCCTCTTGTAAACAGCCTCTCTGTTGTTTTGCCAGTTCAGTTTGTTATCCAGGTGAACTCCATTATATCTTCACCTCCACGTCTTCTCCCTTGATAGAAATAGTGCTCAAATTATTAATTAGATTATAGATTATTAGAATATTGATCACTTTCTCAGACACAATAACCTTTGCTCTCACAAACTCGGATCTGTTTCTGATCGAAGTCAATAATCCAGATGATTCTGAACTCATTCACCTCTATTTTCTAGAGCTTCTCACATAAGGTTTGCTAGTACAAGATAGAAAAAATATTTTTGCCAAAGTCATGCAGTGGCTCAGATGTGTAGATAATGTGTTTCATAATGTCGTTATGTATGTGGAACGGGATGGTCCTCTATTATTTCTGTCAGCTATAGCCGTACGAGTATTCTTCTTCTGCACTGATAAAGTGGTATTGGTTTAATTGGTTCTTTAAAAGAGGCCAAAAGGGTGGCTTGTTTATAAGGAAATGCGCTTATCTTGCGATGCAAGACTTGGAAGCATTTCCCCATCCAGCCACCTGATCAGCATGTGAAGTTGTTGAGCATTTTCAGCCCCCATCAGCTGCTCACAAGCTGCTCAGAGAATGGATAGAGAATAAATGATACGGCTTTCCCACTTCAGTCCCAAAGCCTCTAGACAGAAACAAATGAAAGAAATGGGGAAACAAAAAGCATTAACAGTATACCCTCTGCTTTCAGAGGCTGACATGTGTTTAAAGATTTGGTGAACATGGCTTGGAGAAAGAGGAGAGGAGTGAGGAGGAGAAGTGCGGCAGAGAATGAGTATAAAGGTGCCAAAACACTATTACTGTTTGTGTTTATCTGACTGTGTCGGTAGGTGCTGCAGGGTCTGGACTACCTCCACACAAAGTGTAAAATCATCCACACGGACATCAAACCAGAAAACATCCTGATGTGCGTAGATGACGTCTTTGTTAGGCGTATGGCCATGGAGGCAACAGAATGGCAGAAAGCTGGAGCCCCACCGCCATCCGGATCAGCAGGTAGCCGCATGCATTTATAGGATTTGCATTCGGAAGGAAAGTGTTTTGGGAATTGTACGTGCTTAATCCAAGCACTGGGAACAGGCTAAACTTGTTGTCGTGCACCTAGATTTTAAGCTTTGATTAAACAACTGTGGCTTAATGTGTTGACTTGTTAGCTTTCAAGGTGCCGCCAGGTGTATTTCCCAGTGTTTGCAGTCTTTATGCTCAGCTAAGCAGCTTTTGTTGTCAGATAAACTAAACAGAGAGAGGAGTGGCACAATCCCCTTTTCCAATTCAGCAAGAAGTCTGGAAGATATAAAATAAAAAGGGAGAGAGAAAAAAACCCTAACCCTTATTGGTGGTTTCTTTCCAAAGAAAATGTAGTTAATTTTGGGTGGTAAACTAAGAATAAAAGGAAAAAATCAGCAAATTAGAACTTTGTGGAGAACTTTGGCAGCAAAATGCTCTAAAAATCATGCATGCAATGACGTGTGTGTCTCGCTTTTTCATGGTAATTTAGACGTGAGTTGAAAAGTGACACCTGCGATGTGTGTGGCAGGAAAACCGGTGGATGTTCATTCAAAACTGTCATTTGCAACAAATGCAGTGAAAGTGAATCCCCTAACATGCTTGTTACACTGAAAAATAAATGGGTCACAGATGAGCCTTTTTTGCTTCTCAGCTGCTTCCCTTCTGGCTGCTTCACAAAGATTTTCCTTCTTTTTTCCATCTCTCCAACTTCCATCTCCTCTGATAAAACGAAAAAGGAAAATAGAGTCCCCGTAAAAAAAAAAAAATAGTCATCATGAACTCCACGCGAACCCTGTCCTCTTGCTGAATCTCACCATGAGCTGTCAGTTGCTTGCATCAGCCAGTCAAGTATTTTTGAGCCGTAGGGGTAACTACTTACGCTGCTCATAATTTCTACATTTGTAAAGTTGAGCACAAAGCCACCAGCCTTCACAAGAGGGATCAGTGACAAAAAGTAAGTAAGAGTTTCTTGACATTACCATAAGTGCAGAAATGTGCTTTACAGTAAAGCCTCTTGTCTTGCTCATTGGAGGTGATGTAGATCCGATGTATTCAAGGTGTTACTGAAGCTTGCTGAAGTTATTTTAGGAATATATATATAGGGTCCACAGGAAATGCAGCTTAATGCACTCTTACGCGTTGAGCTGCTAAAGTGGAAACCCTTCTGCTGATGACAGCCAAATTCAAAATGTAAAAGACCGAACCTGCTTAATTTGCTAATATATTTGGAAGCACGTGAGACTTGAACCAGAAGTATTTCACGTTTCACTTTACAGTAAGTCCTTCAAGGTTTATTGACTCGAGGCGGTGAGTGTGTGAAGGGATTTTTTTTCACTAATTATTTGTTGGCAGTTTTCTCTCCCTCACACACAGACTCTTCACACATCAGGCCTTTAAAGGGAGCTTGCACGAGTGCTGATGAATGCATTGAAAGCTGATGACTGGCATGTGTGATGTTTTGATGAAACCTCTTGATTTTATTGTTGTTTTTCTCTCTGTCAGTTAGCACAGCCCCCCAGCTCAAACCGGTGAGTACAACTGATGTGAGTATGAACTGAGAGGAAAACACACACAAACATATTCAACACACAAACAGAGAGGGGGGGGGGTTACACTCTAAAGTCTGACCAGCACAGCCGCTAGAACAGTGAAGATACTGATACGTTCTCATAAAAATAATTAAAGCGATGTCGGGCGCCTCCAAACCAACAGGAAACCTCTTATTCTACTTCTTGGTGTTGGATTGTAATACCAAGATGCATACTTGCCATCTTCTGAGCAGGAGTAGCCACTTCAAAATGTGACTCTCACTCTGTCGTCAACACTGCAAACAGAATTTCATAGCTTCACGTTCATAGCTCACAAAGAGGTTTCAAAAGGGGCAGTTTTTAGTGCTGTTTTAAATTTATGAGCAAAGGTATTAGCTCAGTTTGTTCAATAAATTGTAACTAATGGGGCTAGAGAAACATGTGTGTGATTAGATTTAATTAACAAGCGGTGACTTGACCCTTTCTGGATTTTAATTCAGATATTGCTAAATCCTGATTTGTGCACTTAAGAATGTGACATCAGGTTTTTTTTTTCCCACACTACCGAAAAGCAGGAAAAAAGACTACATGCAGTAACTTACAGTGTTGGAATTCTGGTACAAAATAAAATGGCCTAGTTTAAGAAAACAGGTTGTCAGATTAGAAGAATTTACAAACACTTGATCCGCTAGCATAATTAGTATGTATATGCCATCAATATACAGTGAGGGTGTTAGTGGACACTCTATATAAATCATTATCCAGCATCTTTTTATCTCTGGATTACGCCCTTTGCTTTTAGATTTTTGGCTCCCCTTTGACCTTTTTTTCCCCCTCCATCCAAGGTGGGAAAGATCTCAAAGAACAAGAAGAAGAAGCTGAAGAAGAAACAGAAGCGGCAAGCTGAGCTGCTGGAAAGGCGGATGTTGGAGATCGAAGCCCTGGAGAGGGAGGCTGAGAAAAAAGAGGAGAAAGCCAAAGAAAGTGACGAAAAAGGTGCCGTTGAACACAACCCGCCCTCCACGCTGCAGCCGCCGACACCGCAGCTGGGTCCCAGCATGGCCCTGGGAGAAAGCGACGACGAAGACGACGATGAGGAGGATGGCGAAGATGAGGATGAGGAGGGAGGAGAGAGGGAAAGGCCCGTCAGGTTGACTAATCATACATGTGAGTCATGTGAGAGTTTCCTTTTCTCCTGAGGTGCAGGTGTTTCCGAGTAGGCAGATACTGTGAATCACCTTATCGCAATCAGACATTCGTGAATGAATCTCGTTTCGTCGCTTCAGCGTGACAGATACGATGTCTGTGTTTCCTACATGGATACGTTAAGGAGTGATCAGTGCCAGGAAGTTAAAACTTCCTTCCACATTCCAGTGATAAACGAGGTGAGAGTAGAATGGGACTCGATAGTCAGGCTTGACAGAAATACAAAGTGTTCGCTGTATAAACTGGAGGAAAAATGAGGACGAATTTCCTTTTTCTGTTTCCTCAAATCTTTCAGTGATCACAAAGTAATACATTCAAAATGTCTTTTAATGTTTTGTTTCCTCTGAAAGTCTGGCCCAATACATTGTACACATTTTCCAGAAGTAAACCTTTTTGTATTTGATATTTTAAAAAGATTTTAACACAAATTTTTAAGTTTTTGATTTTGTTTTCCTAATAGCCAGATGTTATTGTGTATCTTGATAATCTCCCACTGATGGACCCTTCACAACATCACTGAAGACACAAATTCTGTGTTTGTATTGTATCTCGTGTGAGTTTTGTACGTTCGTGTTTTTATTGTCATTTGAGTTTTTTTGGGTCCAAATTTTGCTTCAGCCTGTGCTTAAAAACGGTTGTTTGACTTGGCTCATTTCTAAGTTGATAGTTAACATTTACTGTCACATCTGTTTTGCTTTTGATTTGTCATTTTATTGTTGTCACACGGGCTGTTTTTTCAGGCTGTTTTCAGAGATTTTGATCAGAGATCACAGCCTAGTTTCAGATCCCTGAATCATCACGACATCTTTTTTTTTTTGTTCAGCACAGCTAAACTGAACTTAATTGCCACTTTGTCTCATTTGAAGTGAGACGAGGTGGCAGTTCAGTGGACGATTATCAGTTTGTTTTTGAATAAAATAAATTAGTACAGATTGAAGATGATGAGGTCCAGGTGAAAAAATTTAGGGGTTGGACTCAGAAAATCTGTGTTGGCTAAATCCTGTTTTTGACACTTATCTCACCTTAGGAAGTATATTCTTTGTCACATTCATATGCAGTTGCTGCCTTTTTTTTTTTTTAGTTAATTAAAACTTAATTTCACACCAAGATTTTCTTACAGTTGAATTTAATGATAACGGATGATAACGAAAGGTCTAATGTTCGTTTACTTTTTTATTCTAAGGAAACACTGTGAAGAAATTTTTGAGGAATACAGTATGTGCAGTATAACTTGTTCTTATTACTGTATTCAGGCTGTCAATAGCTAGAAAGGTTTTTTTTTTGTGAAGCAGAGCACATCTGTATCTTAAGAGAACATGTGAGTGTGTGTGCAGGTTTGTGCAGCCTGTCTGTGAATGAAAGGGATGTGGATTGGCTCCAGCCACTCAGCCCACACTAGTCCTCCTTTACATGCGAAGCCAGGCTGATTCACATAAAAAAAGAAAGAAAAACACTTTGCACGTCTCCCTCCTCCAGCCTCCGTCTCCGTTATTCCCATACTTTTCTTTTCTTTTTTTTCCTTTGCGTCTTTCTCTCAAATCTTTTTTCTCTCTGCCTACACTGTCTTTGACTGCACTCACTGTATGTCACCTCCCACCCACTTCCTGCCTGTTTTTCCGCTGTTCTCTTTACATTAGGTGCAGCGCCTCCCCAGGAGCAGAGTGAGGCACCTCACACCCCTGTTGATGACCCAGATGAGGAGGTGGTGGACGACGAAGAGGAAGAAGAAGAAGAAGAAGAGGATGAGGAAGAAGAAGAAGAAGAAGATGAAGAAGAGGAACCCACGCCTATTGCTGAAAAAGATGCCCCTATTCCCCCCACCTCTGAAGAAGGTAATAGAGATTCAATACAAGCAGAAGTGGAGCAGAAGGAGGGGGAGGAAGAAAAGGAGGAGGGAGTAAAAGGGACAGAGGATGAGAACGTAGAGGGGGAGACACAAGAAAAGGTATTGGAGGAGGGGGAAGAGGAAGAAGAGGAAGAAGAGGAGGAGGAGGAGGAGGAGGTTAAAGAGGCTGGGACAGAGGAAAATGAGGCCGAGGAGCCAAAGAGTGATAGCAAAGCAGTGGTAAAGATAGTGGTGGAAGAAGAGGACTCCAAGGAGCAGGATGGGGAGGAGGATGATGAGAATGAGGAGGAAGAGGAGGATGAGGATGATGACACGACAGCTGACCTCCTCACAGACACCACCTCCCTCATCAAACCCCAGAACAATAAAACAAATTCAGCTAAAACCAACGGACATGTTTTGTTGGGCTCTGAGGGACTCAGACAGCACCCTGGCACGCCTCTGCCTCCTTCACCCACCCCCGAGCCTCTCCTCTGCCCCCTGGTGGAGTCCGAGCTCAGCTACACGGACAGGGACCTCTCTCTCAGCTCTGGTTATGAAATGTATAACGGGGAATTGGCTGAGCCAGGGCTGACCAACGGCTCCAGTGACCAGCATAAAGGTACAGTGCCCCTCTTCCCTGACTTGCCCCTGGATCCCGAGCCATGTAACCCTGTTTCAGTTGGGACGGCAGACATCGGAGCCGGACCTTCCCCCATCAGCCCCACTGCAGACCGTAGCCGCACTGTGTCATCCTCAAGCACCGGAGACACACCCAAAGGTGAGATATGGTTATACAGGTCGTGCAGGAATGACAGATTTACACTCAATACAGAGCACAGGTAGATTCCACAGTCGAATAAACCTCAAAGATCCAAATTTTAGCAGCAGTTCTTATGCTATGTACGTTGCGAGGTGGAAGTGGTGCAGGTGGTGCTGGCTGGAAATTGTTGTTCCAATACATCCCAGTCATGTCAAATCATCTACAGGTCAGTGCAACACCATAGTCTTTGAACCATTCTCAAACAGTTTGTGCAGTGTGGCGCTTTGGGTAGGTGGTGTGGACTCCCAGTAGGGCGTTCCTTAGAGCATCACATTCCCTCCACCTGCTCATCTTCTTCCTGCAGTGCATCCATATGCCATCTCTTCCCCATGTAAATGGCACAGAGTGTGACATGACAAAGCCCTCCAGTAACCATCAGTAAAGTAGCTCCCAGAAGGGGAAAGTCTTTGTTGCTGGTTCACGGTTTGCTCTGCCTCAAAACACTGGTGGTAAGTACTCACCAGTGATGGTCAGGTGAACTCCACCAGCCTTGCTGTTTCAGAGACACTCAAGCCAATCTGGCCATAAAAAAAAACGTCCCATGTCAAAGCCAACCAGGGCTTTACAGCTGCCATTTCTCCCACACCCAATAATTTGGCTCACAGAACCCACTGTTCACTTACAGTCTAATATATAATGATCAACGTCATTCCGTCCTATATGCATGGTTATTATGTTTCAGCTCATGAATGTGTAGTCATCAATACAACCATTGATGGTACTGCAGTACTCGGCTCATCATGAGAATCCATGTGAAGTGGGAACTTTGTGCACTGGTTATACCTGTATATTATACGCCTTTATTATCAAACAACTCGATCAATTATCTTACAGTATGTTGTTAAGATGTATTACATGCAGGTTCCTTGGAAGAAGAACCTCTACTAATTATTTTTGCCTTCATGTGGCCCTCTTACTCCCTCGTAGTACAGAGTATGGGCAACGACATCACGGCACTATACAGTTTAGGTAGTTGCCGTCATGTTGTTCAAAGAGCTTTACACACATTACAGTGAGGGTGATCATATCTAACTTAAATGAGTGAGGTTGTTTTGAACACACCAGTATGCGTCGGGGAGCATTGCTGAAGGTGATGTTTGCTCTTTTTTACAGCCGATGTCCATGCCATGAGACTCCCTCTGTTATCTCAGAAATCGCACTTCATAGTTTTGCTTCCAACCAGGAAAACAGACAATTTTCAGATCTTTTGAGTTAGAACTTCAAGGACAGTCGTGACGTGCAGTTGAGTGTTTTACCATTTTCACCTTCTTTTTTAAACAAAAAACACTGAATGGATAAATCCACTAAGAACAATGAAAGATCAGTGTGGGATTCTGCCATGACTGTTACTCCTCGCCATTAGAAATGCATCGCACTTTTTTACATGGTCTAATGTCATGTTCCCAGGATCTATAGTCCCTGTGCAGGAGCTGGTTATTTGTGTTGCTAGGCAACATCTTTTATCTACATGGAATGGGGTTTACAGGCTCTGAGTTTGAAACTCGGAGCCTGTGAATTAAGAGCCTTACTTCAAATTTTGACAAAGCCAGGATTTACTGTCTGCTTTCAGTCTCAAAAATAAGAGAGAATAATACAGAGAATGAAAAAGCTTCCTCCTACATGATATAAAAAAAGCTGTTTTTCTTGTGGAGATTGCGTTTTCATTGTCTCTCATTCCTTCACATCTCCAGTGCAATTTACATTTGTTTAATCTTAGGACATCTGTCCTTATGTCTTTCTCTGGCAGCTGCTCCCTCTGATGCAGGCTTCTGATTCACAATAGCTAACATTATTTAGGACCTCAGTTAACCCCTTCTACTCCCCCCTGTTAATGCCCAGCTTCAGACACGTGTCCGAAACAGAGTTATTCTCAGTTCTCCTCCCTTCATAAAATGTATTCAATGTGATTTGAAATGCTTTTGAGCCTCGTTAATGATTACTGAAATTCACACAGACATGTATTCTATTTTTGTGGAGGGGATGCTATGTGTCCATACTTTTTATCTGCATTAATCCGCTTCTTTTCTTGTTGCATCAACATGATTGTAGTCTGGCTACTTGCCTAGAACATTTTAATCTACATCCTAATGAGAATTTTGAGGAACAGGCTGGAGATCTGATTTAGATTTAGAAGATCAGCATAACATGAATAAACACTGCAGTGTTTTGTTTTTGTATCGTCCCAATATGTCCCCGGGTTTTTATTCATGACTCGGCATCAGTTACTCGCCCACATACAGCCGTCATTTCAGAGTCATTACCTTGTGCTGTCATTGAAAAAGCTGAAGTGACTGGTCAGTATTAAGATACACGTCTGTCAGTGTGTAAACTCTTTTTCTCTACTTCATGCATGTGTTCATGTCCCACTGTGTCCACACCCAGTCAGGGCCAGAGCTGCAGACCTCCTGATCAACCCGCTGGATCCCCGCAATGCTGAATCTATCAGAGTAAAGATCGCTGACCTCGGGAATGCCTGCTGGGTGGTAAGACACAGTATTATTTGGAATTTGATTCATTTGAAACATTATTTGAGTATTTTTTTTAGCAAAAAATTTTAGTTTTTTATCACTGTTTTCTATGTTTCCATAAGATTAAAATACAACAAGAGTCAGAAAGCAGTACTTAAATCCAGAAAGAGATGCTGAAATCACTGAAAGAACATAAAAACAATCTTAAGTACAGTATATATAAATGTAAGCTGCATTGAAGGATTAGTTTGTCTTGCATTTATAAACTCAAGCGTCCGTATCAGGCTGCAAAGGTTGGAAACCAACACCAATCTAAGATGGGTTCGACTTCACACTTTAGCACTTGCACAGTGGAAACAACCTTTTTACTCAAAACGAGCAAAGATAGACTGTTTACCGGGAGAGATGTGCCCGATCCTCAAATTCAGTTCGCGTCAGTGAGCATCCTGTCCCGTCATGACAAATGTTTCCCTTTTTGTGCTCGATGATGTTTCTGATGACTGCACGGATCCAACCTGCCTGAGGGTATAAACTCCCCCTTAGAGAGAAAGAGTCCCCCAATAGATGTAAACTAGGAAGAAATTAGAAATCGTCACCCATGATAAAGTTAATATTTTCACTGAATCACTGTAAAACTATCTCTTAGCCTTGAAGCACGATCATGATAAATGATTACGGGGCCCGGGGCCGTCACAACGCTGAGTACTCGCCTAAAAACAAACAACTCTTCATCATCACTGTGCCGTCTCATATCTAACTGATAAAAAGAATTATGAAAAAAAACTGATTTTAGGAATGCGGTTTGTCGACTTTTGCCAGTCTATGTGTTAAATGACAGATGTACAGAGCTGCGTAAAGACATTTTTCCCTCGGGTCCGCAGCATAAGCACTTTACAGAAGACATTCAGACGAGACAGTACCGCTCCATAGAAGTCCTGATAGGAGCCGGATACAGTACCCCTGCTGACATCTGGAGCACTGCCTGCATGGTAAGGGGCTCATACACATCTATGCATGACCTAAATAACTGTAGAAATGTTGTATTTCTCTTGTTTCACTGATCTCGTACTCTTTAGGCATTTGAGCTGGCCACAGGAGATTACCTGTTCGAGCCTCACTCTGGAGAGGACTACTCCCGTGACGAGGGTGCGTATTTAAAATGTTTATCGTCTCTATTCTTAAGAACCACATCTAAATGTCGTACCTTAATACCATAATCTAGATTTTGAATAGAAGATGTATTAATAATTAGTTGTGAGCTAAACTGTTCTGCTTTAAAGCAGAGTATCTTACGTGCTTGTAAAGATTATTAACTGGCTTCATCATTTTCCCCCATTGTTTAGATGGAAATTTGAAGAAAATTTGAAGAAAAGAAAAAAAAAAAAGCTATTTATTTTCTTCAAATTCATTCTCGCAACATTCAGAAGTAACACCAACATAGTAAGAGAGTTAGAGCTGTTTTCCTCTCAGCTGAGCATTTGAAGTGTCTGACTTTGCCATTTGCACGGAACGAGGAGTTTCGGGAACTGTTTGAAGCATGAATTTGTTGTTTCATGGGACGTCTGCTCGCAAAAGCAGCACTTTTGTGTCCGACAGCGTATCCAAACAATGGGGGAAAATGAAACAAGAAATACTGATTGTGTTTTGTTGTAAGTTGTTTAAAAAAAAAAAAAAAAAGTATTTAAAAAAAAAAAGCCCTACAGTAAGCTTAGTTTAGCCATCCTCCTCCCCAAACCCTTCTATCCACTGCCGGCTGTAAATCCTTACCTTTAATTCTGCTGCTATGCCTCCACTCATCTTCATCCCACTGCTCACAAAAGGCCTGAATTGTCTGAATATTATCCATACGCAGAAAGCTCGCTCGGCTCATGCTGTTTTAATAATAGCTAGTTATCTTGGGAGTATATGATATCTACATCTAGGTCACATGCGGCTGCATCCTTATATCACCGCGTAGACACCAGTCGTTACCGTTCTCCCGCGAAAGCCAACACATTCCCAGACTGCGCAGCCTCACCCTCACCTTGCTCCTCCATCTCTTCCACCGGTCTTTGATCTCCCTCGGCTCATTGTGTTATTGCTCCCGCTGCACATGGCACACAGCGAGCTCCTCTCTGCATGTTTTGCTCAGGCGTGGAGCCAGTGTCAGTTTTATCCAAACATGCTGATTTACAGAGAGACACCTTTGATCTCTCACCACTGAGGCCAACGCTGGGAGTCGGTCTCATTCAGGACTACATCTGATAGCACGTCACTTTTATTTATCTCACTTTCTCACCTCTGCTGTGGAGGCATAGCTTATTAACAGTTTTTTCTCCTTTACTATCTGTGACTATGTGTTTTTCTCCCTCCTCATTCCTCTCTTTTTATCCCTCCTTTACACCCCCCCCATTATCTTTTATCTGTTACTCCTTTCTTACACACAATCCACCTTTTTTTTCTTATCCCGTTATATAATTTAATCTCGGATTCCTTTGATACTCCCCACCCTTTCCTTCTGTCTTTGTTTGTCCACCTTTTCTTCTCCTTCCTCCTCTTTTTTTGGCTTCCTTTTTTTTCCCCCCTCTCCCTCCCTACCTCCCTCATTCCTCTCTCCTCCATAGACCACATAGCCCACATCATAGAACTGCTGGGCTGTATTCCGAGGCACTTTGCTCTCTCTGGAAAATATTCCCGGGAGTTCTTCAACAGAAGAGGTAGCGCTGGCCAGAGAGCTGGTGGGACTGAGACACACGGACGTCTGAGAGGGACAAAAGAAATGGACACAGGCAGAATTTTAAAAGTGTATTGATTTGATAAAAGTTTGATTTAAAAGAAAGAAAGAAAAAAAAGAGAGATTCCTTGCTGCATCAGTCGGTTTGGAAGCGTGTCCACGCAGTACCTTGAAGCTGAAGTGTGTGTCAGTGCCTTACAGCCAGTGTATGTGTGTGTTGCTGTGTGTGCATGCTGTAATGCTGAACCGTGACTGTTCCCTTTGTGATGTATGTGGTGTTGGGCAGACCACATCGCTCTGATCATGGAGCTTCTTGGGAAGGTTCCACGCAAAGTGGTCGCTGCCGGGAAGTACAGCCGAGAGTTTTTCTCCAAGAAAGGTAAACGGCTCCGTGGTTCGCGGCTGGTTAGGTGTCATCCTGAGGGGGTGTCTGTGTTTTAGGAGGATCTCAGTTATGGTGACAGAACCTGGACCAGGTAGCGTTTGATATATGGTAAAGTTTGCACACGTTTTTGTGCTTTTGGGAAGTTTCAGGTAAGTTTTCAGTCCCTGCTTTCTGTCTCCTATGAATAATCATACTGGCAAAAAAGAAGTGCATCATTTAACTCAATTTAATAGTCCAAATTTATTCAATCTACATTTCAAGTGAAAATTCCCAAACTTCTGAAGAGTTTTATCAGTCACCAACCTACATTAAAGGGGACATATTATGCACAGTTTTGAATAGAATGATATATGTTTCACATGACCCCAGGATGTGTATTTTAAGGCTCAGGTCAAAACAGAAGACAGACCGTTCACCCTACTGACTGATAGGCCTGCTTTTAGCCCTTTTGGCCAAAGTGATCTCCTGCTGTCCACCCGCTTAAGGAACAGAGCCAGAAGCAAATATCAGCTGGAGGGATGCTGTGGGTACGGTTTAATATTTAAAAAAAAAAAAAGAAAAAACAAAGAAAACTTGACAGCATTGGAAAATGTCATGGGATTCAGAAAAGGTAGTAGGAGAAACAAATGCAGTGAGAATCCTACCACACTTACACTGAACTGTGGTGTGGCTCTGCGGGACTAAATATTCTACAGAAGCGCTTTGGATGCTTTGTCCAATGCATTGTCATCACCTTGTGTCGCATTAGCATAATAAGTTCATTTAGGCACTTTGTAACATTTGAAAGCGCAATATGAATAAAGTTTGTTGTTATTGTGATTCAAATGTTACTTTATTATCCAGGTTGATCATTTAAAAAGTAAAAAATAAAAAAAAAAAGGAGTGTCTCAGGCTGCTCAGACTCACACTCCTCCCATCAGATATGCTGAGTGGACAAGATGGATGTAATCGAACGATGATTTAAAACCTGCGGCCGCAAGAAATTGTGGAGTTGAATTATTTACTTCCTTTGGTAGAGAACGGTCCAGTGTTTCCTGTGCCAAAAGGAGATAATATGGAAAGCATTGGAGCGCCTTTGCTTAGCATTTTAAAGAATTCAAAGTGGCAGCTGAGGGTTTCTATGCTGCTGCTTCAAACAATGGCTGGGTGTAACCTTGGTTCTATGAATATGTGGGGAATGTTAAATGTCAACAACAGTCACTTTCCCTGAAAGCACTGCAACGCAGAGAGGTGGGAAGATACTGTCGAACTATCTATGCAAAGACTGCCAGAGCTTTGGAAATGAGAAAACAGCATCTAACTGTTGGCACAGCACTGGTTATGTTTTAGCATTCTAACTATACCATGAAGAATTAGAGCTTGTTTATATTTCATATTTTTCTTTCCACAGGATAGGATATTTGAGCAAAGCCCTATACCCTCTAAATACTTCATGCAAAATGGACCAATAATAGCTTTTAACAGTTACATTTCTGGGGCATGTATGAATTGCCTGTTACACAGAAGACAGTTTAGTCAAACAGAACGGAACATTCTTCCAGCTGATTCCAGCTAGGTGCAACCCGTCAAGAGCAACTGAGTGTGTGATAACTGGCTGACATCATCGCTGCGAAAGAGAAGAAAAGCTCAGACAGCAAGGGATCGTTTCACATGTAAATACTGCACTGCCAAAATCATACAACAACTGTTGTCTTTAATGTAATTTCTTTGTTAGAAAATGTTATAAAAAGAAAAAACAAAAGATTTAGCATGCAACCATGCTAATAGTACTTCTTTCTAACTGTTGTGGGGACATTGCCAGTAAAAAAATCCACTGGGTATTCAGTAGCTCAAATGGCAGGAGTCCAGGATGACTCTTTTGTTTGCTCTTGCGCCCAATAATGGAGCCGTATTGGCCGTATTCTGCTTGTAGCCGGGACACCTTAAAGCTAAAGTTGGCAGAAGCAGCACTAACGATGAAATAACAATGGTGGACTGCAAAGCAGCTGCTCATGGGGAAATTAAGGAGCCAGCTTCGTGCTACGCGGGTGGATCTGCTCCTCAGCAGGTGGCTGCGCTCATTTGGTTTGTGCGTCACAACCGTCTGCAGACCTGAGCCGCTTACTCGGAAACACTTATCTTTGGAGAAAGGAAAGCAAAAAGAAAAAGTATGGTCTCTTGTCTTGTTTATGACGCATCAGTGGGGGCATGTACAGAAACATTCCAAAGATGGATTTTGCATAATATGTCACCTTTAAATGTTTTTGCATTTTTTTTGGGATATTATGTGCAAAAGGGACAATTCAGGGAGATCAAGTGTTTAATCTCTGCGTGTTGAAGTTAGAATCAATCATTTACGTATGTGTTTGGTGGAATTGATCAAAAAATAGCAGCAATACAAGGAGCTGTAGTATTTCAGTCGCATTCCCAAACTATACGTGTGTGAGACTCCTGAGTGATGGTAAGTGCATGGACCTGTATCTGATACAGCTGATAACCCCTGCACTCTCATTTATTCACTTTTTCCTGCTCTGCTCTCTGCTTATGTATTCTTCTTAATTTGTTATGAGCTCTGAATATTCCGCCTTTGATGTTGTCTCTCTCCGCAGTCTGAGCCTGCACTTGATGTCTCAATCTTTACCCTTTTATCTCCCTGTGCTCTGTTAATCTGGGCTGACTTTCCCGCTCTGTCTCTCGGGGCTTCTCCTGTCTGCCAAAAAGTCTTCGGCTGTACGGTGCTGGCAAGCAGTCTTGTCACCCTGTTTACCTCATGCACACAGATCTAAAAAAAATAACATTTTTTTATTGAACTTTGCGGTCGAAAGCGATCCAAAGCACATCCAGTGTTTGAAAGAATGCAGACCTAACGATCATGGAGCTTTTTATGGCAAGCAATGTTTGCATTAGCTCAAAAATATATAAAGGCTAACCTTGATAAATAGATTCTATTTCCCCATCTTGTGCAGAGGATAGAGAGGTTACCATGGCAGTCATGGTTTGTACTGGGTCTTCAGTCATGGTGGCTCCTATCATTAACCAGTCTCACGCTGTCTTTCCTCTTTGTCAGATCTGTTCTCCTAGCCTTGAACAATGAACTGTTTCCATTATCTATGCATCGTTGTCTGTTTCTGTCCATTTCTTCCCTTCAGTTGTTGTGTTTCTTTTTCAGCCAAGACTCTGCCGGTTTTCGCTTTCGCACTTCGCTGAATAGCAAACCCTCAAACAGAGAAAGGGAAAGCAATTAGTGGAGGCTGATGTCGACATAATGATGGTGCAGTTCAGGGCCGGTTCAATCAAATACCCATAAAGAGAAATAGGATGTTGGTTCTTGTGAAATTTATCCATCTGATTTTTTTATTTTATTTTTTTGTGCACAAGTCATTAGAATAAAATAAATCAGCTGCAACATTTTTATTTTTTCAAAGAGCATCCTGTAGTTAAACCTTTGAAAAGTTTAAAAAAAAAAAAAAAAAAAAGCTATTTTCCTACGGGTGCTTTCTTGATCTTAGCTGTAAACGTGATGATATCAAGGAAGGTGGTGAGGGAACAGAAGTCGCTGCTGGGTAAAACTAAGAGTTCTGAAGATGGACTACCAAAAGCTCATTAGATTCTTCTCGACATGTTTATATACAGTAAAAGCCACCTGTCACAAAAGTGAAAAGGAACGGTTACATTGAGAATAATTGCTTGCACTCAATCTCATGTACACTCCTATTTATCTACATTGTATGGAAACATTTCCTTTGATGGTTTCCTTTGCTTCCCCTGTGGATGGCATCTAATGCCAAAGAAAATGATAAAGAAATCCAGGTTGCTTTGACTGTAGAAAATACAGCAAGCTTTTATAATGGCTGTCACTTATTGTACCTACATCCAGGCCATTTTACTTACCTTCTAAAGAAAAAAAAAGAATAAGATGAAAAAGATTATCATACATTTCTGCTGTTAGCATTAAGAATTCACTCCTCATCAGATTAGATCAGTTTCAAAGCAAAACGATTTACTGTAATATTGGGCTAGTCGAAGAATATTCAGGAAAATATCATCAGTATCCAATAAATGATGTTTTCACTTCATTCATTGACACATTCATTCGTTGCTTTAAATAATAATTGGACCACCAACACAAAGTTTCACCCACATGCACATATGTTCTTTGAATTATTAGGAGTAGGAGGGATTCAACTTTTGTTGTAAGGATAAAGACTTTGCTATACTTGTGAGAATCTCAGCCGGTCCTGTTGTTCTTGGTTTTTGTCATTTGTGTGTGGATCAGCTCTTTAATCCTCGCTGCTGTTTGTGTTCCCACACCGTCTCGTGCCATCACTGACTCTGCTTCATCTGGCCTCCTGCAGGGGAGCTGCGGCACATCACCAAGCTGAAGCCGTGGTCGCTGTTCGATGTGCTGGTGGAGAAGTACGGCTGGTCGCACGAAGACGCCGGCCACTTTACTCACTTCCTCCTGCCCATGCTGGAGATGGTGCCCGAGAAGAGGGCCTCGGCCAGCGAATGCCTGAACCACCCCTGGCTCAACTCGTAGCCACCAACTCTGATCAGTCACCCTCCTCCTGTTGTCCCCCCGACCGTCAGCCCAAACATCACCCTCTGGTGGTAGCCCACGGAGCCACAATGTGGAGAGAAGCTGAAAACCAACAGTCCGAGAAGAAGAGACTTTCCTCCTGCCCTATCCCACTCATAAGTTACATACTCACCTGACCAGGCTTAACTCCTGACTGCACATCTTTTCCCCAAGAGGAATGTAAAGACAAGTTTGTGGAGACAACATGACAAAGAAGATGTGTCTTTCCAAACATCTCCCAGAAATAACTGGATTTGCGGATCGATGTCGCCCACTTCATTAAAGGGAGAAGTCAGGCTGTGAATGAAAGAAATGTGCTTTCTTTGGCTCTTCTGCCGTCAGGATGTCCGCCATTCTCTTGCAACTTTGTCTCTTTCTAATTCTCTTATTTGGTTCAATCATGAGCCAATGACAGCTGCTGATCTTCTCGGTAATGTCACTGAAACGTCAGCAAGCAGCCTTGTTGCACCGCTGCTGACCCAGCGCTCCATCTTCCAAGACCACAACTTCACGAGGGCCTCAAAGACGGATGAGCGTGTTATTCAGTGTGAGAATGAGCGTATGTGCCTGTGCTCGAGATCTGCCTACATAGACCCTTCCCCTCTCTCTTCAGCCCACATACCCTCCCTAACCCTGGAAGAAGTACCCACATGAGACTTAAAGTTTACACTCTGATTTCTTCCTAGGATTCAGTCACAAAAAGCTCATCTCACCCCACATTGCCCCCCTCCTGTGCTCAATGGTCCCCTCTGGGATCACCACTAAGAACTGCAGGGGGGGGGACACGACACCGACAGCTGCCATGCTTATGGACACAGACGGAAAAAGTGTGGAATGAGCGAAAAACAAAAACACAATCAGTTTTAATATGGAGGAGGTCCGCTTGGTCTTTAAAGACTTTTTCTAAATGCATGGAGAGACTGATGGATCGGCATGAAGGAATATGACAGACGAACAATGACTGCTTTGTTTTGTTAGTACATTTTGTTGGCTTCATCACATCTCTCAGACATTCTGAATTATTTTAGAATACTCCGGTGCCCCCTTTGATGATCGCGAATTTACAGTCCCCTTGTCAGCTTCTGACATTCCTACATCTTGGTCCTCTGCCTTTACTCCTGACTTTCATTCCCGAAAAAAAACTCAGTTCTGTTCATTCCTACCGTGGCACGTTTACCAAGATCCGATTGGTACTATTCCCCTTATTTGCCCTTTATAGGAACCCTTTTATCCCTGAGCCTCTCCAGAAAGGGGATGGCCACATGGAGGTTGCACTCGTCTTTGTAAATGTCCTTCAGGGATTTGAAACCTTTGTATATAGAACTGAGATTTGGCAACGCAGATAAATGACCGGGGAGAACAAAGTTTAACACACAAACATCATTCCGACAAAAAAAAACAAACCCACACAGGCGCCACTGCTGGCAGAACTTGACTTCCTTTGGTGTAGTGGGGGTTGGGCAGGCTGCCATAGCTGGACCCTGGAGGAACGCTCAGACTGAACTGTGCCACCTGGTGGCCGAATGAGAGTACTGCAGCGCCACACACCGCTGCTGCTCTCAGTGCCAACGCTCCTCGACGTTCCACTTTATCCCTCTACTTAATCTTAATTTATCTGTCTCACACACACACACACAAACACACAACTCGAATCGTCACAGTTAGTCCAGTTGCCTATTTTTCGCAATAAATGAAAAAAAAGATGAGTATAAGTAAATTGTGAGATATTTTTAAAAACTATTTAATTCATTAAAAATATAGGAAATAAAAAGAAAACAACTTTTCTCTGGTTGTTGTGACCGTGACAAAAAAAAAGAAAAAATATTGTCTTATACTGAGGTGATTGTGTTTGTCTATTAGAGATGTTTTTATTTCTTTTGTCATTATTATTACTATTATTATTATTGATTTATTATTTTTTTTTAAACACAGTTGTCACCTCTCCCCTCCTTACTTACTTGAACAGTGCTGCTCTGTCTGGGTTCTTGATGATGTTGAAGAAAAAAAAAAACGAAAAAAAAAAGAAGTTTTGCAATAAAGGGTATGTGATGAGGTTTTTATTTTTTCCATTTATTTTTTCCCCCCCGTGTTTGCACCAAAACCTCCTGAGCTCACTCGTTTAGCCATGCTGACTGTTCTTCCTGATGACATTGACAGAATCACGTCTTGTCTGTGTTTTTCATTGACAGATTTAATAAAATTGTAAATTAATGGATCCCCTGCCCTCGATGTAATGGATTTTCTGCTCCGTGAGGTTTTTCCGTGAGGGTTACAGAGCTTAACGTTAGAGGGTGAGAGGTAAACTCAACAAATCAATAGAGAGTCCCTTTTATTGATGTCAGTAGTTAAAGTGTTCCCACTGTTTTAACAGAAAGCTAAAATACAAGGATCAGCTGAAAGAACAAATGTTATCATACATTGCATTTCACACTAAAAAGAAATAAAAGATCCATTAGACATTACCTAAGATAAATAAATGGAGAGATAAGACATCCTGACATTGATATCAGTCATTAAAAAGTAAAAATATGCTTTTAAATATCAACTAGGGATTCTTGCTACAGACGTGGTCTCTTATTTAACCAGCACTCAAATCACAATAGGTTTTTACTGTAAAGCATATACTCTAATTCATTAGGCCTAGGTTAATGCACTCATTGTAGCTCATTTCAATGGGTGAAATGTTCATACTTCAGTCAGACGGTAGAAGACGAAACTACAAGGTAAACGGGAATTTAAGTGGCCAACAATATAAAAACACGATGAGGTATTTATGGCACCATCACTGAAATGTAGTGGAGACGATAACCTGGTGATCGAGTGTGGAATATCGCATTGCAAACCTGTTGTCATGGCATTAGGAGGACACTCGCATACACACTCACACACTAATAGAATGCACACAGTACTTTTGATTACACTTACTGGGCTGGTGCCCGTCTGTGTGTGATCCATTGTGCCTTAACTGTGTGTGTGTGTTGTGTTTGTATCAGAGCACTGAGGCACAGCTCTTAAGCAGCAGGGGTTTGGCCAAATCCAGGATGTCCAAGTTGGGATCGAGTGACCTGCCCAGACCTTCAAGCACCATGATGGCAAACACAATGGAGGCAAAGTTACTCTCCAGCTTGACCTACAAAAGAAGGAAAAATATAAGAAAACAACATCAACGAGAGACTTCATTCAACTGTTTAAATCCTGACAGATGTATCAGTTTGACACAGATCTCAGCATATGTTCCCCACTATGAAAACTATTTCATACATGTAAAGAAAACGCCTAATGGCAATTGTCCCACTGAGATAAACATTTGTTCCTGCATAAAATGTATCAGTATAACATGACAAATACGTTTAACCTTCTTTCCCTTTTTTAAATTTAGTTCCAGTTGTCTCTAAAGCAGAAGCCATCGTCTTAACAGCAACATGTAACAAGGTTAAGGTCATAATTTCTTTTAGCTGATTTAATTTAGTAAAACTGTGAAGGCTGTGTCAGAAGGCTGTGTTCTCAAGGCAACGTGAGAGAAGTTTGTCAAAAATTCATTTGAAGTACTCTTGACTTTTGTTATGTTCATCCGTGGGCCCGAACCGACCCTAGAGCACCCGAGGAACCGAGATACCACAGCTCACGACTTTGGTTTCCAGCCCAGCGCCACGCAGTTTGGCTGTGGGCTTTTGACAGCATCTTCATGGCCTCTTTAACATGAAACAAACTCATGTGCAGGCTGTACAATTGTAGGGCTCACACAGACACTTGCTTTTACGACAGAGGTGTTAAATCCCACAACTGTATGGAGACCCAAAAAGCAAAACAAAGTTGCCAAATTCTCTCATTACTTTAACTCTCAGATGACACAAAACCATAGTGTATGTGGACGAATATAACTTAGAATATAGCCTGGTGATACTTTACCTTGTGCTTAATGAGTAGACCGAATACTCTGGAGAGCAAGTCAGCAACTTGAATCTAAACGACAAAACAAAGCCTTTACAAAGTGCTGTACCAGAACGGAAAAGACTAATTCAATGCAAATGCGAATCAGACTGAATAATATTCACAGATTAGATGGATAAGGGACAAATTCAAAATATCATTTCCTTAACTACTCTCCTGTATACATGAATGCAATCATCATAAAGAAATGTATCACAAACACAAAAGTACCTTCCCCAGAGAGAGGGTGTTGCTGAGGGCATGATCCACCAGGTCGGCCATCTCCCTCTTAAACAGGGGCACATCTTGACACTCGTTAGCTCGGGCGTGATTCAAAATCAACTCTGCCACTCGTTCACCCTTTCAGAAAACATTTAAACGTTTAAAAAGTTCAGCTACATTGCTGTGAAGTGAAAGTGAATCAGAACGGCCGCAACGTTTTCTGAACTTCGAACACATTTCGTCATTTGAAAATCATTCAAATCCTAAGAACTTCCTGCATGAACGCACCCCTTTTCCCTTCTTACCTGACGCAGCACCACAGCTGTGAAGACGGCCTTGAAGTTGGCGAGGTCGTGGCCGCTGAGCTGGGCTACAATCCCGGCGTCCAGCAGCACCAGCTGGATTGGACATGGGTCTGGTCTGACACTGACCACCACAGTGTCCCACAGGTCAGTGAGGGTGGTCTTCCCCCGGTGTTCGTCCAGGGTACCTTCAGTGGAACCACCAAGAGGCTCCCGACATTGGACAAGAATGTTGCCAGGATGGAGATCACCGTGGACAAAGTTATCTACAAAAACCTGCAATATGTATATGTAGACAACTGGTTACAGTGATGAAGCAGGAAGATAATACATCTAATCATACAGTATGATAACATTCAGTCAAATGGGTACCTGTCCTCAATAGGATACATAAGATCACAATTATTTCCCACAAACACGGAACAGACGAGCAAATGCATCATTATACTTCTCACCATTTTCAGTAGGGTTTCCACTCCCATTCTGGCTATTTTCTGCTTTACCTCCTTAGGAATATCAGAGCTCAGGTAGTTAGAAATGGGCTCGCTCTCCTAAAGCAAATAAACAAACAAGTTATTTTCCATTTAAAAAAAAATCGAGCAGAGCATATTCAGTGTTACTTTCAGACACCGTATACTCGCCTCAAAGGTTTCCACTAAGATGTTCCTGGTGACAAACGGTCGTAACGGAGTTGGGAACTTGACATTATCAACATCGCGGAAATTTTCTCGGAAAAGCTCAATGTTTCTGGCCTCAAAACGGAGATCGATCTGAAATAAAGACGCAGTGAAGTTAGTGCAAACTTTTGTATTTATGTTAACCTAATTACACAACGTCACTTGTTTTATATAAACCTGGTGTATCTTATGCAGTGAAATTAACCATAACTGTGTCACTTAACTGATCAAATATGTCTAAAAGTTACATAATTGGAGTCTAAATGCTGTTAAAGTACCTGTTTGGTCATTAGCTTCTCAAACTCGACCACAACTTCATGCATACTGAGCCATTTGAGTCCAGGCAAGCAGTGCAGAAGCCAGCTGCCTGCTTTCATCAGCAACAGGTCGATCTCCACCTGCCTCCTGACGCCTGGATGGACCACCTCAAAAATAGAGAATTAAAAATTTGATAACATTCTCACCTTCAAATGCAATCTGTAAAGGTTTGCAAGGGGAGAAATGAGATGTAAATATACTATTGAGAGACCAACCTTGATTGCCACAGGTATCAGACGCTCCTTTTCGATGTTACTCTCCTCATGCCGCACATCTGGTTGAATTATCTCCTCGTAGCCCTCCTCGTCCCTGCTGCCCCTCCAGAAACGCTGCAGAGTGCGTTTCACACCCCCAAGACCAGGGATCTCCCAAGCTTCCAGCAAATCCTCTCTCTCCATTTCCTCAACTAGAGACTGGAAGGCTGGGTCTTCAACCTGGTCCACCTTGGCCCAGCCTCGGTACACCTGGGCTACGCATCCTGAACCCACGGGCTCTTTGCTGTCAAACACCAACACCGCTCTCCAGCCCTCTCCGAAAGCCCTCCGCAGACACTGCTTGGTGTGAGCCCAGGAGTGAGGGCGCACCTTAACGTGAAGCCTGGAGAAGCGTTCACAAAACTCCTGAGAGAAGATGTCTCGCCTGGTGCTGGCCCACTGCCCCAGCTTGATGTAAGTAGGACCAGAGCTTTCAGTCACCCACAGCAGAGCATCCAGCCAGTAGGATGCACAGCTGGATGAGACCAGAGCGAAGGGAAAGAGGAGAAGAAGGGGACTAAATTTGAGGAGCAGAACCAATGCACGGAGGCTGAGGCGGAGGAAAAATATAAATCTGTGTACTTGGACTTTTGCTATAGACTTTCTATTAGAGGTATGGGATGGAAGTATCACTTCCTGGCATCTGGCTGCACATGAAGATGCATTGACTGCACCCCAACACAGCAGTGTAACCTTGGGTATATGGCTTAAAATCTGCCCTCTTTTAACAAAAAGTGTCCCGCGGTTCTGAACGAGCCTTAACCTGGCGACAGAGCCAGCTTTTTGCAGCGTGTACCTCAAGTTGAGAAGGACTCCTCTTACTCCAAGAGCCATCAGGGCCATTATGTCAAACGGCTGTTAGCTCAGTCCAAGAGGTGAACTAGTCCACATGTGCCGGTCTTCTGTTACGAAACACCTTTTCGCAAAATCATTTGGAGGCATCCAAACGTAGAGCAGTCTGTAATCTCCATGTAAACGTCTGCGAGTCTAATGCAGGTCTTCCAACACTAAAAATTTAGCTAGTTCGGTCAAAAACTGCACTTACCTAAATACACAGATATGTATCTATTTTTCGGCGAATTCGCGGCGTTACCTTGACTTAAAATGCTTGGCAGTTAGTGTGGTTTCCCAAACCTAGAGGCAATTGAACAAGCAAGACATTTTATGGTTTACTTGGCGTTACAGTACCGTGTAAAAATATAACTAATTTCCATTGTGAAGAGAACTGTCCATGAAAACATTGCAATAACGATCTGTTTCCGGGTGTGACGGTTCACCGACTAGGTCACGTGGATACTTCTAAAAGGCGCGCGCTGCAATGTGGGCAAACTGAAAGGTTAAATTACGACGGTTTTATATAAAAAAGACTAGTTACATGGTGTAAATAATGTTTTGTGTTTGTTAGTGTGTGCTCTTTCTCACATCCGTGTCTGTCAGCCCGTGCCAACATTTCTGAACAATAACTGGAGAAACGGTTTCTCCTTTTTTGAACAATAAACAAAAATAATGAATTTACTAAACCCGTTCTCCCGTAAGGTACATCCAAAGAGACTCTTAATTGTTACATACGAAAATCCACACCGTAACATTGACCTAATGATTAAATAACATTGCCACTGGTAAAAGTTTGCTCCTGTAAGTGAGTCTGCTGATCCATAGATGGTGACATATCCCACATTATCCGTTGTGAGCGTTCAGTTTGACTTTCCAACTCTTTTCCTTCTCCCTCTCACATGAAGGATGCAAGGGAAGGAAATGAGGACGAATGCAGCTGTGTATGCAGCTTCAGAGAGTGGTTTTCCTTTTCTTGGCAACTGGTATTGGCTCCTTACTCCCCTTGACCCTGAACAGGATAAGCAGGTAGAGAAAATGAATCACTTTACATTTTGGTGAATGGAAATGGAAACATAGAACATTTCCACCCATTTTCTATACCAGCTTTATCCATTTCACAAGGAGGCTGTAGCCTACAGGCCTATGAGCTGCAATCGGATGAGAGGTGGGGTACACGCCGAACAGGCTGCCAGTCGATCACAGGAACAACACAGAGACAAACAACCATGCACACTCAAACTCACCCATATAGGCAATTGTGAATCATTTCCAGAGAAGACTCAGGAAGGTGAACCTGTCAAATCAACTCCAGGTGCTGTTCTGCCATTAAGAGTGTCTTTACACGTGGCATTCTGGTGTGGTATGCCATCCACCCAATTTCTATACCTGCTTTATCCATTTCAGGGTCAGGGGTGGCTGGAGCCTATCCCAGCTGCTATAGAGGTCCCCAGTCCATCACAGGACCCTCACGGAGACATTTACTCCGATAGGTAAAAAGTCCCTTCTGAGAATTATCATCTTCTGAGAGACTCTGCCTCTCTAAGGACCTCCAGTTGCTTTCTTTTTAGCAACACTTTCTTTTCCAGCCTTTCGTTGCCCTGTTAACTGTTTCGAGACATATTAGTGCCACAGCATTGAAACTGAGCTAATATTTTTTATGAAATAGTAAAATGACTTACTTTAGATATTCAATGTTTTCTGTGTTCTAATGTGATTAGGATATTGATTTATGAGATTTACAAATCATTGCTGATCAGTTGCTGATAGAAGCAAGAGTTCACTGTATGTTTTTTGGGAATGAAAGCAGTCGGTATCAAAACATATTTTCTTCTCTTGTTTTCCTGTCTTTCTGCACAGGGTTCCTAAGAGCTCACTTAAGATCCCATTAGAATACCAGCAAACCATATTCTGGATAATAGGGAAAAGGTGGAGGCAAGGAACAAAACACACCCTTTGTGTGATTTCATTTTCATTTCCTCTGCTTAAACCAGAGCTCTTGCAAGGAGCACCATCAGGGACTGAGAACTTGCTGGAGCCATGTTCCCAGTCACGGTGTGAGTCCCCTGGACAGTGGGTTCAGTACGCTCCCAGGATCCCAGCTGTAGGCCTCATAGAGGACTCTGCAACACAATAAGCTGAGTTAAACGCCAAACAGATGTTACTGGCCTCCGCCTCCACCCTGTTTCCCCCAATGCTATTGATGAACAAGCCAGGCATTTTAGATCTCTCTTGCATTTCAAAGACGAGGTCAGGCTTTGGTAACAGAGGTCAGTGGGATAGTTGCTGTGCTGGGCTGTTTGACACTTTATGAAGGCTACTCAAGGACATTTTTCGGAGCGAAAAAACACTAGCATGCATTTCTATGTATTTTGCACAGTTCTGAAATCTTGTGAAATGATAGTATTCCTTTGCATTGTTTGTCTGTTTACCCTGGAGTGTCAGAAAAGCAGAAAAGATTGTGTTGTCTTTTTTTTTAACGTGTTATATGTTGTTTCATGAACATGTAACACGCATTTAAAAGAAACAATGAAACTTTAATTATATGAAATTACCTGACATGAATTTTAGTTTTGTCATTAATTGATTTGTTTTTGCTTTTTCTTTCAAGATATTTAAAAATTGCTCAAGACAAGGGCTTTCAGTTAATAGATCTGTATGGTAGACAGTCCCAAAACCATAGAGATTCTGTTTACTGCAACAACAGATAAAAATGGATTTGTTGTTATAAACTGATTAATCATTTCACAACTTTTTCTTTATGAATAAACGAGCTGTTTTTAGAGTAGAGATTGTGGCTTTGAGATACACAAGACCCCTGTGGAGTTATGCAGGTTAATTGTTAATCACACAGGTCATCAGTATGCATGTCCAATCTGGTTTCCTGCTCACTCGCTTTCTTTGTCCACACTTTCCACGGGACTGTTGAGCTACCCTGCAGTCCTGGGCTTGGTGGTAAGCTGGGCTGCCAAGTTCCTATTTTCTCGACTGAACAGATGTCAGCAGTTATCAACTCAAACTCTGCCAAACCATGCTCAGCATTTAGCGCACACTACTAATGCCTCTACACTTTTTGTGGTTGTTGTTGTTGCTGCTACTGCAGTTTGGTACATGTGAAACCATAAACAATGTCTTGAAAAGATCAGATAGATGAACATGTTGTCCCCTCTCTTAGATAGGAAGAGCTGCCCTTGGGCTTCTTAATTGGCTCCCGGAGGAGGTTTTTATTTATATAGTCAGTCGCATTCAAGATTGCCCCTTCCTGCTCCATGCCCCCCTACCTCCCCCTTATTTTACACTCGGTTTCCCCAGCAACCAGGGCTCCAATCGCCTGGCCAGCTGCAGATTAGTTCAGCAGTGGGGGGTTTAGGTGGGTGGAAAGGGATGTGGAGGGGGGTGATGATGGAAAATGGAGAGGGAGGAGAAAGAGAAGGAAGGAGGAAGGGAGAAGGGGAAGGGGTGGCTTGAGGGAAGGAGGGGTGGGAAAAGTTTGAGAAGGGGAGAGAGAAAGAGAAGGAATCAGTGTCCTTGAGAGATAGGAGTCTGAGTGAGTGTGTTTGAGGACTAGAGTAAAGAAGGAGCTATAAACATTTTAGCCTCGAGGTTGGACAGGAGGAGAAGAGTTCACTGACTGTGCCTTTTTGCAAGTTTTTGTGTGCTCGGAGCTGTACCCTGGGTCTTTGTGGGAGGTACGGGCAAGGAGCGATGTGAAGTGAGAGAAGTTGGAGGCAGGGGCAGGGGAGTACAAACGGAGGAAGAGAGGGAGAGGGGGAAAGGCAACCTATTCTGAAGGAAAGGAACCATGCAAGTGGATGCTGTCTTCTGCTGGGTCAAGTTTCACAAAATGAGAAACTACAGTAAGAGCACTTCATCAGGGCTCACCCAGCTCAGAAAGGTAGTCTCATTTTAAAAGATTGTGCCTGTGTGTCTGATATTGTGTGTTTTTGTCTGTTTTTTTAAAGCATGTTGGACACATCGTCAATCTTTTTAAATCATTAATAAGATAGAATACATTTAACTAAGTTATGTCGCTTAGTCTAAAATTAGATCATATTTGTTTCAGCTTGATTTTCATACATAGAACATACATTCATGCAGCTTACACACATATTTCCTATAGTCTACATGTAAATGCTTGTGCCTTTCCTTGAATGTGTCAGCTTGTGTTTATCTATGCAAAGTATGTTTATATATGCTTTTTTTTTTTGCAGTATGGATGGTAGATGTTTGGATGTGGTTTGGGTTGCGTTCATTTCAGCTGTATTTAATTCAGGATTGCTTTGGCCCGTGTTGAAGTATGCTGATAGTTTCTCAAGTAGCCGGGAGCAAACTGTCTGAACCAAAGTGTCCACAAGCGATTCTTCTGCGCCTTACTTAGTTGTCTGCGCACACGTGAGCACACGTGCACGCTCAATGGCTGTCAGCGTGTACGCTAAATCCATCACATTCCAAACTGCCCCTGGTCTTGGGACCTGAGAGAAAAGAGAGGGGAGGATAAAGTGAGATGGACATTCTTCCCTTTGAACAAAGGCACCTCTTCATGCATTGCTTGTATTGTTGTGAGAGGGCAGGCAGGGGTGGAAACCTCCTCAGGGAGGATGGAGGAGTTCAGCTTCAGGTGGCTCCGAAAAGTCAGTGTGCAGATCAGTTCAAAATGTCATTATACCCGAGACCCAAATTTTCCGAGTCACAACATTTAGGCCTTTGATCTAATATATTGTTCTGATTCAGCGTAAGTTCATTAAATCAAAGTTTTTAGATTCTCTCAGGATATGTTCATGACATTACGCATTTTCCATTACCTGCATAGATAAGCTGCACAATTAGCATGATCAACAACAGCCTCAATGATTACATACACAGAATCTTTAAAGGGAAGAATGCATGGAAAACATACCATATTAGCCACGCTCTGCAAAGTGTTTACAGGGAACAGCAGTGCAACGGCTGTGTAGTCGCAAAGTCATCACAAAAACATGGGAAGGCCAGTCTGGCGACTGAATGTATCTTACAAAAAGATGTATATATGTCCCAAGACATTTTAAAAAAGCACACAGATTAAGACAAAAAGTCTGCTAATGTAGTGTGTGGAGGTTTCAATGTAAACAAATTGACTTTGTTTAGATCTCTCTGCGGGGTATAGCCTAGAGGCCTGTCTTTAGTGCTTTTATTAAAAAAAAAAAAAGGTTGAGAGAAGTTTTATTCTTATTGTTAAATTGTTTTTTGCAAACCAAATTTTTCTTAATTGCTGTTATTGTTAACTTACTGCTACCAACTGGCATTTTTGTTAGAAAATGAAATCATACATTTGCTTTCTGCTGTCTTTCTACACCCATGTCTGGACTTTGAAGTAAAGAAGAGAATAAGCAACACAATGTGAAGTTTTTGTTGTGGTAGCAATGTCCCTTTCCTCTGTCATCAGAGGAAAGTCATGAGCAACAAGAGTCAAGTCAAGTTTCTTAAATGGCACTTTTTAAGTACAAGTGTTGCATTTAGAGAGCAAAAGCAAAGCTGTATGTTTCACCCTTACCAGCAGCACGCACATCCTATACACCTATCAGATAGAACATTCAAAACGCTGACAGGTTAAGTGAGTAACACGGCTCATGTTTCTACATTGCAATGTTGGGCTGAGAAAACGTGCATCCTCGCATCCCCACATGTGGCAACAGTACTCCCCTACAGTAGCAGCCTCCACCAGCTGGAGAGCAGTGGGCACCACAAGGACAAAGAACATACACGATACAGATCTAATGGTATTTATGGAAAACAAGCCCAATCGACTAAGACCCAATTCCACCACCCGCAACCCCAAAGGATCTATTGCTGATGTCCTGGTTCCAGACACTCCAGGACACTCCAGGACACCCTCAGATGTTCTTTGTCCACATCCTGACTGGTGTTTTATTGGCATGAGGAAGACCTACTCGGTGTTACGCCGGTGTTCATAATGTTATGGCTGATTGTGTGTACAAAACAGTGCTTTATTGAAATTATTGGCCAAAAAACCTATAGTGCACCATTAAGTTTATGCTCTTTTGCCTGGTATATCCTATGCACAGCGATGTCTGTCAGCATGTCTTCAACAATCTATTTCAGCAGCATTTTGCCCCATTGGGCAATCATTAAATTCAAGAACAATAACCATAACACTAGGAACATTTGATTTATTTTCACTTGACGGTAGCAGTGGCTCAGGTTCTTTTCTTTATGTTCAGGTTAAATGAATAGCTTTAGCAGAAGTTTTAGTGGGCACAAATCAAAATTCCTCTTCTCTATAATCTGTTACCGTGTGTTGCAAGAATTGTATTTACTTAACTGGGTAAGGCTGAGAGTTTATTGAATTGAGTCTAGCTGACTCTGTGGCGCTGTAGAGAAAGGTTTATAGAGTTGGAGATAAAGAGACAGAGACTGTTTGTCTGCTGGTCTGCAAGGCCGTAATGAGTGTTCTGCAAATTTTGTCCTATGAAGCCATCATGTGTCCTTGGTTATGTCTTTGTCTACTACTAGTCTTACTGTTATTTGCATACTTTGGCTGATTGGGTTATGCATGCACTTAAGTTAGGGTCAGAGGCAAACTTTTTGAAGGACTTCTTTGGAAAAGGATTTATGCTGTTGTGGAAAAGTAGGTATTTTGTGACTTTGTGTTCATCACTCAGTCTGCACTCTCAGTGACTGGTTCTCCCTCTCTCTGTTATTCATGTCACTCTCACAAACATGCCAGCTTTTCTGGATATTCTCTATAGTCTTCTGGACTTTGACTTGGTAACTTTCTTTCTTTTTCTGATCTTCATGCTAAACTTTTGTCACACTCACTTTGATGGTATTTCCTTTTAATACCCATCTATCCATTCAGACTGTATGACCCACAGTTGCAAATGTTCCCGATGTCCAGCACTGTGTCATTCTGAGATCTTACTCAGTTACTCAATTCTTACAAGTGACCCCAATGTTCTTCCATGAAACAAGAGTTTCACTGTAGACTGTATAGAAAAGTAAATTAGGTGCCATTTTATACATGCAAACATGTATTTCATACATTTTTACTAACTTATCAAATATGAGTAGAGTTTCATTTAAATCTTGTGCATATTTTTATGTTGTGTAGTTTCTGTGGGTTAATCTGTATGGATTGTATCTGCTTTTCTGCTGCAAGTTATATCTGTCTTCCTATTGTTGTCTACTCAGAACAGTGACAGCAAGGCTTTAGGAGATTACCGCCTGTCCACCCCTCCTCTCTTAGTAACTAGCTTTTGACAGGCTCTCCGCAGGGCGGCTTGCTACTCAAAGACCCCAACGGGCCAGCCTCCTGCTGTCCCAGAGCTGCGGTTGTTACCAGAGAGATATACCCTGAAGGAATGTGTCCTGTGGTTGTGGTCAAAGATTTCTTCTTGTCTCCAAGTTATGGTGGGGGGTGTTGTGTGTGAAGTTGTGAGATGGCCTTGGCTTTCGTCATGATCAAAAACACCCCTTACCACCTCTTGACAAGCACTCACATACACAGATGCATGGGTAATGCATGCCATCTTAGACATCCATAACACACTGTCTGAGAGCACACCAACACACATACATGCCTGGATGAATAATGCATATTTTCCCACTGCATACTGGAGTCATTTATCGAGTTGGCAGCTGGCCTGACATGCACACATATGCATATGCTCTTTTTCCAGCCTGTTGCTTGCAAGCTGTTGCACTGTCTGCCTTTTTTAATTAGTCTGATTGGTACTAAAAGAAGTCAGACGAAGGCCTTAGGCAAAATGATTGCTATGATTTTCAAGTGCCAGGCCCCGCTTTTCCCATTGTTTAGATATTTTTTCTGTGAATTCAATTATGAAGTATGATTGGACAGGTCATAGTTGTTATTCTTTTCTTTTTTAAAAACCCTAGTATTGTTATGGCCATGTGCTTTTCATTGTTTTTCCTTCGCCATTGGCCATTTGTCCCAAAATCAGTGCTGCAGACGTTCAGAGAGTCCCAGCTCACAGGTTAAAAATTGATGAAATTATGGTGTTCATAAGTCATTTTATGACCATATTGTAACAGCGAGGCTAATTGGTGATCCCAGAGGTACTCAGTAAGTGTCATTGGTGACAGGTGTCCCATTTTTTAACTTTTGGGTCTGGAATCAATTAAGTCTTTCCATAGTGAATATTTTCAATTACCGACAAGAAGAAATAGTTTAGTTGTTAAGTGAAAGAAATCTGTGACAAAGAAGTGATACAATTCTAAGTCATTTGACATAACTTGATATTATACAGGGTTGTACGTTAGTCACTTCTTTTGTACACTGTAAGTATCCAGAAAATTAGCCTCGGCTTCTAAACAAACTGACTTCGCGAGAATGAATATGAAAAGAAAAGGTGGTAATAAAGTCGGTCAACAATGGCGCTACTGTTTTAAATCATGCATTTAGCAAAATGGCCATGCTAGGTGTTTCATTTCCATTTGAATCTGACACAAATAAAAGCAAAATACACTGGTAATTGCCCCACATTGAATTTTGATTCAGTACATATTGAAAGCACTGACCTAAAAAGATAAGTAAGATAAACAGAGTCTTGCCTCAACAGGACAGGCTAAATCTCTTTACTGCTGCAATACTCATGGAGACTGCAGGATACAGTGTCAGAAGAGGAATGCCAGAGGCACTCGCAGTTTGATGACAGGGTGTTAGTGGGCTTGGACTATTATCATGGGAAACCAATGCTGATTAGTACACTCCAAAACCCTTCTGTAGGTGGCTTGGTGTGGCTTTGCAGCTTGCGCCCATTGGCAGCGTGTGGCTTTCCCCCCAATCACAAACAAAGACATGCAGGGACGCAGGCACAGACAAACTCAAAGGCACACATGGAGATACCGACCAGATGCATACATACAAACACATGTTCACAAAAAAATCTACTGACAAACTTTGCTTGCATGTGCCCATGTCTCAACTACATGTTTAACATCCCTGGCTTCGAAAAAATTGTTTTGCTTAGTTCTGGGTTCAAATAGTAATTCTAATGTGGCTGCACATCACATTTATTTGACCCACGTTAAATTTAGCATTCCAAGTGCAATGGTATGAAGTTACCACATGCATGCTTTGTTATTTATCTTATGCACTGTGTGTGTGTGTGTGTGTGTGTATAATATTTGCAACAGAAAAGTCGTAACAGCGATCATTAAGGGAGTTTTCAGTCTTCTTGTGTCTCTTTTTCTGCACTCTTCTCCTCTCCTATCCGCTCTTACAGACATGAGTGGGAATGAGAAGAATGTTGTTTACCTGTCAATTAAAGGATCCACTCTATAATGACAATTAAAACTATACTATATCTGGAGGTTCATCCAAGTTCAACAACTTAATGAGTAGATACTTCAGGCACACTGCAGACACAGAGGAGCTCTGATTATACGATAACATGTCTAAACATTGTCTAGTTAAGCTCTAAAGCAGGGGAAGTAGTAGTTTTCTTTTAGTCTGTCTCCAGTGTTAATGAGTGATAGTGTAATTCTTTATTATACTGCTGTATAGTTATGTATTTCTATTTAAGATTTACCACTTGCCACATGTTTTTGTTTTTATGATTCTGTATAATCTGTAATTGTAGTTTAGTCACATATAACAGTTTCTAGTTGTTGATACTGCTCACCATACAAAATTCAACAATAGTCATAGTCACATAAAGGCAACAAAAACTCTGAGAAAAAAAGTTTAATGCTTAAAACTGAATTCTTTACGTAAGTTTAGTATGGCTTATAGTTTTAGTTCAGTAAAAAACCCCAATCAGTTTTATTCAGTTTTCCATCCACCGGCGGTTTTGGCCCAGGCTCACATTTGTCAGTCAAGGGGTGTGTGGAGGTCAAAAGCGCCGTCTCTGACTCTGGAGTTTACACTCCGGAAGAGCACTTTCCCAAGCTCTCGCCTTGTTCAGCTCCCCCGAGAACGGGTGGGTGAATTATGAAAATCTGTTTCTGTGTAGGCATGCAGAGGAGCAGAGATGGGACTGGGGTGCTCTGGTGGGAATTCTCAAGTGGAACCCTTAAAATATGAGACAGGGGAAAAAAACAGGAAGGAGAGGGAGAGGAGAGGATTTTGACTTTGGAGCTCAGCTCAGAGACTGTGGCTTGGAAGAGAAATTTGATCTGGGGCCTAGAGGATAATGTTAGTGTGCAGAAAAAGCCAGGTTACTGTTGAAAGGATATGTAGGTCCTCTTACTGCAGCATATTCACTGGAACAAGGCAATTTCAGAGAGGAGAAATTTTACAGAGGCTGACAAATCTCACTTTGCCTGGCATCACAGTATAATACCTGATAACTAGAGATGCTGCAAATTGCTAAGAGTCTATTTCTATATCAATGATGGTATTAACAGCAGTGATTAGAAATGTCCAGGGTTTAAACCATTACAGTCTCCTATATTTAAAGACTTGGTGAAACAGAATAAATCTGTGGTTCCAGACAGCAGGTATTTTTCTGTCACACATATTGCTTGTAGGTACAAAAGGATTACCTCAAACATAACTACCTGCCAAATAGCAAGGCTCAACATCTCCATGGCTTCTTTTATTTGACTTGAATTCCTGTTATTACTCCTACTTATTCTGTCAATGATCATTTTTAAACACTACAACCACAAAAGTGCAGGTGGATCTAGACCAAGGTCATATTTGTTACTGCTGGATGAACCCATGGTGTTCTCTCCACACCTTTATACGGTAAATGGAAACATTGGGGTATGACTAGAACTAGCAGCGTTTATAGTACTTTGAATTATTTTTACACCCGAAGCTAACAAGTCGAGTACGTATGGCTGGAGGAAAATGGAGAACAATTTTGAACCATTTCTTCCCTTGATTGTCATAGGAAATGTGGGATCACTGGTAGACGAAATGGAATAGCTTAAAGCTCTGACTAGGGCACAGCTGGAATATCGGGAAGGCAGTATTATGTGTTTCAATGAAACAGCTCGTTGAAACTCATACCGATGACTCTCCGTCCAGCTTTCAGACGACACAGGCCGATGTTGTAATTGTGGACACGTCATTGTGAAGGAGCAGATCTACACCACAGACAATCAACAGTTAGCTGTGAGTTTCATCCACGTTGTCTAAAGAGGGAGTTCCCCTGTGTTACCTGCCGACACTGCATCTGATGTCATCAGCTAAGTTGCTGTCAAAATGCAAACACAACACCCCAAAGCATTCATGGTAATCTCTGGGGATTTCAACCAAGCCTCTCTCTGTCAGCTATGCTTTCGACTTTCCAACAGTTTGTGAGAGGAATTTTATATTCATATATTGACTGGTTGATTGTTTTATCTTTGTATCTTCAACAGTTTATACTGCAACAATAAAAAAACTCAACTGAAGACTTAACAACGCATCAACCCCCACTAAAAATGTGTCAGTGGAAAAGGGTACTGCCTCAAATGACTCTTTCATGGTAACAGGTATTTATCAGCCAGGCATTCACAGAGAAAAAAAAACTAACTTGGAGGATAAACAAATATCTTAAGTGTGCCATGTTCAGAGCAGCAATTGTGAGGGTGACTATTTTTCTCTGAAAGTCCTACTTATCAGAAATTGATGTCTGCTACAGCCATCTACGATAATTAAAGGCTATCCCTTTCTACTGTGCTGATTTAGCAGTAGTAGGATTTTCCCTGGGTTGAAAAGTAGTTAATAAACATAGCTACAGTTCTATGAATATGTGTGTAGCTCTTAGCACACTGAAGATGACCTCACTACTCTTGGCTGTCACAAAACAAGCCAACCATCCTGTATTAGTGAGAATACCTGCATTTAAAACCCCACTAATGTTTAATTTGGTACAAAAACTGTATTGATTTCTAATCTAAAAGCATCTAACTGGCAACGGGTAATTGGTGAAGGCAGTCGTGCTTATGCACTTAGTTGCACAAGCAAAGTGATTCCATCATTGAAACTGCAGTTCTGTGAGACCCTCTGCAATGATAAAGGTTGGGACGGTGTTTCAGTCGTAAAAATACCATTTGTGGAGTTTTGCATCTGACAGAGGTAGATGTGTTAATGTAAGCCACAGAGTGAGAACTTTTTAAAAGTAAGCTTAGGAAGCAGTTGGCAAGGTCCCTGAGCTTTGGAGCCAACAGGGTAATTGGGAGCAGACTTGAAATGAGTCAGGAGCTCTGCTGATGAAACCTCTCTATCTGTTGAGGGGAGGGGCTAACATTTCTACAGGAGGGAGTTGGATGACAGATGATTCACCTCTGCTTGGACACGAAACAAGACACCATCTCCCAGATGGGGGTGTTTTCTCTGCCTCTTCTCTGACACATTGATCTTCCTTCACTTCTTTTTTTTCTCATTTTGGACAATCTCCCCCCCCCTCTCTCTCTGAAGCAAAACTTCTCTTCACTTCATTGAGTTACTTAAGGTCTCCCAGTATGTGTTGGTCATGGGGAAACTGTTGAGATGCAATAACTGTGTTATCATTCAATTTTCTAACAGGTCAGTAGAGGGTTAGCTATAAAGACTCCTCCATACTCATAAAAATGTTAAATTTTTATTAGTCCAACAGTGGTGAAGGCTCTCCCTCCACAGTTTTTTTAAATTAATTAAATTAATTTATTTTTAAATCTAGTTACATTTAAATTCTTTAGTGCATAATTACCCTGCAAGATGCACCATTTGCAGTTGGTGGAATGTGGAATGAAGGCCAAACATACTTCAAAGGAAAGGGATGCCTTCTCCATTAAAAGTGTGGTTAAACTGTGGTTAAACTATTAAGGAGTGGCCATTTGTAAACTCTTGACAGGTGGAGTGAGTGAAAAGGACTTAAAAAAGGACTTTGCTGAGTGTGTCTGGAGCTTTCCTTCCATTTTCTGCCATTCTGACCTTGTATTAATCAGAGCTGTCATATTTATCAGCCACAACCTCAAGGTTTTACTGTACTAAATGCATACGTAAGGAAGAAAAAGCAGAATGACTTCATCTAAGGAAGCTACGAATTCAAGTAAATGCAGTGATTTTGTGGCTATACACTGTATTTCCACCACCGTGGCTTTCCACGTGTCCTATGTCATCCCTTTGTTATAATTGACTTTGTTCTTAGACATTATGTATTCATATTCTGTATTTTACTAAATAACCTATGTTCCTAGTTTGTAATTTTCCACTCTGCTCATGCAATGTATGTAATTGAATGGTCCAAAATAACTGGGTCAGCCAAAGCGTCACTATTAGGTCAGATAGGTCTAGTGCATTAGATACAAGCCTAAAACAACCCTCACACTCACGTTGTTTATTAGATCCAAAGAACATGACGAGGACGGTGGTTGGCCTGCTCGTGTCACTAAAAACTGGCCAATTATACACTGTCGAGTGTAAGTACAACCTCTGTGAGATAAAGGTAAATATAAAAGCTCGGGCTGACTGATTTCCTACGAGAGCTCTGTCACTCCGAGTCCAGCGCTGCCATACTTTATATGTGACCACTAATAAATACTTTGTTTAACTTAAGGCTTCCAATGAAAGAAGTCATGAAGTCACCAGTCCATCACGGGGCTACCACAGAGACAGGCAACCTTGCATGTCCACACTCTAAACTAAGATTCAAGCCAGGAACCTTTTTGCTGTGAAGAGGCAGTCAATAACGTTTTTTAATAGATTTTACGTGGTAATAGTTTGGCCTATTCTTTCAGTTCCCAGTGGGACAGACTGTAGACACCCAGACAATAAGATTCTTTCGTAAACAAGGAAAGCTTTATGTGTGGCATTAAAAATACAACAATGGATACTTGTTTTATATTTAGAATGGTTTGATAAGCAAAAACCAGGCAGGGAGAAATTAATTGTTTGTGGGATCTCCCTTCAGTTCCTGTCTGGCTCTGTGGCTAACCCAGTTTCGGAGCTGTCTCACGTCCATCCTCCTCTTACAATGAAGGGAGAGGGGAGGAGGTGGGAAGCCAAGGGATACAGTGCGTTAGGAGAACTCTCAATGGGCTTGGGCAGCAGAGCAAAGAGATGGCTTATGCATGTATTGTATGTGCGTGTATGTATGTGCAACTTTCCGGCTTGTAACACACATTCTGGGTGACGGCAACATGCATGGGAAGATTCCTACACAGACATGAGCATGCATGCATACTCATTGAGTTGGCCTGTTTGGCTAAAGTCCAAGACCTTACTGTGAAATCAGCTTGGGAAAGCAGCAGGAGCCCTGAGTGGGACACAGAGACAGAAACAGAAAGAGGAGAAGCCCGAACTACGATAAAAATCTTTCTCCTCTTCTTCCACTCCATACATTCTTTCCTTTGCCATCAAACCTTTTTTCCCCCCTACTTCTTCAGGAACCAGACTACAAATCCCATTTAGCATGTTAGTTACCCTGCAAAGTCAAACCTGACACTTAACGTTAGACATGTTAAATGTGATAAACTTTATGTACTTCAACCAAATTGGCCATACATGAACAATCTGTGCTCCAGGGCTGCAAAAAACATGAGAGCAGTTCAGTAAAAGAGACAGTGAGACAGTGAGAGGCAAAGGCTGAAACATCAGTCTCCTAGCCTCCACAATCTGCTCTATTAAACTTTTCCTACCTCAAACTTCAAGAGTGAATGGTAATGAGAGGGGAAGAATTAAAAGGGGAAAAATAAAAGATTGAAGGTCGGGTAAGAAAAAACAGCCAAACCTGCCATTCCAAAAGGAGCTGGCAAAGTCTGCAGCAGTGTGCTAAATTGATTGCAGACAAGGTTTTGGCATATAGCTATACTGAACCACATTTTGTTAGGAATAGTGTCTTCATTGTGTATGGGTACAAAAAGAAAGAGAAGAAAGCAAGTAACCTCTTCTTCACTTTGATATAATCTACATTTTCAGCTATCATGTTCTCCTCTTTTTGAGTGAGGTTTAACAAAAAAATCCAACTCATAAACATTGCAAGTGGTTTAGAGACCTCTCTGGTTTCTTTCTTTATTGGGTATAACTCCAAGCCTAATAACTGTGAAATGCAGTGTGTGCTATGTGTGACTGTGCCCTTTTTAGGTATTTGGAAATGACAGAGAGAAAAAGAGAGCAGTTTGGGGGAGAACAAGCAGGGAAGGATGATGATGTAATGGTGTTAGCTGTTGCTACAGGGCTGGACAGTGGGATGGAGGGGGAGGATGAAATTTTTATGAGAAGCAGCTGTAGGGAAGGGGCAGGCAGACCTCCAAAGCATTGTAACAGCAGCCAGCCCACAGCTCGTTGACAGCAGCCAAAAGTTCTGATAAAGCTAAATATGAAATACTGACAGCACCATCTACATTCAGAGTGATAAGGCTGATTCCACTTCAATAATACAATTTGTCATGCTGTCACCAAACATTAAGGATAGGGCAATGTTTGAAGCATAGGAAGCATAAAAATCCTTTTCTACAAAGCCAGAAACCAAGACTTATTGATTAACCAAGACTATGTATTAACTTATTGATTATGTTGCATTGATAATGCATGAGTCCATGCTTAGTGCACTAGAGAGTAAAAAAAAAACCTTTAACTTTAGTCATCAGCACATAATAGGCACAGAATTAGGGAGTGTCGTCAAATTGGCAATAAATTGATTGAAGTGGATTCTGTAACCTACCTTCATATGTTGATGTCATCAACATCATGCAAGTTGAGAAGAGAAGAATGTAACCCAAATTACTTTCTACAGTTTTCTGCTATTTTAATTATCAGCATGTATATGTGTCTGTTCATCTCAACTGTAACTCATCAACCAAAAGTCCATAGTGCTGCTGGTAACAAGTTCTGTAATGTCCTTGACATTTCTTGACATTCTCATGAGCACAATCCCCCTCAGACATTAACTGGCAAGGTGTGTCAGGATGACAAAGTGATTTGGAACTTCCCCCATAGCTCTTTTTTTTTGTTGTTGCATTGTTTCAACAACTTTTCAACAACAACTACAAGAAGACAAGTCTGCACAACATATCAGGAAGCTGACCCAGAGTTGTCTGAGTTAAAAAAAATTATACTGTTGCTGTTTCTGTTTAATCCCTAGCCACACAAGGGTCTGAGACATTGAGTTCAGACAGTAGATAAAAACAATAGTGTGAGGCCTTCTAAACTAAAAGACAAGGGGAAGCCTCCCCCCATCACACAGTACTTCTTTTCATATGGCATAACCTCATGATATTTTTCTAACAGTGATGAAAGGGGACCTGCATTGTCTTTGGATATCTTATAAATTGCTCATTCGAAAGGAGAAAAAAATGCTCGAAAAATTCGGAATAATACAGCCTTGTGTCAAAAGATCTGCTGAAATGTTACAAACGGCAACTTAAAGGTGAAAGAAGCGCTCTCACAGTTATGTGAGTGCAGGTCTATGTTGTGATATCCAGTGTCCATCCATTGATAGAAATCTCCCAGAGTTTGTTATGCAACTGATGGCTGACTGTGATACCCTGTCTCTGACCCCAGCTGCTGTTATCTTTATCTAGTAAAGTCTTAATGGTCGTAAGGACTGTGTGCTGTTCAGTGACAACCAATCCTTTTTCACCGGAGACCAGAACTGGAGTTTAATCTTTAAGGTGTATATTTTTGAAGGTTATTGTAAAGGTTTTTCTCTTGAGGTCATTAAACCAAGATTCCGTGCTAGATCCATCAAAACAGAGTAAAAATCAAAACGTTAAGTTTCTTTCCTTTTTCTTACATTCAAGACCTCTTAAATGTGTAGGTGTTGATATTTCTTTAGATAGCAAACAGATGTAAAACTTTAGAATTTCATGTTCATTCCAAGGAACATTTTACTGCCATCGCCTCCATCCACCCTGCTGCTAGTTAACAATACCACTTCCATATCCTTTGCCGCGGCGTGCATGGCCTGTCACACCTCACAGGACAGAGTTTGAAGGGGGCAGGGTAGATAGAGGTCTTTTGGGTCGCAGTTTCCCGTGATGTTTTTATTGGCCTCAGCAGATGGCTTCCCTCAGCCTCTGCATTGTTTTGGTGGCCATCTTGCTCTGGGGTCAGTTTTAACAATGGCCAATAATAGCCGTTGGAGACAGAAGACTTTGCTTCCGCTGAAGAATATCTTTCACTAATCGAACACTGAAAAACTAGCCATCTTGTCAAGTTTGCTGCTTTTACAAGATGTAAATACCCTCGTGCGTGTCTGGCTCTAACAAAAACCACTGACTTGTATGAGTCAAATTCATTATATTTTGAAGTCCAGGAAGTCAGAATTGTGTGAAATTGCCAAATGGCTTTTTAAAGTAGTTAAATCTCCGCAGAGGGGAGCTTTCTATTTTGTCCTATTTTGCTCCAAGCAATTAGGTGGGACAGCTTAAAAGCACGCACTGCTTTCACAGTGCAATAATATAATATTATTCTTTGCAATATCCTCTTTCCTATTTAGTTTTGACAAGCCCTGTCTCTTCACCCCCCAAACCCTCTTGCCTGCATCTTCCATCTTTTCTTTCTCCCAGTGACATGCAACCCCTCTAGCTCAGAAAAAGAAATGAAACCGTTAAAGTTTTATGGTTTGATTGCAGTAAAACTTGAGGAGTCTATACATTCTTTGTGGTCCCCCTTGCTTGCTCTGCCTTCCATGGCGGATTTCTGTTCTTCATTTTTTGTGTTACCTTATACAAAGGAGAAAAATAATGAGGAGGGGGAGGAAGAAAAAAAATTGGTTGATGTTTCTTCTCAAACATGTGACCCCTGCTCAGCTCACAGCTGAAAATAATTTTGGCCTACAGGCCAGTGAATGGCTGACACAAACCTCCCTCCTCCTTCTTTTTCTCTCTGGGGGGCGAGGCTTGGGGGCAAAGGAATGAACTGCTCGAGCTGCAAACAAAACTCGAGGCTAAAATATGGCATATTGTACTTGACATCTATTGATGTCAAATGACACCAAAGAAACCACAACTTGTTCTTAATGGCCATTTGTTCTTTTAACGTGGATGACAAAAACATACAGGCCCCAAATCATACCAAAACACTGGACACAGTGGGACAATTATGTATTTAGCCTGAGGACGAGTTTAGCTTTTAAGTTTTTTTAAATAGTTCCGTTTTTTTTTTTACTTAACTGACAGAAATTTTGGCTTATTTCCTTACTTTTCTGCCTCTTTCCAGTTAGGACCACAATTCGTGGAATTTGGTTGAACTGAACCACATTCTCTACATAGTTTGGAGTGATAGAAGAGAGGTGTCAGGGTTAGCTAATGCAGGTTTAGAGGGAGAAGGACAGAGGGGGAGCTGGGCCGGACAGTGCTCAGGAAATGTTTAACGGCCTGCGAATACCCATAAGTATCTCGGCACATCTGGTTGAAGGCACACACACAGTCCATGTGCTGGACTGGCATATGGGCTCTTTGGCAGGATGTGTAGGTGTGTTTTTATAAGAGGTCTCGTGTTTGAGTAGACGGCAAAGTATGAGTTAGCATCTCTGGGAATTTTTTGTGGAATAAATATATGAATACAACAGAAGTTAGCTTTGACGTATCCCTGTCTCTTGTGTTAACAACATTTTTGCCAGACTGAGACCAGGGCCTTTTTGTTCATGCCAGCTGTGCCCCTGTGTTTACAGGCAAAATCATACTCACTGTGCACCAGCGGCTCTGTTTCATTGTTACAATTGGGTGATCTATCTACGCTCCAAGTGGATTTGGCTTCATTGTGCTCTGACAAATGGACCAAGTAATAGTTTGAAATTGGTTGAGCATGTGCCTTACACTTGCCTTGGCACTGCCTGTCTCTAATAAAGGACAAAGCTGATTTTCTACAATGAATATTAGAAGTATAGAAGTATAGAAATAGTCTGAAGTGCAAAAACAAAATGCATGTACTGAATTTTTATTTCTAAATGTGATCTGGCAAGTGCAAACGGACAAAACACATAAGAGAGTTAGACTAAGTGCTACTCCTTGCTACTACCCTGCTTTCCTTTTAGGTCATGCCACATACTGAAGGTGTTTAAAAGTAATATGCATCTTTGCCTGCAGGATAGCTGTTCAAGACCCAATTACTCACCAAGTGAGGAATGGAAGTTTGGTAGGATGCCATGAAACCTGTGAGGTCTGCTTCTCTGCTGCTCTTTCGTTTGAGCCAATTTGCAGTTTAGATTCAAACACTAGGACCCCCCTAACGGACTTCTGGTGTGGTATAGCTATTTTTTAGACAAAACCATCACGTATTAGTCCATGTGTATGCCCAATTACTGTGTATCATCTACACATATTTAGTAAAGAAATATAAGCTGAAATATTTTCTATTATGATCTGTAACTGTTTGATTTATAGTGGTTTTCTCTTCATCTGGGGTTTGCCCTTACATTCACATGTGTTTCAACAGGCTTTTAAATTCTCCAAACATTGCACTCATTCCACCATAGAAATACATTACTTAAACAAACTGACTGTCTTAGTTTCTGTCTCCACAGGATGCCAGCTGCTAGCACCATGACCGGTGGGAGGGCCCTGCTGCTCTGCACAAACTCTGACAACTGTATCTACCAATCGGTCAACGGGTAGGTGCCTCAAAGCTATTCAACTGATCTACCATTTATAATATTTAGTGTCATGTTTCAATAATCTGTTTCTAAGGTGTGCGTGTCATCACCAGTTCACTGCAAAATTTTTCTGTTATTTTCACATGAATTACACATTCAGGCCGCTGAAGCACTGCGTGTAACAGGGATCCTAACAAGCTAACCAAACACAAAGCTTGTCAGATTTTGAAAGCTATGTTCCCATAGTCCCATAGCCATCATAAAGCTCTCAACTCATTTCAAGCTAGCTGGCGATGCTACTTTCCATTACCACAAGCAGTTTAACAATAGCAATACAAGAAAGCAGAACAGGGCAAAGTTTGCCATCTGGCATCTGGATGCTGTTGTTGCCCCCCCACCCCTGCTGCCTGTGTCCACTGCCTCCACGACCACTTTATAAGGGCTCTTCTGTCATCCTTGCAGCATTCATGAGTGCTATTTAGATTGAAATGAAGGGGTTTTCCTTTGTCCCAACTGGAGTGATTATCTAGTCGAAAATGTCTTTGTCTGTTGTTTTAAGGGTTTTCTGTGTTCTTGAACAGCTCAGCCATTTGGGCAACCTTTTGTGCCTTTATACCCACTTTCCTCCTTCCACCCTCTGTGACCCATGTCTCTGTGCTCCATTCATCTACGGCCATATGTGATGCAACAAATTTTCTGTATCATGCAGCTTTTAAATATCTACTTTTTAGCCTACGTGTATCTTTACAGAAAATTCTTTTCGGCGTGGAAGAATACCACAGACTTTTTGCTCTGTGTGCTACTCCTGCTCTTCTTTATTTGGCTTTTCTATTTGACCTAGTTTTTCCCCTCTGTTGCTTCGTGCCTAATAAAAAACGTTGTTTCACCCGAGGAACATGAAGGGTAAAAGAAAAGGGGAGCCATAATGGGGCCATGGCAATAAAAGTCAGAGCAATTTGAAAGAGAATTATTTAGTTTCCTCTGTAGTTATGTTACAACATCAACTTTTCTCTCTTTGTTTTTTCTTTAATGGTCCCCTAGGAAATTTGAATTCTCAATCTCCTCCCGAGATTTCCTTTAGATTGCATGACTGTTGGTTTTCACATCCAGCAATGTCATCAGAAGTCACCCATCAAGGCCATGTTTCCTCTGTTTGTTGGAAATTCAATCATTTGGTGAATGGGCTCAGGGCCAAAATAGAGTTTAGTGGGTCGGGAGTTGAAAAGAAAAGATGCACGTCGACAATTCAGCCTCTCCCCTCGTTTTGTGTACTTTATATCCTCTCCAGAAATAGCTGTGTGTGTAGCTTGTAAACTTTGACCCTAAAACCTTCAGTTCAAATAGTCATGACCCAGTAATGCTCTGTGAATTAGTCACAGCTGAAACAGAGGATGAAACCGAGTCTTAGCTTGTTCAATAAAAATTCTTGTTCACCCTTTAAAGCAAAGACCTGTTTGAATGTGACTGGAAGTACTCTGATGGTGAGTTTTGGGGAGTGTACACTGAAGGCAGCAACTGTTATCTCTAACAGAAAACAGCACACATAGTTATTTTTGTTTGTAATTCATGACCATGCCATTCATGTCTTTGTGTTTCTTTACAAGGCTCCAGTGCTGTGGATTGAAGGTCGGGGAGGCTCCGTCGTCTGTGGTACCCCAGCCTCAAGAGGTGTGTGGGTCACCAGGGGACAGAGACGGGAGGGGCACTGCTGCGAGTGTAAAGCATCCCCTCTCCTCTCTTCTCAGCCCTCCTGACAGCTCAGGCCCTCCTGACACCATGCTGGCTCACAGAAGACCCACGACCACCAGTGACCCACGGACTCCCAACATGGAGAATGGGCTTAACCACAACAAGAGCTCAACAGGAACCAGGACTGCCAGCATTCGTGATAAGATATCACAATGGGAGGGCAAAAAGGAGTCGACTCCTGTGAGTCCGACAGGGACGTGTCCACTTAGTGCAACACAGAAGGACGTTGAGACAGTGAGGAAAAAGGAATCCAAAACTTCAGAGGTCCAAAGGACAGACAGCAAGAGGTTTGTCAGCTGGGACAGACAAGACTCAGGGAAGGAGAATGTTGGAAAGCTGACTGATTTGAGGCCTAAATCTCAAGAAGGCTCAACAAATAAAGAGAGAGAAGCGATGCTAGAAAGGGGGTGTCATGCTTCCAAGACAACAGACCAACCCCAAGACAAGAAAACAGTTTTGACGCATGTTAAGAAACTGGAGAGAGCAACGAAGGAAGTTCCTGACAGACCCTCATTAGCATTTCCAGGAAATTATTTCAGTCCGCCTACAAAAGAGGAGCTGGAGGAAACTGAGAGGAAGGCCAATGAGCCCATTTTTGGGACTTTTGACATGGCTCGACCAAGTGGATCATGGAGGAGAAGGGACGGGAATTCAGAGAACGTATACAGTGAGCCAGGTGCTCCATCTATAAACCCTCTACCTAAGCCTCAAAGAACCTTCCAGCATCACACACCACCCGCTACAATGGCCTCAGGGCCTTGCTTTGGAAAGGGAAAGAGGAACTTGCCTCCTTTGCCATCCATTCCTCCTCCACCTTTACCAACGTGCCCTCCCCCAGGTGTCTGCAGAAGGCCTTGGGTAGACAAAGCCAGGGACAATAATAACAGGTAAGACACTACCCATGGCAGGATGACAAATGCCCGTCGGGAGACATCTAGCCTAGACTCTTAGACCCCTACTGTAACTTGATAATGTACATAATGTGCTACAATGCCATGAAAACAGAGGTTATCTAATGCACCCAACTCCAAAGCAAAATATTAAAACTCTTATGAAATCACAATCAACCTTCAATAGCTCCATGTACCCATCCTCTATCTGTCCCCCTATCGACATCAACCAAACTCTGAGGTGCACAACATCTCCCACATCTGCTGTAAATCTAAATCACTGGTGATCTCATCCTGTTTCTAAACACCCCACAAAATGAGCTCAGTGGTTGGATCTGAGGAATGTACACATCAACTCATTCCTCCTTCCAAAACTCTACTGGAAGAAGAGAACATTGTGAGCAGTTGTGCAAATCATATTATAAAGAACCCTTGCTTTTGAAAAAAATGTTTAGCCTTAACAGTAAAAGCTGTTGTGCAAGGCCTTTGGCTAATACAAATATTTACTCAGGAATCCAATTTGCAGTTTGAATTTTCTAAAGTTTGAAACATGAAATCTGGTCCAGAATCTGAAACACTTACTCAACTCTTAACTTGCTGGAATTTTTAATTCTCCTCAGTACTTGAATTCAGATGGTTACAATCAAATAAAAAAAAACAGCTCTGTAGGGAAACAAACAAAAAAAAAGGGAACATTGTAGTATTGAAGCACATCTATTGTTCACTTTCTCCAGTGACCTGAATTCTTTTTTGCAGCTTGGCTTGGATCTGTTACATTCCATACCATATGTGGAGGCCTCACTCTGCTTCAAGCATGCTGTGTCAAGACCTTTGTTTGGTCAGGCTGTCTCCCTATTGAGTGTCCATTGCAGGATGCATTTCTGCAAAAGACTAAACCTAGTGCAGATGAAAAGATGAATTCTCGTATTCCTGTATTCTATCATGCAGTTTTAAGTCAAGGTGGAGATATATTTAGTTCAATTCATTTAGCTGCATCATTGAGAAAAAACTGAAAATGGCAGTCTTCTGAAAGGAGAGGTTAATTACATGACTTTTATATTGCAGTAGTTGTAGTAGGCTCAAGCGTTACCAGTATGTGACAATTTGCTTTAATTGTATGTCTGTTCATGTGGGAATGTACCCAGACATGGAAATTGTGCATTTTTATTCCACTGGGTTGTCTTCGTCAGTTATAAAACAAAATGTGATCATGTTGATGTTGCTGGTCATAAAATTCAATACATGAACAATCAAACATTTTTTAAAAAGAAACACGACATGACAGACTTTCACACAGAGACATCAGTTAAAAAAATCTTTTCTTCTTCTACTCCTTTGTTTTGGGTGTGCTCTCCAACGTCTTTGTGCTGCTCTGTCCACCAGGAAGTCCTATGAATTTGAGGATTTGCTACAGTCCTCTGCAGAGAGCTGCCGGGTGGACTGGTATGCTCAATCCAGACTGGGCCTTACATGCACTTTATCAGAAGAAAATGTCTACGAGGACATAATAGGTAAAAAAAAAAAGAAAAAAAAAGAAGTGTATTGCACTTTTCAAACTGTCTCTTTGAAACATCTGTTTTCTGACACATGGTTTGAAAGTGTTATCATACCCTGTAACCTGTAAATTCATTTGCAGAAAGTGAAGAAGTGCATCGTAGGCCCACTGCTCGGCCTGACCCTTGAGTTTCTAATACCAGTATGTGTGTCACAGAGTTCAGCAATAGAGTTTGCTCTGTTTATACTGCTCCGGTTTTAATTTAGAGCCATGCTGCTTCCCTTTTATTAAAAACTGTACGTAGAAACCTGAACTATGTTCTTTATTGTCTGCAGTGTTTTGTCAGCCCCACCTAGAGCCTGTTTAATTTCATAAGGTACAATAGTAGTGTTGTGTGAGCTAGTGGTGTAGCCGATGTTGGATACAATAATTGTCAGTGTAGCAGGGGGTATGCGAATGGCTCAAAGCAATGTTACATTTGAGGCAACAGCTTCAATGAGTCTTTGGTTTGCATCCGAGACACTGGTGGTATGAAAAAGCTGTTTGTTGGCAACAATCAATTAAGTTGACTATATTTGAATAATGCCACAACTTATTTCAGTTCTTTTTATAGTTTGCTCCTTTTATACAGATGTAATGTTTGTTTAAACATGCAGACATTGTTGCCTGACACTCACCAGAAATCCCATGGGTAAAGTAACTCATCTCTCTACTTAAAAAAGAGATTTGGATAATGTTGACAGTGATGAATGTTTTGTTATATTCTTCAACTTCAAATCGTCCTTGAATGCTTTTCAAAGTCACCGTCCTGTCGGTGTTTTCAGACTGAGAGGAAGGCAACTGTCACTAGAACATGTATCCAGGCGAGGACCTTTAACACTGATGCATACTCACATGTGAATAGCTGACAGCGCACACAAACACACTGCAGAGATTAGCATGACGTTCTCATTAACCAGCAATGTGGAAAACAGCGCACTGATCCCTTTCTTTCCTTCAAGGGAGACGGAGCAGGGAACTGAGCGTCCCTCTTTATTTGCCCACACTTACAGGTCACATCTGGTGGATGGATTGATAGAGCAGCGGAGAGATACAGGCAGACAGAGACAAAAAGAGAAAGAGGCTCAGATTTGGGAAAAACTAGTCTACTCTATATATGGAGGGGGAGGGCTTGTGGCTACATTTAGCCTTAGCTATGCAAACATCTTATCAAAATAAAATATGAGCCGGGTAAGCACATTGTTGCCTCTCCTAGCTCTCTGCACATCTGGAGTAGGAATCATCTGGCAAAACAAACATGACTGATATGGAAAGAGCGCTCATCTGCTCTTTGGAAAGTGCAGGTTATTGAGGTTATCTTGCAACCCAGCTGACAGTGATTTCTTGTTTTTGACAAAAACACTCAATTATTTTCTAAAGATCCACCATCCAAGGAGAACCCTTATGAAGATATAGAGCTGGAGCGAAGTTGTTTGGGAAGCAAATGTGTTTCACCTGCCTCCTCATCTCCTATCCCTGACACACCAACTAAGGTATCACCAGCACATCACAATTAAAATAGAGTAAACTGAATCAGTTCTGCAGCAAACTCTATTATGTGTCTGTCTGTCGCCACCAGCTTTCCTCCAAGCCTCCTGGTTTCTTTAGGCAAAATTCAGAGCGACGAAGCTTCAAAGTCCCAGAGCTACGCAAGACCAACAGAGACACTGGCATCTCCTCCCCTTCCCGTATCAGCCCCCCCTCAACACCCAGCAGCCCTGACGACACCCCATGTCTCTCTGGAGATCCCTACAATCGCAGACGTAGGAAAATCCCAAAGGTATGGAAGTCTTAAGGACTCTTGCAGAGCTCACGCTCTGTGATTTATGGCCAAACATAATAATTTGGGAGGTTTGGAGCTGGTCCACTTATGCTGCCAACAGGAGATGAGTGATGCAGAGGAACATTTTTTGAGCGATATTTCCTCTGAGAAGTGTGCTCAGTGAGGATATATTGAAATGTTTTTTTTGTTTGATGTCTGGTAAAAAAATTTTTAGATTCAAGAGTTAAAGATAGCCATTTCTTTTCCTTTAACTGCTACAGATGGTGCTGAAAATCAATGGTATCTTCGAGGCACGTCGAGGCAAGAAACGCATGAAGAGAGTATCTCAGTCTACCGAGTCCAGCTCAGGGAGAGGTGAGGCTTCAAATACTGTAAACCAGCAAGTTTCACCTCATGTACCTCTTTGGCCTGTGGAAAATCATGTCATGTCCACTTCTGTAAATCATCAGTACATCAAGAAGATTTTGCGTTTGTTGACTGATGTTTCTTTATGTTATAACGGGGCCTAAAACACACAACTTCTCTTTCCTAACATTGGAGGACAATTTCACTAATATTGCACTTTTCTCAACTGTCCTAGTGCCCTGATAAATCAATCCATGAATTATTTGACAGTATATCAAAACTTTCATGCAAATCTGCAAAGATAATCTTGTTAAACCATGAGGGGAACAGTGTTGCCCAACCACAGTCACAGGTAATATCGAAAAGACGTTACCATGCAATCCTAAAGTTAACCTAAAGACAAAATGACTCATATAACAAGAGAATGGTAGGTTAGCTCAGGCCTGCAAACCAAATTAAAAGAGAGGTTTGTTAAATGCAACAAAGACTCAAATCTTAAATTTGTTTGAACCTTTATTTAACATGCACAATCACAAAGGAAATTATTTTCAGCATCTTTCTTGAACTGCTCCATTGTACTAAGGAAATGGAAACAAATCTGGAACCCTTACAGCCTTATACACCCTTAAAGTTATATGGGAAAACATAAACCATATGTGTCCTCTGGTAAAATGATTATTTTGAAAAAAAAAATTTAAAAAAAGGAAATATTCTAACAACTTAATCCTAAATCTGCAAAGATTTTCTGCTAATCTTTTTGTCAAGTTCATCATCAAAACACTAGCTCTCTTCTGAACTCTCCACTGTGGACACTTTTTGTTGTGCTAAGCAAATTCCATGTGTTCCCTTAGTTTCCTATGATTTTTGTCTGTGTTTGCTACACTCTTCTTTCTTCTTCACGTCGTCTTCTTTTTTAATTCAGTGACCGATGAGAACAGTGAGTCAGAAAGTGACACAGAGGAGAAACTGAAAGGTAAGAACACCAGACAAGGGCACACACAGCAGCTAAATAGCATGTCTACTCCTACCTGCATATAATAGCTCTTATATCTAGAAGCTGGAAGTGAGCACAACCACATGATTTCTATAACTTATCTTTCTGTCAGACATCTAATATGTATACTGAAGCTTCACACTGATTTATTACACTATGTACATGTGTGAGGATGCCATGGATGTAAATTTAGATGAAATGTCCATCTGTGCCCCTCAGCTCATAGCCAGCGGCTTGTGTCGGTCCAGTCCATGCTGAGGCAGACGGGACGGTATCGGACCTTGGAGAGGGACTTGATGGAATTACAGGAGAGAAAACTCTTTGAGTATTTTATAGTTGTTGCACTTCACAAGACTAAGGCTGGAGTTCCATATCTGCCTGAAGTCACACAGCAGTTTCCTTTAAAGGTAAACGAGGACTGACATTTTCTGTGTTCACCATTCAGTGTTATGTGTGAAGTCTAGACTTTTCTTTATCTTTTCGTGGTCGTTTGCTCTGGATCCTACTTAACCAAATTAAATTTCTGTTTTAAATAATTTTAAAGAAATTTTAAGCTTTATTTAGTTATTTTGTGACTCATTCTCATTTCCTCATTTGCCTCTTTGGATCTATTTCAGTGCCATTGTAGCCTTATGGCATACTTATCTTACAGCTGATGTTTCGTGAAACAAAATGGTCTAAGACTTCATCAGTGTATCAGTGTAATATATTCAATATTTTCTCTCTTTGTTACCCAGCTTGAGAGGAGTTTTAAGTTCATGCGAGAGACTGAGGACCAGCTCAAAGTTATCCCTCAGTTCTGTTTCCCTGACGCCAAAGACTGGGCGCCTGTCGACAACTTCCCCAGGTCAGTCCGAAAGTTGCCACGGTAAATTAGAACATCAAGGAATAAAACAAAGCAGGGACAATGGAATTTTCCAATTGGATGGTAAAGGCTCTGCTGTTTTTGTGGCTAATAACCACCTGGCAGTGAAAAAGCTGAAGGCCCCTAAAGAAATGACCTAATGACTTGTCAAGATGACTGCTCTTTCATTAGTTGAAAGGCACAGAAAACATCAAATTCAATCATGGAGAAAGGGTGGAATTAACACAAAGCACCTGGTTTGTTATTACAAAATCACCTCTTTTTGTTTGCTGTTTAAACCTGGCTGTTACCCAATACCTTCTCTCAACATCTGCATTGTTCCAAGAAGTAATGATGTGTGACTTAATGGTGACGGTTAATGATTACCTGGAAAAAACTGTTTGATGAGTGAGAGATCACCAAACGTACATCTGCAGACTTTTTGCCATGTCATGAAAGTCATTACCAGTCAATACATACCTGTCAGGAAGAGCTTAAGAGGTGCTCTGGGGTCACTTCGGTACAAGCCATTCCAGAGGGTGTCCTCTGTCAAGTGCAAAGTCAGGGTTTGTTTGCAAAAATTCAGTCTAGCTTGATTTTTGAAGATTTACATTGTGTTTTCTCAGTTATATGTTTTCTCTCTTTTTTACATCCCCAGTGAGACATTCTCATTTGTTCTGACTGGTGAGGACGGAAGCAGGCGGTTTGGCTACTGTCGACGTCTATTGGTATGCTTTAAAAATGCCTTTTTCCTCGGTCACCAGCTTTTTCTCTTTCAGTTTTGATTAAGCTGATCCTCCATTATGAATTAGTCCATCCTATGTCCAGTGCTCCTTTTAACCAATCTTCATCTTTCTGGCTGTTTACAGCCCAGCGGTAAAGGCCGAAGGCTCCCGGAGGTCTATTGCATCGTTAGCCGCCTGGGGTGCTTTGACCTCTTCTCTAAGGTAGGTGTAGTGACTTAAGAAAAGACACAAACGCACAAACTATACTCAGATGCATGACTTATATCCATTCGCTTTACATTACTTGGGACTGCATGTCACACAAAGAATTACATATAACCTAACCCCTGGAAAAAAAGTACCACCCTTGGTGCTCACACAGCCCCACCCACCCTCTGCCCCATCCACTTTCCCACAGAGCCTTGCAGTCCTGGCTCAAATCCTGCAACACATATGAAATGCAGCTGATGTGGTTGCTACTGTGGCAGAGGCTCCCTGTAATGAACCTTAGATTTATCTACATATTAACTTTGTAGATGTCTGTGGAGCAAACATAAGCCATTGCTAAAGTTGGATTTGTATAGATACACAAGTGGTCATCGAGGAGTTTTCTGAATGTGTTTCAGCTGCACAAATGTTTAATGGTATACAGATGTGTACAGTATTCTTGTAAAGGAGAACACATAACTGATTCAGGCTGCTACCCTTTATCTGTACTGACTTTGTACTGTGTTTGGTTGTTCATGTTTCATTGAGGCCAAAATAGATAAAACTGGGATAATGTTGAGTGTGTCTGACGAAAGAAAAAGGAGATGTGAGATTACCTCATCCTTGATTGGTTTACGATTGCAGATGCATCCAACATCTTTTCAACTGTTCGTTTTTTTAGAAAGTGGGGATTTTTGTCTTCCGTCGTGGGATTTTTACTGGGTTAACCTCACTCCTAGTCAGTGCAGATGGTCGCCTTAAATTAATCTGGTTCCTTTAAATGTTTTTCACATGTTAAAAGGGAGTTTTAGCCCAAGGCGGTGTTGCTACTTTTACTCATGCACTTATTCAACCACTAAATATGCATGGACACGACCATTTTTATGCCGGTGCGTTTGCTGCTTTCAGGATCTTTTACTTAGAAACTTGGGAATCAGATTTATGATTAACTAAGAAATCCTGGACCTAAACAAGGCCAGGAGACTTGGATCTGATCTGCATTTATTAAAAAGCTGATTGTTAAATGCTGATCTTTATTCAATTTGTCAAATTCTAAATTTTCTGTCTCACCTAATGTAACAGCAATAGTCTCACATGTGCTTGGTTGCATTCAATCCATCTTTCTTGCCAAGTAAGTTGCTAAATTACCTCCAGGTTTTTGGTTACTACTCTTGCTGATTGAAACATCATGGCTAATCCACTCATTATTTAAGCTTAATAGTAAACTTGCTGCCATAGTAACAGATAACAAATGGGACATGTTCCTAATCGTCTATAAGACACCCAAACCGAGGAGGTGCCACTAGATTTGACCACTTTTTAAACAAGTTCTCTTTTTTTATACAGCTTTTTTAATTCAGCGCTGCATCTGTCATCGCTCAGCTCGTCGTGGCCCTTGTGGTTTTTTCACCTTATTTAAACTGCAACAATGTTGCAAGTTTCAATGGACCTGCAAAGCAAAGACAACATGTTAAACGCTGTCTGACCACAGCCAGATCATCTCATATCCTCTCAGATATTACACATAATGTTAAACAGAGCTGGAACCTTCTGTAATAAAACATGACTCAACCCATATCCGAGTCACCCTATAAAACCTGGATCTGAACCCATACCGCTCATGCTTCAGGTTTTGGGAACGGAAGCCTTGGTGTCCATATTAAAACCTCTAATTCTCAGTTTTGGGAAGAAAAACCAAACAGTACCAACAGTATACATGCATGCCAGTGCTGTTATTTAATTCAGAGTGTGCTCCTTTGGCTTTTCCAGATCCTGGATGAAGTGGAAAAGAGGAGAGCCATTTCTCCTGCTCTAGTGCAGCCTTTTATGAGAGGCATTATGGAGGCTCCCTTCCCTGCTCCAGGGAGGACCATCACTGTCAAAAACTTCCTACCTGGCTCTGGGACAGAGGTGAACTGATGGTGGTGTTACTTTGGATTTACACCATCATTTCCTTACCCAATTCTTGGAGACCAAATATATATGCTTTTTTAGAATTATGCATGTAATCACATTAGTGTCGCTAGGTGTATTCATCTATTATTTTTGCTGTTCTTTAGTTGTCCCTCTGTCTTCTTTTGTAACCACAGGTGATTGAACTGTGTCGACCATCAGATTCTCGTCTGGAACACGTGGACTTTGAATGTCTCTTCTCTTCTTTGAATCTCCGTCTCCTGCTTCGAGTTTTTGCCTCTCTGCTACTGGAGCGCAGGGTCATCTTCACTGCTGACAAACTCAGGTTGGTTCCAGCAAAATACTGCTATAGAGCGTGGTGCTTAGCTCGATTTCCATCCCAAAGATCGTGCTGACTGAACATGGACAAGTTTAAAGGAAGAGACCTCAAAATGACAAGTAGAGGAAAAGTAGATCCCAACCAAGTGTGAGGGGAAGGAATGTTGTTGTGTTTTACAGTCGCTTAGGGAGCAATCAGTTCTCCTCTGGAAAATGGTCATGGATGCCAGATAGACTGCTTTAAAGCATAACTCCAGAGCTACCACGTGTGCACAATAATGTCACAACATTTACAATATTTACTCAGAACTTTAACCCACTTCCCACCTTATAGATAAATAAATTCATATAAATGTTTACATATGAATGAATAAAACTAAAAAATGAATAAATAACACGTTTTTTTAACTGCTGTGGTACAACAGGATCGACAGAAACAGTTTTTCTAACCTGATCTACTTCAGTAAGGACCTGAGATTTAATGCTATGCTAGTCAGTTAACTCTTGTGTCATTCCCATTTTTTCACCCTTATCATGTCATGTTAAAACATGTTAAAACACAGCATCAAAAGTTTTTCTTGCAAAAAGCAGAGTCAGTACTCGTCCTGTTCTATTCAGTGGAAATTTGGCATTGTCAATATATTTTTTTAATGAATTTGCTGTGCATCGACACACATATGGTTGTTATTGAGTCAACAGTATACATAAGTGTGTCTGTTGCCCCTGCAAAGTTTTCATCATGCTCCCATTTCCCATCATTTCTCTGTGTGTGACAGTGGGTTTGTTGAAGAAAACAAATGAACTTTTAATGTTGTTTTTCTGATATGTTTTTTTTTTTTTTGGAAGTTTTTGGACATTGGCACCATCCTGTGGTGGAAAATAGACTTGTATTTTAGAGGGATTTCCTCTGTGGAGTAGGATTTTTGCATCATATTCAGAGATATCTGTGGTGGCTTTTTTCAATTTCAATTTTAATTAAGTTTATTATCACCTCTTGAAGCACACATTTAACTCATTGTAAAGGCAGCAAGCTGTTGTATGGTGCAGTAAAAATAACCACATTAAGACCATTGCGAAATCATAAGTAATGCCCAGTGCATTAGTGGGCTCTAATAGTGACATTAAATGTGACGTGTTGTACAGTAGCATGTTGGATTGTGCCCTCATGTTATAATATAGGTCAAGTGATGCTTGTCTAGTTGTTATAAAACTGTATTTTGTATTATTTTGAGTATTTTAGGAAAACATCATCTATGCTCCTTTAAATACAAAAGTTAAAAGCTCAACAAGTATTTCTTGTTATCACCGTATCCATCACTGTACAGATGATGGATATTTATTTTATTAGTAATGAGTAATATTATGTAGACACTTTTTGGAGGGTTATTTTTGCCTTCTTCATTAATGCCTTCTCCGTTTGTCTTTCCACAGCACATTGTCTCAGTGTTGTCATGCAGTAGTGGCTCTACTGTATCCCTTCACCTGGCAGCACACATACATCCCCGTGCTGCCGCCATCCATGTTGGACATAGTCTGCACTCCAACTCCCTTTATAGTGGGCCTCCTTTCCAGCTCTCTACCTCGACTCAAAGAGCTGCCCATAGAAGAAGTAAGACAAGACGTTTTCATGTGTTTAGTGATTTACTGCCCGTGGGTGCCCTTAAACTCTGGGCATTTCCTTCGCTGAACAATAGCTCCAGGAAATTACATCACTCTCCTTTTGCTTAGGTTCTGGTGGTTGACCTCGGCAACAGCCGCTTCCTGCGTCAGGTAGTAACTATAGAGACTAAAAGAGAGCACTGTTGAAATCTGTCTATGGTCACCATACACATGTGGCAATTGCAGTAGATGTCATGAGTATAATAATGTGTAATTATTAGCTACATGCTGGCTGTATTTACATTTTTTTCTCTTCACAGCTGGATGACGAGGACTCTATTCTTCCTCACAAGTTGCAGGCAGCTCTGGAGCATGTGCTGGACAAGAGGAGGGAGCTGGCCAGCGAGAAAGGAGATCTGTCCAATGGTGATTCTGCACACTCACTATTTCTTATATTTTGGTGGATTTTCACAATGCATCTGCTGTTCTATAAGAATGACTAAATATATCAAGGAAAGATGATTCCCACCTCTGTTCAAGAATCAGATTTTGAGAACTTTTCAACAAGAATCTCGGCGAGCTACAGTCTCAAATGTCATTGTTTTGTTTAAATTATTGTTTTTGCTGAGGTTGAAGTGGTACAATTTAGACTTTCATTGATACATTTAGTCGTTTATTGATGACAGCTTTATTGGGAAATATGTTTACTCTCCAGGGCTTAAACAAGTGACTGGATAGCATCTGTACAGTCCAATACTTGATGTTTTACAGGATTTGTAAGCTTTTAATCTAGTGTATATGTGTTAAAGAAGCATTAAAGTGGGATTAAACTCAGAACAGAAACATAATGTTTGAAATATGTCACGACAAAAATAAAAGCTTTGGCAGTATCACAAACCTCCTTGTTAGATTTGGTGTCAAAGACAAGAAACCTGACTAAATCCATCTAGAGATCTTAGGTTAGGACCCTTACACTGAGTTCAAGTTACACTTGATTTGATTTGTTATTTTCATCTATTTAAATGAAAATAAAATGTAATCTTTATGTACAATATGTGTAATATTTTAGTTAATCTGCTGAGAATGATCTAGAATTCATAGTGAGTGGGTGTTGATTTTCCTACAAACTGAGCACAAAATGATTTGACTATTAAAACCTTTGTAGTATAATAACAGATTTATTAGTACTGGTCAACCCTTGGAAAAAACTGAAACCATTGTTCATTCTGTTTGCATAGATGATTAAATAGAATATCCTTCACCTCTTTCCTTTATGGGACGTTTCTCCTGTGCGTCCCTCCAGACTCCAGCTCTCTCAGCACGGTGGTCTCAGAGGCTTTTGTGCGATTCTTCGTGGAGATGGTGGGTCATTACTCGCTCTTCATGGGTGGAGCAGAGCGGGAGGATGAGTCTCTCTCCTCCCCCACCCTGCCGAGCCCTTCTTCTTCTTCTTCATCCCCCTCATCCTTCCAGCGGGAGGCCTTTCGCAAAGCGGTCACCTCCAAGAGCTTGAGAAGGTTTCTGGAGGTGTTCATGGAGACTCAGATGTTTACAGGCTTCATCCAGGAGAGGGAGCTGCGCAGGCAGGGCCTCAGAGGTTTGATCACTGTTCTAATACAACTAAAGTAGTCTCTCTGCGGTTGTTGCTCATTTTAATATCCTGCCGATTTTAAATTCTAATCTTGGTTCAGTCATGTATAGCATGACAGTGCATGCATATCTATTCTGCATTTGTTAAAAGTTGAGTTCAGGGATGTCTTTTAAAAATATCTGACTTTAAATGTTTGACAGAATATTTTGTGTCCAGGTCTCTTTGAAGTGAGAGCACAAGAGTATCTGGACTCACTTCCTGGGAGTGAGCAAAGAGGCGTCAACAAGTTCCTCAAGGGCCTAGGTGAGATTCATCGTACAGCGTAAGACGGTCAGCCCATCTGAATCAAATTGAAATTAAAGTTATCTCAATGTGTTTTTTGTTTTTTTTCAGGAAGCAAGATGAAATTCCTTTCCAAGAAATGAGACCTGCAGTTAAGCAGCGAACAGAAAAAGGAGAATAAAGGAGATGCATTCCCTAGACCTGGAGAATGTGTAGATGGAGACTGAGATGTCTTAAGTCAGAACAAGATCCATTGAAATGAACTGGATTCATAGCTGGTGAACAGGAGTGAATCTGGGGAACATTAGGGTTTATCTCTCAGCTTTATTAGCCAGTCATTCCGTTAGTGTTGTGAAGACCAACATGATAAAGCAGAATCTAGTGTTACAATATACAGTAAATGTTTTACAGATAACTCTCTGTCCCTACAGTGTATCACTGTATAGCACATCACAGTGTAAATGTTTTAGCAACAGTGTTCTCGGTCACTAACGTCACTTGTAAATCTGTGAGGAGGAATACCACTGAAGATCCGGTGTTGTATAAAACTTTCCTTTACATTCCAAGTATTTTCTATAGAATACAATAGTACAACTTCTTTGTCATCAGGAGGCTTTTAAGTTAATTTATATTACTTTATAGTCAAAGTTAATCTCTCTTTTTTTTTTTATTTCCTCCAAATGAGAGCAAAGGAATCTCTTGTAGTGGCTAATACACTTTATTTAACAGAGTTTAGTCCAGACAGTTTGTAGACCACTTTGGGTTCCTGAGTGTATGTGCCACTGTTTTAAATAAATGTACTTTTATTGAAAAAGAATGGGCAACAAGGCCGGGGAATGAGAAGGAAGTCAATGTGAATATTTTTCTCACTTGGGTTTAAAGGAGGATGTGGAGCTAGAACTGAAGAGTGATGTGTATGTTAGAGCCATCAGTATCATTATGTTCTACAAAAACAACTAGGGTTGGCTTAAACTTGATTGAAAATGCAATGAGACTTCATCAATAAAATGATTTTTGATTAGAATAAAAAAAAAATCTCCTTTTTTTTAATCAGAAAATATTATTGTAATATGGTTTGGTATATATACATCGTGTTTGAGGTCAAGTCAGGTGAACAATGTGGATTAACCTAAACTTAAAAACGCGTGACTCACAAAATTAAGCAATAACACTTGTTGCAAGAGCAGCTAATTACTAGAAGAGAAATTGTTGCAATACAAATACAATGATTAAAAATAAACTGTTAGTCAACATAGAGGGTTGGTGTTGCCTGTCAATCAACACTTTGCAATATTCAGATTTTCCACTAGGGGGCTCTGCAGCCCAGTTCATGCTACTCCACACTTGTTGCTTTGTAGGGTCCAAAGTGCAGAATCGCATCTCAGACAATTATGCCTCCAGGCCTTAATATGACTTGTGCAATATACCCAAGTCCAACAATACTATCGCCTTTGTCTTCCCATGTGAGTATAAAAGAAAATGCTGGGCGTAACCGTGCAGTTTCAGGTGGCGCTCACGGAAATATACCAATAATCATTTAGAAAAACTTTGATTTCACCTGTTAAACAGTGACGATAACTTTACCTTTGGCAGCATAAATGAACTCTATGGGGAGGAGTGCGAGTGAATTCAAACTTAATAGAATTTAATAGCATTTAATGTGCTATGAAGTGAAGTTTAAGAACACACCCACCCACCCCCGAACACACAATCGGTGGATTTAAAAAAAATGAATCAAATATGGACACATTTCAACAAATCCTTTGGCACAATAAGGGCTTTTAATTAAAAATACAAGTAGACCTTGAATCCAGAACGTTAAACGTTTTCTGACTTGGATAAGTGTTCGCCCTTTAAAAAAAAAAACTTAAATAAACTATAGCCTGCGTAAAAAATGAACTTTTTATCCGAACACAATTGGCTGTTACTCATTATAAGTTACATACAATCCTGTAATAATGTGTCACCATTCTCTTAACGTCACAGACGGTTCCATCTGGATTTGTATTATCATTAGGCACTCTTGATGCGATTTCCTTTGCACCCCCACTTTCCTACGCTTTGCTTCCTTTCCTATCCAGAGCCCTCCCCCTCCTCCCCCTCTTCTTTTCGTCATTACGCTTTGACCGGTCAGACCTCCCTCCCCTCCTTCCCTCCCTTGGTCTTTTTCTCTGGCTTTTTCCAGGCTTCATGTCATACCACGGCTAATTCCTGAAATTCCTGCCCTCCTCTCGCTTCAAACAAGCGGCTTCGGGAAGGAGACGAGGCAGCAGAAAACAAACAAAGAGGGGGAAAACAAAAAGAAAAAGAGAAAAACCTCACAGTCACTTTTGTATTTTTTATTATTATTATTATTATTATTATTATTAGAATTTAATATTGCTCCACCTGTCTGCCTGCCTTCCAAGCCGCATACAGAGTCTCAGCAGGTAAGTTGAGGCAAGTGCTTTCCAAAAGACTCGCGTTCACATTTTAACTGTGTCTTGTGAACTTTCAGTGTGTTGACTAATGAACTTGTGAAGTCAGTATTTCACCGCCGTCTCTCTCTGAATCAATTCTCACTCACTGCCGGAGATAACATTCCTCAAATGTCTCACATTTCTTCGCACGAATTCCTACATTTCTTCTTTTTTCCCCCCCTTTCCTTTCTTTTAATTCCAGCTGTGGAGTGAGCCAGCTCCGACTTCCTGCGTCTGAGCCGGAATCTTTTCTCTGCTTTTTACGGGAATAACGTCACAGCCGTGCGGTCAAACATTAGCGCCCGTCCGGATAAAGTTTTACGCCGGGACCTTTCAAAACCGTCTATTTATTAACTCGCAGGGATTAATTCGCAGGGTTTTTTTTTTCTTTCTTTCTCTCCCCCTCCTTCTCTTCAACAAGTGTGAGTAGGCGCTGCGTATTGGAGTGATGGTCTGACTGCGGCTGCTGCCTTCGCGTCTCTCGGTTTGTGACGCGGTTGAACTGCTGTTTAAAGTTCATTAAAAGGTGTGATTTGAAGAGGCAGCGTGTCATTAGTGGAAGAAGACCCTTAAGTAAGAGTCAAAGTGGAGTGAAATACCTAAAGCGATATTTGGAAGTAAAGTGCTCAATGCGTATGCAGAGAATTGTAAATAATGTACAAGCATTAGGCTACAGGTGCGTTAGGCTTGGTCTGCACCCCAAAACAGTCAACATAACTGTAGCATTAAAAGTTATTCCTTATCTAAAGCGGCCCTGTCCTTAACATCAAATTGATTTATTCTGAATACAATCTTAGAAGTGATTTTTTTAGCATCCATGCTCTAAGGCGTAAAGCATGTTGTTTCATAACTGACTCAAGTGTGTACAATGATCACATGATTTGCTTTCTAACTCTTAATCTGCATTGTGGCTCAGGGCGCTAATCAGTAGGAGAAGGTAAATTCTTATTTTACATCCCTGCTTTGTGTTTGTAGTCATGGTCGTAACAGTAATAAGTGCACTGGCAGTTTTTTGGGAAATATACGGTATTAAAAAACAGTTCCATGATGATACTCTGCTGTTTATTTCCACACATTTGGTTCCTAAATATCTTCTTAACGGCAATATTATTAGGCATTACCATGCAGGTTTAATATGTTCCATTCAAAATTATGGTCGGTTTCTTACATATGATCCTTGCTCTGGATGTCAAATTTTTCAGTAGACGACTTATGGCTTTAGGATTTAGGACACAGATTTAACTGTGATATAAACAGAGAAAAAAAATCTGCCAAACTAATCTTTAACTTTGCTTGCTTCCATGTTTTATTCCTTTTTTTTTTTTTTTTTTGACAAACTACTTACTCTAGATTCTGAGCGCGGGGAGGTAGGGAAAGAGGCCATTCCCATAACTGCTGAAAAGCAGTCGAAAAAGAACAACCGCGCTTAATGGACACTTAGAAAGACAATCAGATGAAGTGACAAACTATCCACAGGGCCTCGCATCTGTATTCAGCACAGCGTGAGCTGAAGCGAAATCACTTGCACTGAGCAGGGGACGGAGAGTTTGTGTGTGAGACAGCAGACTTTGACGTCTAACTGCTCTGCTGCACAGCACAGAATTGTTAGTCATAATAATATAACATGTGTTCTGTGATGAGGTCTTTCGCAATTAGTTTTGGAAATGCGGTGGTTTGAGAATATCGTGATCGTTGCCACATAAGTGCTGTAATGGTCTTCGCAGGGTTGTTTGAATACAGCTGGGTTAAAACATTTTTTCTCTGTTTAATTAAATTTACAGCCTCTTAGTGACATCATCTTTGCTTCATGCCTGTTCTCTACAGTTTCTGTTTAGGAAGCCTAAAAGGTAAAGCAGAAATATTTTATGTTCTTGTATTCATTTCTAATACTTTGATGTTATTCTTAACAAGAGTTTAGGTTATTATCATATTATTTGTTGGCTTATAGTATAATAGTGGCACACAAATGGAAAGACACTATGGAGTCATCATTCACTATTAATTGTATGACAATTAATCATCCATCAAACTGAATTATTCTGTTGTTTTTTTTTAAAATGTCCCTGTTATTGCTTGTGCTGGTTTATCTCAACCCTCCTGTCCGTTGACTTAACTGATAAGAGTAGTTATAAATTCAACCATCGTGCATCAGCAACATTAGCTCAATAAACATCATGTATAGAAATAAAACACAGAGAACGGCCATTATTTCTTAAGTAGGATCCCGGGCTCCGCACTCTTACTGGAAATGCTAACAATGGACCTGACGCGTGTGTGGCAGCTCTATGGGGTTAGGAATCTTCCCAAGCTGGATTAGAAAGTTAACCACGAGCATAACCTTTCAACAAGCGGTGCGCCAGAGTGGTGCGGTTAAGCCGCTCCGTGGAGCGTCCCAAAGAAACGTCTGAGAGCAAAGAAAAACAAAGCAACTTTCAGGGTAGAGCTGCAACTAAAGACGACTCGAATTATCACTTCATAGTGATAGTTGTGTCACTAAATGGGTGAGAAAATGCTTCTCGTTTCTTCACAAAGCCAAAGGTCAGGCGACATTTAACAGACAACCAAGGCCAACAGATCCACAAATATGAAGCTGAATCCATAAAGTTATGTTGGTTTTTCTTTGAAAAAAGTCTGAAAAATGACTGTGTTACCCTTCTTAGGATTACGTAAGTACTGTATGTCAGTGTGTTATAGTGTTTGTTGAGAGTGTATTTTTGAGCGGGCTTCAAGACAACTAACAGAAGCCTATTGTATGGCGTCCTGTTGGGCAGCTGAGGAGAGTGTGCTTTCCAGAGAAGTAACAGGTGGAATGGAGCAGGGTGACAGTGAATGGAGGCGAGGGGTGGGGGTTAAAAACACACCTGTCAGAGCTTCCTCTGAAGTGTGTGACAGCCAGAGGAGTTTTTTTTTTTTTTTCCAGGCCTTGAGCCTTTTGTTTTCAAGGCTCTGAGCTCGCTGTTGCCTCAGACAGATGAAATATATTGTAACTGGTAGATTGTGTTGTTCGGGCATCGCAGTGGCGTTCGTGTGCGTGGGTGGATGTGGCGAGGCCTGGAGGTGGATGTGTTTGTGTGGGTGAATGAGTGGAAATGAGTGTGCTGAAGGTGTGTGAGTAAGAAGGGGGGAAAAAAATAGTGTTTTGTCCTGTTTGGGAGTGTTTGTGTGTATGTGCGGAGGAGTTCCTTTTTTTTTTTTTTTGTTTTTTGTTTTGCTGTGCTCATCCCACATAGCGATCATTCCTCCCGCGCTCGCACGAGAAAAGTGAATAACGCCTCAGATATGAGCCTTGTAGAACAAAGACTTGGCGCGCCTCCCTCCTCTCCTTTTCTGCACAGCACTCGCAGCTCTGTGCAGTGTGTGGTGGTTTTGTCCACCGATTATAGCCAGTCTGATGGTTTATCTGGGACTGATCTCATGGACCCTCTGTTCTCTTTTCCTCCAACTCTTTGGAGTTGTGGGTTTTGTGTGAAATATGGATGACTCAGTGGAAGGAAAAGTCCAGAATTACTGTATAGCATTACATACAGACACATTTACACCTGGTAGCCGTTTGGTTCAGCAGCAATGCAACAGTTTCTTCTTGCTACTCAAGAGCTTAACACATTTGATGTGATTAGCAATGCTGGTTTATTTTCATTATTTAAAAGTCCAGCCTTTCTAGTTTCTAATTACTATGCACCTGTATGTGTTAGAGCCAGTATGCTGCTGCAGCTGGAAACTACAGTTAACAGCAGGCTGTCAGACTGAACCAAAACAGTCAAGTCTCAGGGTTTTTAAAGCAGAGAGCTGAAATGCGTAGAGCTGAAGGGAACTGCCGTTATCGGGTGATAATTCTCTGTCACTGTATCTGACGAATAATCAATAGAATAAACAGCAGGATAACAGATATGGGGCAAAAATCTTTGGCTGCTACCCTGTAGTCATGCTGCAGTTGTTTGTTGTGCTTTTTTTCCCACTTTGTGAATGCATTTTAGAAGGTTTTTGTCTCTGCATTGTTTTGTGAACATAAATCTCCATCATTTAAAATGTAAAATTCGAATACCTGTGTGTGTGTGTGTGTTTGTGTGTGAAGCTGGGAGGCTCCTGCCGATTCAGCCCAGTGGGACTCAGCGCCAGAGAACACGTGCTCTCAACAAAAACCCGACAAAACAAACTGGTTGGTCACCACGGGCTCTCACAGCGACTTTGTTGCCATTGCATAGCCTGATCCCACACTGCTGTCTTATTTTCAAAATATTTCCTGGCAATACATCCCCTGCCCGATTAGTGGATATTTTAACCACTTTAAACATGTGCTCACACAGACCCGTTACCAGACACTCACACATGGCAAAGGTGTAGTTTTTCTGGAGATCTTTAACAACACAGACACATACTTTATCCACACAAACATGTGTCTGTAGTTTTGCTTTGGGGCGAAATTCCAACATCAGCATGCTTCCAGCTGACAATCCCAATATTCTGATGTTCAGCAGGTGGGATGCAGATAAGGGATCGCATTCATTCACAAATTTGAAATGAAGAAATTAAATGAATATATATATATTTCTCGCCCAGGAACCATGAATGTGTCTATTTCCAAGACAGACATTAAGTACATGCTGAGAGATATCAGTCAGCGCTCAAGTGGTGGATTGACACTGCTTGCTGACAGACTTGCGATGTTGCCCATGTAAAGGATCTCCTTCAGACAAAGATGAACAAAGGCTAAACTACCTGTAGCCTCCTCTGGTGACTTTTCCTCTGCGTGTGCTTGTCAGAGGAAAGGCTTGTGTGTATGTTTCGTTTAGCCATGCATACAGTATGAACCTGCAAAGAAAGTTTTTCTACATCTTCTCATCATCAACTTTTTTTTTTTCCTTGATAATTTGTAGCTACCGGTATTAATGTGTTTGTCTTATTTGGTCTGTGTGTGTGCAGTTGTGATGAGGGGTTGTGGGGTTACTCGTTGGGGTTATGTAGCCCCTTGACCGCAGCACCAGCTGGGGGATTATCCCGTTGAGCAAATCCAGAGAACAGGGGCCACGCTGGGTTGTTTGAGGGACTGAGTTGGAGGGGTGAGCGATGAAGGGGATGTTGGTGGGAGAGTAGGTGGAGGGGGGTTGTTTTAAGTCAAGGCTTAGTTTAATTAACCTCCTGGACGCTTCCAGTGAGGCACAGAGCTACACACTAATGGTTTATGGCTGCCACAAATCTCAAAGTGACCCGCAGTCACCCTGAGTTGGCGTTTGCAATTGTTTTAAAATCATTTGTACAAACAATGGAAACGTCATATTTGTGTCATGGTCATTTTGATTTCAGAGAGCTGTGCTTTGTTTTGATTTTAGGAAAGCCAATATAGCTCATTGTTGAGTAGCTGATCGGCTTGTGATGAGGATTAGGGGCTACTGGAATGCGCAGCAGAAATGCTTACATAAGATTTGTAACTTGTTGGAGTTGTTGTGTGTGTGGGATTTCAGGCAGAAAAGTTAAGTTAGATAAGGATGAAAGAAAACTAACAACATTTTTTTTGTTTTATTTGTTTAGAAAAAATAGATATAATGTGCATAAAATACATGAAACTGGGCATAATGGCAGTCTGTTTCAATGAATAGTCACAGCTAGGCTGAATAATTTTTATTTTTTATTTGTTTGTTCATCTATTTATTTATCTATTCTTTGGAGAAGTTCTTTAAATAGAAGGAATCAGTTAACCTGTTTACAAGTTGTATATGAATGGTGTCACACTTGGAGTGTATTGTCAGTCCATATTATTCAAACATTTTAGATGTTTTCCATTTGGATGTCACAATGGGTAAAAGCATCTGATAAATTACTAATGTAAATATAATTATAAGGTAAATCTACTGGATGTTTTTCTTTTTTGTTTAATGAAAAACTTTAAGCGAACATTAAACCATGAATATATCTAAAAGTTGAACATGACTCCACACACCAGTCTTTGGATCATAGTAGCCACATTTCTATCACTGATCTCGATCCACATTTTGAAACGTCAGTGGAAATGATAAAAATGAAAAACTGAAAATAAAATTTTCACTAATGAATAAAATTGTGTGTACACTTTTGTCTGTTTGCGAAGAAGACGTCATAGACATTAAGAGGAATGGGAACAGCTGTGTGAATAATGTCTGACCAGGCAAAGATTGAGATGACGTGACTCACCAGCTGTTTCTGATCTAAGCTGACCAACAATTGATTCATGCGACTGACCAGCGTCTTCCTAGATATGATATAAGATCCCTGATATTCCCAGATACAAAGGTTATTCCTCAAGTACAGCACTCTCCACTTTCCTCTTGTGGATGTCCACCGCAGATGTTGATTTTATTCCTCCTGTTTGGACAAATGCTTCTTCTAATGACTTACAAACACTCAGAGTTTAGCTTATACCACTACCCTCTGACAACACTATGCAGCCTATGTTATTGACTTCAGACGAGTCTATGGAAATGTTTCTGATTTATTTATTTATTTTTGCGAATTTTCAAAAGACTGCTTCAGATTTGTTTTGTTAGGGAATGGAAACCTGACAATTTATCGGTTGCTGTCAAGAGTGAGTGTAGAACCCTGAGAAAATACCCATAAGATAGCGATCTAAAGGTAGCCCCACTCTAAATTACACACATATTTATGTGTATTTTACTCTAAATCGGTTCATGATTTACAAAACAAACTGTTTTTAAGAAGATTTGTAAATACTGACTGAGACCATGAACTCTTCAGGAAAAGATTTACAGATATAATCAGAAATCTTCAGAGGAGTCGCCCTCTGCTGACAACTACGTCTCATATCCACGTAGATCTTGGCATGTCTATCAAAAGTCTATTAATTTCTTTGATAGTTGTTGTTATCTCTGATAGGTGAGCAAAACTCTGCCTTTTCCCTGTCGGGAAATTGCCTCGAGTACGATGAGATATTTTAATGTTTGTGCTTGCTGTCAGAGAGGAACCACTTTAGCAGGTTTAGCATGCAACAAAGTACTAGCTTTACAGTAAAAGTGAACTATGTGTTCTGATCACATTCAAGTGAAATCCTCCCAGCGGTCTTTATCCAAGATTGTTATTTTGAATAATAGGAGGCTGCGTAGCATATGGAGTGCATCCATCTTTTCTTTTCACCAAAAAGGACTGCCAGTGTTTTGTTTTAAACCCTTTAAACTAAATCTAACACGATCTAACTTAACTTACCACTTATCACATTCAAAATAACAAATATACACATGTCTCATGTCTATAAAGACTTGCCCCTAAGTGTGTGTTTGCCCTGCCTGCTGTACAGTCAATATTTCTTGTTGCTCTGTTAGTGTTTGTTTGTGTTGTGATGAGTTCATTTTGTCCGTGCACATCGCTATGTTTACATCTGTATATGTATGAATGTAGAATGGCCGGCAGGCGAGGTGCTTTTTCAGGAAGCACTGTGGAACATCGGGGCTCAAAGGAAGTGCGAGTGGTGGTGGTGGGGACTGCCTAGATTCTTACTCACTGTCTGCGACACATCGACTTGTTCACCAGATCGCTGCAGTCACGCTCATGTTTGGGATTAGAAGTGACCTTATGGTCGCTGTTTTCCTCTTTCTTAGCTCAAATAGACGTGCTGTTGTCTGGGTTTCACTGTGGCAGGAAAACAGTCCATGACAAAGAAAAATTCTGTCTGTATTGACTCATGAGTCTGACGATTCTTTCATCACTGCGTCCTATCATTGTGTCCTTTTTGCCTAAGTTTTTCCTCCTGGTATTTGTTGATAGGAAGAGGTGGAGCACACTGCTGTCTCATTCTCTCCCCCCAGATGTTGAAGCACTGCGCGCATATTCTAAACAAACCAGTGCAGAGAAAACAGGATGCAAATCTGTTGCGAGTCAAACGTCTCCTGTAACCCCTCCCTGTGGACCTCACCACTGTTCAGACAGTTTTGTCTCTCATAATGGAATGTCCTTTTAATTACTCCTCTGGTTATTGCAGTGCTCTCCCACCAAAAACAAAGCCTCAACACATTAACTAGAATTTCAGCTGAGGGTTTAATCACACAGTTAAAGAAAACAATCAATAAGTAAAACCTCATAGCCTTAATGTCCTTGTGTGATCATTGTTGATATATGTGTGTCTGAGGTTGGTAATCCAACTTTAATGTGTCCTCTCATTTGTCAAACTCAGGCCTCTCCAGTGCACCCACCCCTTCTCCAACACTAGGTGCCTCTTTATTTGTCTGTGTCTGTGTTGGCACTAACATTCTTGATGAACTTAGGAGCTTTTTCCAGGTCAGGGTTAGCAGATGTCAAGCTGATGTGATCATGTGATCATTGTGCAGTTCCTGTAACTGCCTTACTGTAACAACTAGGTATGCTATCCAACTCAGGTGGTCACATGGTTCCATTTACATTTATACTATAAAACTTTCTGAGAGTGAAAAAAGTACATTTTAGATGTTAAGTAATATGCAGTCAACAAAATGTTGGTCGCTTTAGCTTACAAGATACAATTTAAGACCAACTTAGATTCTAATTTCTTTCTCTTTCTCTGTCCTGCTACATCCAGACTCATCATCAGCATTTTCATCGCAGCTCTGGTTTTAATACACGCTGGTGTACTCCCTGCAGAAGCTACCCTCTCATTCCACTGCCATTTGCCGCAAAACCGTCCTTCCTTCGCTCTGTGGTCCCCTTTGTGTAACCCCACCACGTCTGCGGAGTGGGTGCCGGCTCCCTCCCCCAGGGGTGGGAGTGAGGAGCTGGGGGATGGACTTGACAAACCCCTGGAGAACGATGCTGAGGGTGTGTGGAGCCCCGACATCGAGCAGAGCTTCCAGGAGGCCCTGGCCATCTACCCACCCTGTGGCCGCAGGAAGATCATCCTCTCTGATGAGGGCAAGATGTACGGTACGCCCATCTTTATTGTCATACTACCTGTGTGCCTTTTTCCTTTTAAGGGATGTGATAAAGTTGGCATGCACACCATGTTTAGGGATAAGTCTTAGTTTTCAAGTCAGGAGGTGATCATCTCAAATCTCTCTCAGTAACCTGTCAATTTAAAAAAAAAAATCAGCTAAGCTCAAAATTTTATTTTTAAAAACCCCCAAAAAACTCCCTTTTGGGGTAACATGAGCAGTAAGAGTAAATCCTAAAGAATTTATTAACCCAGAAGTTGATTGAAAGTTTCAGTAGTTTTTAGCCTGCTTCAGAGATACAAAGAGCTGGACAGTCGTGCTGTGATTCTGAAACAGCATGTTTAACTTTCAGTCCTAAAGGTTTAAATCACAACACTTCACTCCACCCGATCTATTGAGCTGGAGGGAAGTTACATTTGGCAGACTAGAACAGAAGATGGATGATGCTCAATGCTACATGTGGTTGAAAAGACCCTGAGGAAAACATTTAGCTGACTCAGAGATTACCAAGCCACACCTGGTCATTTTAAATGCTATAAAGATTTGAAATAGTATTTTTGCATATTTACCATTTTCAAGATGTGAGATGTTTTGAGCAAACCGTTCACTGAACAGTTCAACACTTGAAGAGATTTTTTTCCAATGTTGAAGGTAGGCAAATGAACTCTGCTTAACAACTATCAAACAATGAGAACAAAGAAATTTCCACACGTCGGTTATCTCTCACTCTTTTGCTACAAGGGTGTTGAGGGCTGTATCCCTTGAAACTCTGCGTTTGGCCAATCTTTGTGCAATAGCACGTCCTTTAACAATCCAAAGCTTTTATATGTGTTCTCCTCAAAATATTTAATCAACATTGAATCAGTCACCAAGAGAGCTCCTCTTAATGATTTAAGCGTTCCACGTTCTTGTGGCTAGAAATGTGGAGGCTCAAAATCCTTCTGATTAGAATGTACCAATGTGAGTAAAAGGAAACCTAACGTCATCCTTGAGCAGGCTCCTATGCAGAGTAAATGAGTGCGTGCAGCTGCATGCACAGAGCCACCGGACTGTTTCATCTGCTGTGAACGTTTTCACAGCTCTCTTCTCCAGTGGGTTCATATGAAGCATCTTTGCACGGCAAGATGTTTGACCTCGTACCCGCTCTGTGATCTAGTTGTTGAGAAATTAATGTGTCTTAATGTCTGTTATTTTAATCTAAAACACATCATTCAGTCGTTTGTATGCTTTTTCCGAATAGAATCTTTTTTTTTCTTCATTCCTGCAGCCACATAAAACACACAGACATATGTCCACACGACTGCCAACATGATGCACTTCATCCTCACGTAAACTTTTAATAATCCAGTATAAGTGTTATGACGTACGCGCACAAATCTGATTTTGACTAAATCTGTGCTCATTGGCTACATGAGCTAAAAAGACTGATTAAGCTGTTCGAGAAGAAATCTAAATTGTGAAAGCATTTATCTGCTATATTCAAAGCCGTGAAAAGATGTAACAGGCTATGAGCATATCAACTATGAACCGCAAGAACTTAATATGCCCTGGACAGTAAGTTTCACATGGTCTCATCTATACACACATGTTCATCTCCGCTTCTTGTGTTCATGGCTCACACCGCTCTTGTTTCCTGTGCAGCTGTTGGCTCCACTAGGTTCCACAAAACACAGGCTGTGAGGGTACGACATGAAAAAAGGCGCATTAACTCTGATCTCTTGTTCTTCTGTGGGCAATATATACAGAACATGCATGTCAGTTTATGATCTATCAGGAACAGATGTATTTAGAATTTGAAATCTTAAACAACATAAGTGAGTATGGATAAGGATGACTTTCATTGTCAATCACTTCCTGCATTTTATGGGGTTTTGCCTCAAGTAATCCATCTCAAATTAAGCTGAGATTTTCCACATCGGAGCTGGACCATTGTGAGAGGAGTTTTGATTCTACCCTGAACTAATGATTTCCAGCAGCAATGTAACGTCCTTTGTGACTCGCTGGATGATTTCTTTTCCAAACAGGTGTTGGGAAGGTGAGGTGACTACGTTTAACGTTTTGCTGAAAGATGTTTAGTGACAGATGCTTTGGCCGTAGTGATGGTTTGATAGCGGATCTACTTGGTGGAAAACAGTGCGGATGGAGGCGGTGGTGCTTTCAGACAGCCTCTGTCATCGCCTTGCTTTGTCACTGTGCCAGACAGCTCCTTTAACTGTTAGCTTTGCCTAGCCTTGCTTAGCCATCTATTGAGGTCATAGCCATCCCCAGATCAACACTTAAATCCTTATAAAGCCTGTAATAATAGTTGAAGGGACGGCAAAGGAGGGTGGGGTCTGAGGGGCTGTTGCATGGGCAACTTTGGTGAGTTTTTTCACAAGGAAGGCACTGAGGTACCCCTTCCTCTCTGTGGGGGTCAGGGGCAGGTGATGTGCACCAGGGAGCGCGTCGGCTTGCCAGGAATGGCATGTGTGCTTGGAGGCCTGGGGTTCAAGGCAGCTTGGCTGTAACCCTAAACCAGAATAGACGTTTACCCTTTGAGCGCCTGGAGGGGAGGCAAAGTGGTGAACGAATAAACACTAAGGTGGGATGTAGTGTTTTACAAGGCCTTGAGGCACAGCAGAACTCTCTCACACCTGCCCTTGTGTTTGAGAGGGAGAAAGGTAGAGGTTGTGACTTGGTTACCTTCCCTGCTTCGTGCTGTCTTTGATTTACAGCCATCATATCTCTTTGTCTCAGACAGTTCCCTTTGTACTTTTCGAGCAACCTCTTCTCTTTGTCGGCTGTCAGTTGGTCCATCTGCCTTTCAGTTCGCCTCCAGCTGCTCGCTGAGTTCAGCCTGACAGCCTTGTGACAAATCCGTATTTATGACTTGAGAAAAAGGCAGGACTAAGCATGTGTATGGCCCGCTTTGACCCCGTCGGCCTCAAACAGCCACAGCAGCCCTTCCTTTACAGTCCTCTTAGGCCCTGCAGCTCCCCTTTTATCGCCATCCCTATGGCCACTGCTGGCCAACAACTCAAGTCATTCAAACAACCAGAATCAATGCTAAGCCACTTTGAAGGTCTTTAGCGTTGTTAATGTTGTTAAAGCGCTGATGGGCGGTATTAAATCAGGTAGCTAAATCAAATATCAGCTGAGATTATCTTTAAATGCGTACATGAAATTGTGAAGTGATGACATGGTGGATTTAGAAATGTTATTGAGTCTTCTTTTTCAGGCTAAATACAGATTCATAGACAAAACAAAGAGAAATATGTGTCTGTCGACCGAAAGCGACATATTTCATGTTAAATTCCCTTGAGAGGAATGAATGCCATTCTTTGCTCAACAATCTGATATTGAGTCTCGAGGCAGCAAAAATAAGGAATGTGCTCAAAATCACCTTCTACATCGTAAACTCTTAATTGAATGGAATGTTTTTTACCCCATATTCTACTTGTATGCCCCGCATATTTTTCCCATAATGCTATGCAGTGCACTCACCCTTGCGCCCATTACTCAACAGACCTATTAGCTGGCTTATTAGGGACAGTGTCATGGATATTGAGGTGGTTATGTGCTCCAGTAGTAATTTGACATGCATCTGCCAAGGAAAACATTTCCTGCCTTGTGTGGCTCTCAGCAAGAGATGTGCCCTGTGGTTGAAGGGCCTCATGTTGCAGTAATGGAGGAAAAGTCCCAAACTTGCACCCACGTGCTGACAGCTCGTGTGGTTATCCTCCCTGTTTATTTGCTGCCATATATCTGCCATTTTGATTTATGTGCCTCTTTGGCAACTTTAATTATCTTATGTCTATTCAGTCCTTTCTTTTTTTTTTCTTTCTTTTTTTCAGCTGCACTTACTCTTGCATTGCCCCATGCAGCTGTTTGGTTTCGTCACAGTAGACACATTAGATTTCCTAACATCTGTATGAGGAGCACTTTTCTCACATTTTGATGCCTCTGACTTCCTATGGGATGAAAAAAAGAAAAAACAGTGACGGTGTTAGTGGAGTGGATGAGGTCAAGACAGCTTCTCTCAGTAGTGGCACATTTTTCTGCCTGTTCCGAACAATGAGTACATCCACGATGAATCATGCTCCCACTGAGATTCTCTTGTGAAACATTTCAACCCGTTGTTCGAATTAGTTCGCCGATGCAAATAAGTTTTGTCTCAAGTCAGTCTCATTAAGATTGGGATATAATGATCAACGGAAAGCAGCATCGAGTCCTCACTCAGGTCCAAACTTTGGCACTAAAGTGAGAGATTCACCAGTCACCTTGAACATCTGACCTTTGAGGAAGCCTCCGGGGCCTCTGTGTTTAGTTGGTTTCCTTCCATAAGCGAGACTCACTTCTCTGCCTAAAGAAAAATAACCCTGTGCAGATGTTTAACTGGAGATGGATTGTAGCAGTGAAATAATCTCACAGCAGTAATGTGGTTCACACTCATAAAACTCCAATAGCAATTAATTTTGTTCTTACAATTTACTAAAATCATAAAGGTGAGACACTGAATTTAACTGACATATGGCTTAACTCGAAGGTTTGAACACAATTAAACAGGAGCCCAAACTTTCGACTGGCACTCTATACACAATGAAACTCCCTCAGTTGTTTATGTTAAGAGAGTTTTATCTTTGTGTACAAAGTTCTCAGAAATGTGTTGTTTACATATGGAATCAGATGTTATGTATAAAATATTCATCCAGAATGTATTTCTTTGTTTATCTACTTACCTATTTATTTATTTTTTGGTGAAATGTAAAATTTTGTTATGCAAAATTAGGCATTGTTTCATTGAATATACGCTGGTTGCATAGACCATGTGTTAATATATATAAACGAAAAATATTATTTCATATAGTTTCCTATTAGTCTTTTCTGTACATGCTGACACTGTGTGACACTGGACAGTCCATCACAGGGCTAACATAGGCGCAGGCAACCATGCAGTCTCACACTCACGTCCCCTCAACCACAGCTGATTTAGAATCACCATTTAACCTGACTTGCATGCCTTTGGACCATGGGAGACCCACACAGGCACAGAAATAACATTAAAACTCAATGTAGAAAGGCTGCAGCTGAGTAAAGAACCTGGAATATTTATGCTTTAGGTGCCATTCATGCAGTGTTGTTCTGATTAAGGGGTGGACTCAGTCTCCTCTGAATTCATATTGCTGTCCCCAGTCCGGATAACATGCTGTGGCACATGTGGTAATCATAAAAAATGGCTTGTGTAACTTTCGCCACATCGTTAAACAGCGTAATTGAATGATCTAGATATTGTGTTGTTTACCATCTCACTAGTATCTCTTCTTCAAAAACTGATCTTTTGAATAATTCTTTTAAAAAAAATATGTCTCTCTCTTCTTGAGGAAACGAACATTTTCAAATGAATTTTGCTCATATTAGTAAAAAGCTTGAGGTCATGCTGAGGGGTGCCACCTGAGCCTCTGTAATGTTATGCCTTTTAGGGGGAGAGTCCCTGATGGAAATCACTATGCAGTAACAAACACCAATGTAAATGAACTGCTTTAAATGCTTTCGATTAACATTAAAATCTGTCATTTTATGATATTCACACAATGTATTTCATCTGTTTTGTAATTGAATTAGATACCGTCTGAAGCCAGCTATTTCAGAGCACTGGCAGAGAATACCATGGAAATACTCCAGAAGTTAGGATTCCAAACCTTCTTTTTATTGGACCCTTATTCACACATGCTTTTTTCTTGCTTGTCAAAGCTTGTCATTAGAAGCGGCATGTTGCTGTCTGTGTTAACAAACATTAACTTGCATGTGATGATCCTTATCTGGCAGCAGTATTACCACTTATCCTCTAATACTCATTCATGGAAAACATTCACGGATACAGTTGCAAATGCAGTGACTGGATTTATTTGGTTGTAGGGGATTGCTTTGAATTCTAAACTTGCAGATTGGTTTGGACTGAAAACATGCTCATAGGTCAACCCCTGCTCAGATGACATCTGAAAGTTGCTGGTTTGCTAGTTTAGCTGTGAGCTGGTTGTCATAGAGAATACAACTGGGTGGCAACCAAGTGTAAATCAACACTCATGAACTCATCAACACTTTTAAGCTGCAAAAAATTTTTACATTACTCCCTGTACTAATAAACTTGAGTTGTCTTGTTGTCACTAGAGTGTAGAAACTAACTAGATATGACTGGAAAGTCAGAGAATATTGCATCTCTGTATTCAAACTGGAGATAGAAATTTGTTATTGTGACTGCGTGCAGACCTCTACCAACCAAACACCACAGAGGGAACAGCAAATATTACTCCAGCAACTCAAACTCAAAAAGGATATTTTGTCATATTTTAGAGGAATTTCTATTTTAGTACTGATAGTTATAGGGGACTCAGGTTTTATACTGGCCTAATAATGATTTTGCATAGCAACCAGCACCCTCGACATAATCATATGTACAATTAGGCTTACTTCTCTAGAAGTGTCACAGTTGAACAATTTTTTTTAGGGGGTGGGGGGTCAGTTAAATTTTTTATAGCCCTATAGAATTTTGAAAAGCCAAAATTCACTGCTTTCACGACAGAGCAGTCATTTAAAATGTCAAGTCAACTTGCTCTGCACCATTTCAGTGGATTAACCATACTTTAAATATAGGGGCCACTGGTTTGACCGTATTAGCTGACTTTTCAGTTCCGTCCTTTGATTTTCCTGCTTATATGTGCTGGCAGCAAGCCAAATCAGAAGCAGTTTGAAAGAGTTTCTTTGATCAATTTGACACATGAGTAGCCAGAGTCGTAACTTGCTTTTACTAGCCTTCTCAGAGCCCTTACTGATTTTCTTCTGAGCCCCTCGTTGTAGAAGCATCTTAACAGTTTCTTAACTGTGAATTGTTTTTTATCAGATTGCAGAGCGTTGAAAGTGGGATTTGGAGGTCTTTGGCGAACGCCTTGGACATACGCTGCTTTAGGAATTCATGTTTTTTTTTTCACAGTAGCATGTGATGATAGCATTTTTTGATGCTCAGATGGCAGACTTTGTCATTGGCAAAAAGAAAAACTGGAGACAAATCAGCCCCTTCTGATGGAATGAAGCCAAGATTAATTGGTTCATTATGGTCACGTAAATACAATGGAAATTAAAATACAGGCAAGTCTTTGAATTATATTCAAAATGACATGTTGACAGGAACTTGGAACAGTGCTTCTCCAATGTTATTGCCTTTGTTGTGTTGTCACGTTTTCATATAATCTTCCATGATTAGCAATAGCATTTTTTTTTTACCTCTTTTAATGTTTGTTTCACATTATGAAGCTTACATAATTACTGGGCTTTCATACTTAATGAGAAGGGAGTACGCTTCGCTTGATTTGCATTAGACAAAAAGATTGTTTGTTTTTGGGTGTGTCAAAAAGCAGAAGTTCAAGTCATCTAAAACAAGTCATTAACCAAAAGTTGTTGCTATATATGACATGTCTATAATTATAGATGCTAGTTGTGGCCTTTGATTTCTCATTTTCTGTGTTCAACTTCAACAGTTGGCTCGTTGCTGGAATCGGTGGTCGATAGAGACTTTTTTCAAACTCTGTAAGCTGTGACTAGACTGTTGGAAGGGAAATAACACCCGACCAAGACATTCCTGCAACCTAAATGTGACCTTTGTTTTCCTGGGCTGACACAGTTGGGCATATGTGCTGTGGGAAGAAAACTTATGGCTGGCAGGTATTCAAGGAGTTCGGATTAAATCTAATTTGAACATGGCAGCAACACAACACAGTGTGCTTAAGGGAGGTTTGTTTCAATAACCTAAATGTTTAGTTGATCATTATTTAGTGTATGTGCATTGGGTTGTCATTACACACACACAAACAGGACATGAGATAATGTTGGAGCTGCAGATGCTGGACTCAGTATGGACCAGTCAGTGAACAGGAATGTTAGGAATGCACCGAGCTGAGGGAGAAACGTTGAGACGGAGAGAAGGAGATCAGACCAGGCCAGTGATGACCGCAGCCCCATTGAGAAAGCACAGATTTATGACCAGCAAGGCCCAGGGGCTGACTTTGGAAGGGACACAGTAGGCCTTCTTTACTAACCCCATCCACCTCTGCCTGACCTCTATCAGCAGGCGAAAGGAGACAGAGAAGACCAGGCAAATGGCTGAAACTGTTTTCTTATCCCTTTTATGATAATCTCGTCTGCAGGAGTAAACACACCTTTCTGTCTGCTTGTAAGCAAATGTTTAAGTCACTAAGAGATGTTGTCATCTATGTTTATCTACAGTGACCTCCATAATGTTTGGAGAAAGTCACAGTTTTCTTAGAGTTCCTCCTCTGCTCTCCAGCCTAAACTACCAAAATAAAATAATTCAGCTGTGATTAAAGTGCCCATTCCAGACATTAATTTAAAGTCATTTTCATACATTTCAGTTCTACCATGTAGAAATTCCAACACTTTTTATACACAGCCCCCCCTAATTTCAGGGCACCATAATGTTTGGGACAAAGTAATGGAAGGAACATTAAAGCGGTCATTTTTAGTACTTTCTTTCTTGCATATCTCATATACATAGTGAGTTCTTGAAGTTGGCGACTGATGATATAACCCGGTGCTGAGTATCGTCCTTGTTCCAGGGTCTTGTCCCTTTAACTTTCTTTTTCAACATATTTCAAGAATTCAAGAATTTTCCATTTTTTTTAGCTTTGAGGAACTCTCGTGTTGCCTTAGCAACATGTTTGGGATCATTATCTTGGTGCAGGATGAAGCGCTGTCCAATGAGTTTGGAGGCATTTACTGGAACTTGAGCAGATACGATATTTCTATACATCTCAGAATTCATTGTGCAGCTGCTATCAGCAGTTACATCATTACTGAAGACAAGTGTGCCGGTACCTGTGGCAGCCATACATGCCCAACCCATAACAACCCCACCACCATGTTTAACAGGTGAGCTGCTATGCTTTAAATCTTGGGCACTTCTTTATCATCTCTACACTTGATTCTTGCCATCACTCTCATACAGGTTCATCTTAGTCTTGTCTGTCCATAACACCTTTATTTCAGGATCCTGCAGACTCCTTTAACTACTTTTTTACGAATTGAAGTGGCCATCCTGATTTTGCGGGTAACAAGTGGTTTACATCTTGCAGTGTAGCCTCCGTGTTTCTGTTCTCTTACAAAGACACACCTGCCTCCTGGAGACTGTATCTGATCTGTTGGACAGGCGTTTGAGGGTTTTTCTTTACCATAGAGAGGATTCTTCTGTCATCAGCTGGAGAGGTCTTCCTTGGCTTGCCAGACCCTTTGCAATTACAAACTTCACCAGTACATTTATTTTTCTTAATGATATTTCAGACAGTTGATTTTGGTAATCCTAATGTCTCAGATAGTTTTATTTCTTGTTTTTTAGCCTCATAATAGCTGTAGTTCAATAGATTTGATTGATAGACAAGGCCGTGCACCAGCTTTTCATCTTTCCTGTGTCTTTTATGCAGCAAATACAGATTTTATTAAATTTCTTTCAAAGTACAGGACTGTCATTGGATTGGACTTACTACAGGAGGAGACCCTGAACTGATGTATCAAAAGGGAATAGAAAAAGTTTAGTACACCTCTCGTTTGCTTTAGCTGTACTGTTACAGCACTTTTAGGGTGCCACACACAAGCCATAATTTTTGTGATTTTTTTTAAAGAACGGTTTTGAAAATCGACATTGACCTTTCTTGCCATTAACATGTCTTGTCAACAATGTCCTGACGTCTCTTTTGTGAATGCAGGGTTAGGTGCCCTCTGGGATGACTCTAACTTGAACTTGTCCTTAATCATATTGTTGTGAAACTATTAGAAATTCACAACTCATTAATTGTTCTCCATGGAAAAACCCTGCAGTATATCTTGACCCCTGTGAGACCCTGACTTTGCCTCAACTGCAACACTTTTCATGCCCTTAAGAAATGTTCCCAGAATCAGATCCCCCCACCCCAGAGTAGTCCGTGACTGAAGGCCGTGTGATAAACAACATCAGACTGTGGAGCAGTGGGTGATGTTATAATGTTCCTACTGACTGTCCTGCAGCCTTTGCTGGCACAAGTTCTGTGTCTATGCTTCTCTCATTGGATATCATGATCTCATCGGTGTGTGACTGAGTCGCCTTTCTGATCTCATGGGCGTGTTGGAGGGTATTTTTGATGGGCCCTTCCCTAAGCACTCACAGCAGGAGTGGTAGGGCATCTGATACGAGTGCATGAGGCAAATCGTCTGACTCCTGAAGCTGTTTAATGCTCGAAACGCGAAACCTGACTAAATCTGAAAGTGATATCGTCACATACACACACATTTGTTTTTTGCTCTGTTGGTGGTAGTACACTTTTAAAAATCATTAGCACTGAGATGAAGAAAGGATTGGCTTTAAGAAAGGGAACAATCTGATTGCTTTTAGTTAATCATGTTTGGCAGATATGTGCAACTTTCACTGTTCTGCTTTTCATACTCAAACCTGACTTGAGGTAGTTTACAGGATGATCAAGTCTGACAGCAACTTGTGTCCAAGAGAGTCTCTCCAATCCCTAACACAGGTTCAACAAAAATGAAAAAACAATCTGTTTTTCTGAATTCCTGCAAAATAATTGTATTCATTATTTGGAGATGCTCGCACCTTTGTCTCTGCTGCTTTGAAAATTCACATCGGATAGACAGGTCTGCTGTACAGAGTGAAGATAAATTGCAGGGAGCTGGAATAACCTTCTCCTGCAACGTGAGGAATTCGGTACAGGCAACTTAATTTTCATTTGAGTTCAAGTGCTGTGAGCACTTTGACAAATGCTCTTATTTTGTCTTTTCAAGAAGTTGATAGTGAGGAAATTTAGAAGACCGTCTTAATCCCTGGGGAATTAAAGAAATATGCATTTGGGGGCTCAAACAATCGGTCGGCGAGTGCACTTCCCGATAAACGGTTGAGGAGTTTCTGCCCTGGAAAGAAAATAATATGGAGACGGAGTGAATGTGGCAACAGGGGCTGGCTGAATCATGTGCGGATGTGTGTCTCTATCTATGTGTGTTACTGTGTGTATAAACTGAGGTGAGCAACGTTTCACAATGGGCTGCAGTCCACAAAAAACCTCACACAAAGACAGTCCTACAGATGGGTAATTTGTGTGTTTCAGGGACCAGGCGATTTCTGCAGAAAAATAATATTGACCACTTTTCCTGTTTGGCTCTTCACATCAACAGTGATTTATCCAAACTTGTGCTGAAATTGAAAACCTTAACCAGGGACCAACATAATAGAACCTCTAAATCTCTGCAGGGATACAAAATGGTCTCGAAGAGCTGAGACAAGCAATTTAATGATTTTAGGGTATGTCAGATTAGTAAATGCGTCTGCATGCTGTGCTAAGGGTCAGAGGGAGAATGCATTTCGTTGTTCAAATTGGAAGCACTGCCTTATAAATGTGTTTTCTCCCATTAGGAGCCAATAGGGAAGCCATCTTTGTTAGACATACAGAGACTATGTGTATATAAGTAGTTTACTTTGTATCTTAGTGGTAACCTCAAGCCTGTTATATCTAGAATCTTTATTTTGCACATGCCATTGTTGCTGTCATCATTTCTAACATTTTCCTCATTAAAGTTCTTCTTGAGATCCTGAGTCCAGAAATAGGACTAAAAAACATTCCAATGAAACTTTTCCAACACAATTTTCTTTTTTGCAACAACGAGTTATCAGTTTTACCCGAGAATAAAGTAAAACAAAGTTAAACAAATTAAACTGCTGTCCTGTTTGTAACCTGATCTGTCTGCTTGTGCTGCTTGCCCTGTTTGACTGACATTCAATAATGACACTGGGTCTCCAAGTCTTAGCAATTATTTTGGCAAGTACTGTGGAAGTGAAACTATGAAACCAAGTCCCAAGGTGTGGTAAAATGGAACTGTCCTCCCAATAATCATTCATTTGATATTAAAAACAATCCATCCAAATTATAGTTTGACTGTACAATAACATTCATGTATGCTCTGTGCTCAGTTCTTCACAGAGGTAAGTGTAAGTTGTTTTCCTTAGTGACATGGCAACGAAAGGTAAATGCTTTCAAAAGGCACGAAGTGGAAACTCGTGCATGTTCAAGCTGCGAGGCCGAGACTCTCCGTTTCACAAGAGCACGGCGAAGAGATGCTGCTTTGCATTCCGACCAAAATCTGATCACTTTTATTGGCTGACAAAACGTCTGGTGGTGTTTCGGCCAGGTTTCGGGTTTCCTCCCCTTGCTGGCTGGGACTCGACTGATTGTAAGACTTGTGGAGCATTGTGAGATCTGACCAAAGCATCACTATGTGAGGGAAAATCTGACGAGTTTGTATCAAGATGTGTGCCGTGACTGACCCATGTGTTAATTCACATGGGGATGTGTTGCCAGGGGAAAAATGACCATGTTTAAGAGGTGGTGCAAGGCCAGGCAAATGCTTGTGTGACTTTGTGTGTCGGCCTGAGAGATCTTTAGGGTATGAGAGGTGTGATTCCCTCTGTAACTGTGTGTTTGTCTGCATTTTTTCCTAAATATAGTGAATGTTCTCATCTTCCCAATAATGATTTATTTAATTATTAATAAATCTCTTGATGAGTTTCTGTGTCATCCTGTTTCATGTTTAGTCCTCTCAAAGTAAGAAACCTATGAAGATTAGAACTCCTACTGGACATGATGACAAAAAAATTGCTTGTTTTTGTCTCACTGATGGTTCTAAAATGTCAGATTTACTCTGCTTCTTAAAGGCAGCATTTTATACTTTCACCATTACAGTAACAGCATATTTAGCTGTTTTTTTTTTTTGATTTATGTGTGCTAACGTTAAGCTTTTAATGCAGTCCGTTTTGCATCACATGACAGCCGCAGAAACACCCAAAGCTTCCGTTTTTCTGGAAAAAGAAACATTTCAGTTTTTGCATATGATTGAGGGTGAAAGGAATCATGTGACTGATTGTCCTCAAGAGCAACTGCAGAATTAGGATTGTGAAGTGTGTGTGTGTGTGTGAGGGGGGGGGTGGGGGGGGGGGGGGGGGGCTTAAAATTTACTGCCAGTGTAAAGGCATATTCCATAAACATTGACACGGACACCAGCTGCCTTGCGGCCTCATCGGACCAACTTTCTGGTTACCGGCCTGCGTCGAGTCTGTCCTGGGCCCGGTTTGAGGATCGCATGGCCATGGCCTCCACCTGCTCTACCAGTGTGACCTGTCTGTCAGCAGCACACACATGCAAACTCGCTGCAGAGATACGAGCTCAGTGAACGCTCAGGGGTCAGCCGTGAGACTGATGCAAGCTCTCACTCAGACACAAGTGTATACTTAGTGATAAACTTACACTTGAAGCTTTCAGTGTTGACACACTTGACAGCTTTGAAGCTTGCTTTCTGCATCTGGGTTTTAACACTAATCTATTAGAATGAGCAAGTAAACACTTGCAAATATGTGTATACTATGACTTTCAGCCAGTAATTTAGCTAAATAGATATTACTATCTGACTAAATTTGTGCACAAAGACGTGCATTCACATATTTCCTCATTTGACCCCGTCATACTGTCTGCTTTGGCCCAGCCAGTCTGAGTATGCGGTCTTTCCAGAATTTTTCAAATCGTTCCCATTTTTTTGTTGTCATTTTAAAATATTTTTTTAAGGGGAAATAAAACTCCGTCATAACTCCATTCATAAATGAGAAAACCAAGGAGGAAGTTGTCTTGTTTTCTGTTTACTCTCATATATTGCATCCAGTAATAGAAATGGAATCTTTAGTGTTCTGTGTTGTTTCATTTGCTCTCAAAAATTTTAATCTGAATGTTACTATGGCCTTTATTGAAAGTCTGTCTGGAATCAGTTGGAAGTGTAATAGACAATGTAAAAAAATAGAAGAAAATGTTGATCTTAGTGGGGATGATTTAATTACCGGTAGTTAAACATTTTGTTTGTTTTTGTTGAAATATATATTTTTTTCTGGCCCCATGCAGGACGAAATGAGCTGATTGCACGTTACATCAAACTTCGCACTGGGAAGACGCGGACCAGGAAGCAGGTGAGCTCTCTGCAAATGCCATTTGCTGCAGCCCCTATTTTTGAACACCTCTAGAAAATTCTGTTGAGTGATGCCCCCAACACCCTGTGGACCCAACCCCCATCCCAGCGGACCCTCAATTCCTCGTCTTTGGAGAACGGGAGATGACGATTGATTTAGGGCCAGGGTCCAATGCACAAATGCTATAGGATCATGTGTCGGTGTTGTTTCTTCACCACCTCATGGCTCTGGTGTTTGTATGACAGTGGGGTGGGGGGTGAGAAGCTGGGGAATACAGTGATCTAGATGAGGCGGGATAGAGAGGGATTTGGAATCTTATCCTCACCACTGTGTATGATATGGAAGAACTGATGTAGGGGGAAGTGATGGACATGAAGAAAAAAGGGTGTCTGTTAGGTCATCTGGCAGGGTCAGTGAAGAAATGAGAAGAGATGAGTGGAAAAGGAGTGTCAGGGACAGACCAGAGATGGCTAGTTAGGCAGGCTGGAGGTGCACTGACACAGACAGAAAATATAGATTTGCTTTGAATCTTCTTTCTTCTATGTCTGTAATTCATATTTAAAACAAATGTGGAAACCCTGGGCAAAACTAGTAATACACTGTTTCAGCAGCCTTAGCACCGTCTTATTCATTGGTGAGGAAGAATAATAGTTGATTGTTTTTTTCTTAATTGCTTTTGATAACAGCACCAGAGCAGCTTCTTCCCCATAGCAGTCACCTTATTGAACAGTTGAAAAACATTGGAACTGTTGATTTTACAACTGTCACTTACAGTTCTTATGTATATATATATATATATATATAAAAAAACGTATTTCCTTTTAATATTATTTATGACATTTAATTACATGTGAGCGACAACAACTGCCGGCAAAGAATTCCTTGTATGTGTCTACATACTTGGCAAAATAAAGCTGATTCTAATTCTGATATGTAATTTGTAAAAAACAAATTGAAATCCTTTATTTGTAGGACAATAAGAATATTTTACCAGCATTTCAGTGATGCACTGGTGATCGCATGCCCAATGAGAGCCCCCCCCCCCCCCCCCCCCCCCCCCCCCCCCCCCGAGTTGGATTAAGCAGGGTATAGAAAATAGATGGATGGATGGATCAGCTGTCATAGGTACATGAAGTTTGCCTGGTGTCCACCAGAGCCCTGCTTCAGGCTCCTTTTGACTGCAGCATAACTAACTTGCATGTAAATCTTTAAATCTGCTTTCAGACATTTTCCAGTGCTGAGCAAAGAGATGCAGAGGGTCGCCTTCTCTTTGTCAACTTTTTTAAACAGCTGTGGCATCTCACAGTGGCATAATCCATACTGTGTCCAAATTGAAGGAGGGTCTGGGCACAATTTAGACACCTGGCACAGCAGCTGTAACTTATTATTTATAACTTCTGTGGTGTCATTGTGTCATTATATAACATAACAAATTATTTTCTTTCACAGCACACAGCTGAGCTGCTGTACTCAGACTCTGCAGTTAAAGTACTGGGAACAAAGCAGCCATGCTCAGTGTCAGAGCTGTTGCACTTTTAATTTTCATCAAAAGTCAAACTTTCCCTTTCTCTTGTCAGTCTTCATGTCTGATGTGTCAAGTGAATTAATATTTAGCAGCTTTAAAGGCAATGGTATTTGCCATACCAAACTGGCAGAACTATTCGGATGAATTTATGTACACAAGGGTTTTAAACTGCTACACAGAAGCAAACAGTGGTTTGCAATGCAAAAATACTGCTTTATTAGCATTCTTATCAGAGAAAGAAGTCACTCCCCTTCTCTGTGTCGCCACTGCACTTCATTTGGCTTTATGTGCTCGTTGCAGGACCCGTAGGTGCAGTTTTCCCTCCGAAAAGTAGTTCAGCACACAAACTGAAAAATGTTACGGAAGTTACACAAATAAAATTTCAGTCATTCTTAAATGACATTTCACCAAACAATGGAGATGAATGGAATTTAGTTTGTGGCATAACATTAAAAATGACATTTAGAAAACCCAGCTGCAGCTTCTCCTTCCAGAAGCAGTGCCTTGGTTACTCTGGACAACCCACGTCCAGCAAACAATGTGTGTAGTTTTAACTGGAACTGCTGTCTACTGAACAAATAGTCCCTTTTCTCTTGTCTGAAGTTTGTTCTTTGTGCCCTGACCTCACTGGAAAAGGACAAGAGCTCCGCTTCCTCTCAAATCCCACTTTAACCCGTGGCTATACCCAATTCTTTCATTTCATGAGCGTATCAAATAACAATGACGGTATGGGAGGGGGTCACACATGTATGTGCAGAGAATTATCGCCCAAACCGGCAGCTTCCTTCAGCTTTACTGAGCTTTATAGCAGGTTTTAGCTCAAAGACGATCTATGCAATAGCCAAATATGCTATTTGGTGACAGAATTACTGCTACGCAAACTAGTCGATCAGCTCCACTCTAAACCGTAGACAACATTGGCGACTCGCTGTTGAATGCAGTGTTATGTTTGGCAGCTAATCAAAGATGTTGCCTGCAACGTTGGTAGTGACCAAAAAAAAAGGGAGCTAAAAGGGAAAGACCAAATGAATAATAAGGTATAATGTTGCTCCTTTGCTACTGGAGCAGCAGTGAGTAAGCAGCTGTTGGCCAACATGTTGTCCAGCCTGACCATTATAGCAGGTTTAAGTTAGTGTTTTAGTTTTAGGTTAGTTATAGAATTATCCATTCTATAAACTAGCCTGTGCAAAGCTGCTACGACCTTGAATGGCATATAGCGAGTCTTGGATGAAAGACAAACCTGTCCCAGAGACAAGCATTGAGGCCTTTTGCCAGTTTATGGTTTCCAGTTACCCTGTGTTTTACCTGCAGAAAAAAGAAGATATTGGACATCCACGCATTCGCGCCTGTGCAGTGCTTTACTCTGTGGGATCGTTTGTCGTCTGTGTCTTCCAGGTTTCTAGCCACATCCAGGTTCTAGCCCGACGAAAGGCCAGGGAGATCCAGGTGAAGCTGAAGGTACGATACGTGAGTCAACTTCTATCTGCTTTTATTCATTCCATAAATTATTGAACATGAAGTGTTTTCCATGCTACGTGAATTTACCCGAATTTCAGTATGAATTTGTTTGCATGGAGATTAAAAGTCTTTGAGTCTCATCCAGGTTTTGAAATGATTCTGGATATGTCTAAGTGCTTGGATAGAAGACAGCTGGAAGCCTTTTCTTGGTTCCCCTCTCATCTGCAAGGCTCCTTCAGGTTTAACTGGCTCGTTGACAGTTTTCAGGTTTATGAGCTGTTGTTGAAGAGTTCCTGCATTGAGAGTCGTTAGGGTCACGTGTGTCACTGACCCACTTGCTGGTCGTTTAGGTCTCTGTTAGATATCATAGATGACATCATGAAACATGCTAATGTCCCCCGTTCAGTTTCTAATCTTCTCTGAGGATCAAACTCAGGACAGAAATGAAATGGCAAGAAATTAGCATTGTAAATATAGATACAACACCTTCATTATTAGAGTATACATAAAGTTTATTTAAATAATGAAAATCGGTGTCTTTGTTACAGGCACACATGGTTGAAGAAGGTCTCTGGCCAAGACATCATAAAGTATGTAAATAAACTCTACAGAATAAACCTGCAAGACTTTTGCATTTTTTAGTATCAATTTGGTCATTTCATGTAGGTCAAAAGCAGTTCATATTGAAAATGTGAACAAGAGTACAAAGCCCCCGAAATCCACAATTGTGCAACTTCTAATTACAGCAGGTAAACTAATATCTAAAACCGTCTAAAGTAAGAAGTGGCTTCAAAGTCTTCCATATCAGTATCACTGCTACATCATCATCATCACATTGCTCTCTTATCTAGGCTCTAAAATGATAAAAAAAAAGGGTTTGACTTATTTTTAACTAATTTTTAATTTTTTTTATAAGATGGGTACATTATTTGATGCTGTTTGGCAAGTGTGACACCCTGTGTGCTCACATGCTCATACACTGTATGAGAAAATAAAAATGAAATATTTGAAGGTTTAGTGATTTTGAAAAATTAACTGTCGTTTTCCAAATCTTTAAAAGACAACAGGAACGAGCTTTAGGATTATCAGACTCTCTTTAGGGGGCTTTTTACGCCAAGCCGATAAGTGCCTCTCAGAACATCTGGAACATCTGGTCTCTTTTACGGCTTTTCTGCGTATGCACCATTTGCTCTTTCGGACCTTGTCAAACGCCTTTTTTGGTTCATTGAACATGTGGACCAGTAAGCGACTCTGATAGGGCAAATTAAATCTTGCAAGATGCTAAAAATGCAGGGTTTTCATTCTAAATGCACGAAAACACACCCACCTGAGCTAGATTCATGCACTGCTATGTACTGGTGATTGCTCCAAGTTGCATATCCAGATTCTGAAAACCAGATGTCTTATCCAGGTTTCTGATAGCAGAATAACTGGACAGGTCTATGTCTGAATTTTCAAACAGCTTTACTCTTTGCATAACACTAGGGGGAAAAAAAGAGGCCTAGCTTCCTATTTTTTTTACATTAATTTCAACTAATATTATTCAACACTGACTCATACTGGTTTTTAGACTGTAATCAGTTCAAGGTGTCTGCATTCAGCTGGCATGACTATGATTTCAATCAGGTTGAGCTAATACAGTTGGAAAGAAGGTGAAAACATTATTACCCGTACATTATTTCCCGCTATAATGAAGCTTCGTTTTTTTGTTAAAGGTCCATGTGCTATTCACATTCCATTAACACAAAGACACAAATGTCTGGCTGTTTTAATCGCACCCTCTAATTTACTTTAGTTTTAAATGGATTGCTGACACAAATTGATGAAATGTGCGCATATTTCAGAAAGCCTGGGGCTTGCTTTGTATGATTATGAATACCTTACCACAATTTTCAGGAAACAAATTAATCCCTGCATTGTTCCTTCCAGGTTTTGCATTTGGTTAAGTGCCGCAATAAAAGTTTTTCCTGTGTGGTACGCTGAAAGCTTACGCATCCCCGTCCCCCCAGTACTTTCTCAGTTTACATTTCTCATTCGCGTATGCTCACATGCTCACAGTCACCGCAGACAACAAGACTCTCTTTCGCCTTGGACAGAAGCCATGAGGGTTCGGCTGGCAGTGCGCCGCACCGGTCACAGGGTTGGCAGGCCTTTTTTAAATACGCCTTTGGTGTAACTGAGATCCCTGCCACATGTACCCCCCATATTTCAGCTATGCCCTTGTGTTAGCCAGTTCTTGGAAGAAGAATGCACTGTGTGGCCTTGCCCGTTTGGGCAGGGCAGCAAGTGCTTGTAGTCCACTGTGGTTTGGAAACTGCTGAAGGAGTGGTTTCAAAAACAAGAGCTGTATAACTTTGCATTGTAGCACACCATTTCTTTTTACCCATCCCCTACTTGAAATTATTCTAATAATGAACATATTATTTTTTCAGTTTTAATGCCACTATGAAAAGCATATTGACATCAACCTGATGTCTGCCTTGACTTCTAGTATGACCTCCAACAGTAGCTAGTTGTCATCACTGGCTTGCCCCTGCCAAAGCAATAAACTTAACTCTTGACCCAAAGGCCCTTGACTGTAATATCACCTTCCCTCCAGCTCTCTGCCTGGCAGGGATTCACCGATGATGCAAGATGGCCTCAGCCTCTCATTTCCCCTTTTAGGGCTGTGCTTGTGTTAACGGCACAGTGGGCTGTTGACTTAAATGGAGTCTGATGAGTGCTGTCCCTTTGTCAGTTTATCTTACGCTCACTGTCTGTCCCTCTCTATAGGATCAGGCGGCAAAAGACAAGGCCCTCCAGAGTATGGCCACCATGTCCTCAGCTCAGATCATCTCACCCACAGCCTTCCAGAACAAGATGGCTCTCCAGGGCCTCTCTAGACCAGCTTACCCCACTAGTGGTGGGGTGAGTGTTTTACCCATGTCCCCAACATCATCATTTTTTTTTGTGATGAACACTTCAAAATAACTATCTAAGGTCTATAGTGTGAATGCAATCATTTTTCAACACTGTAAATTCTAATGCTCGCCCATCACCTTACTGGATTTTGGTTAGTTTTATCATGCAGCTGCTGTACCCTGCTCGCAGGGTAAAATAATAGAATTACCTCAATTTGAACGTGTTTAATGTTTTAAAAGAAACATGTGAGCAGGGGAAATCTGACCTCATCTGACCTTAAGTCAGTATTTTGTTTTCTTTAATGGGACCCTCTTGATGATTCATGTTTAAAATCTACATTGACTTATACTCAGAAGCAGATATCGTACAATATCAATTTGGGACCCTGTCATTTGGTCACAGATCATTTGTCGTAGAACGTATTTAGTTGGTTACACAATTTAAATGCAAAACATGAAAGCTTAACATGTTTTAATACACATTTCTCCTGTGGGAGTTGCATTTTAGAATAAACGCAGTGGTTTGGTGATAATTGCTGTCAAGCCCAAACTCATTTATTTAATTTGCTCTCTTATGTTTTTTTTTCCCAGTTTTGGCATGGGGCTCTTCCAGGACAGCCAGGGGGCCATGAAGAGTAAGTGGCTTTTCTTTCTGCTCTCTAGTGGTATCCATTAGTAGCTTCTCGTGTGATTAGCTTCATAACTATCAGATATATTTCACTCAGGGAATTAATCTTAGAACAAATCAAAACACATCAGTGCAATTAGAAGGAAAAGTCTTCAGCTGTCTTACATTCAGCATACCACTCTGCCCCCTGCGTCTTTTGAGGTCAGGCGGTCCAATTAGTACATGAGATGGGGTAATGAAGCCGAGACGAAGCATAACATGCCTCTCCCTCTCTTGTCCGTCTCCTCTCCCCAGCATTAAGCCCTTCTCCCAGCAGAGTTATGCCATGCAAGCGTCCGGCCCGGCCCCCATAACAGGTGGGTGCTCTTTCTCTCCTCTTATGTGTTGACAGATGGCGGCCATCAGCAAAGTGATGAGACGACCCAGCTAACCGGGACAAGCTTGTGTAAAGCTCCGAGAAATAACTGCAGTTTTGGTGCTTTTACAAGTTTTACTTGGCCACACTCAAACAGCACATTTACACGCTCGCCCTTGTCTCCTCTGCAGGTTATGAAAGCACAGCAGGGCTGTCCATGTCTCCTGGTGCCCCCCCTTGGCAGGGTAGAAGTATTGCCAGCTCCAAGCTTCGAATGCTGGAGTTCTCCGCCTTCCTGGAGCAACCTCAGGACCCAGAGACCGTGAGTCGACTGGAGGCAACTGTGTTCATCCATCAATGATTCATAGAGTTTATTATTGTTAAGTCTGTCAAATCAAAACCAATTTAAAAAAAAAATTTAAAAAAGGAAAAAGCAATAAGAAGCCTTACCCTGTCAGTCACCTTTAATCACTTTATTCACAGTATCTCAATCCTCAGACCTTGATTGAGCAGATAAAGTTTAACACATGAAAACATTTTTCACAAAATTGTGAAAACAACATCAAACAAAGGATTGTTTTGCAGCCTTCTGTTGAATATCAACACAGTGCAGGTTTTTCCAGGGAAAATACTCTGGCATAAACATCAGGCTAGACATAGATGTTTCTGGTTGAAAATATATTGTCACCAATGTCTATAATTATGATAATGTACACTAATGATTGATTTATAATGCCCTTAAAAAGCAAGTAAATATGTTAAAACTAAACAACTGTTTTTAGAGACAAGAGTTGCTCGCATTTTTGTAACTTGCATGCGAACAACTTGTAAGCAAGCTAACTCCAAATGCCTTTAATGTTTGAACAGAACAACTAAGCCCCTTTAAAACACGCACTGCTTCCCATTAACCCGTGAGGAACTGAATGTATCGGTGTTATTTGTGAGTTACCCCCCTGGTGCTTTTCCATGAGATTGAAATCTAACTTGCTTGAACCTGGTTGCATACGTATCACTTTCAACACGCCACAAGTGTGAGCTGCTGCAGACGCGTCAAAGGACAGACACACACACAGAGTAGCAGTGGGTTAATTTAACATATGATCAGCTGTTCAGAGGACTCGGACAGGTCGCAAGTTTAGATAGATAAATAACTGCACGGTTCAAACTTTTCTTCGCAATGATGAGCTGGCGACAGCACATTTGAGATAAATGAACAAGATGAAACTTTGAACGGTAGCTAAAGCTCCTGCTGTCTGTCTAATCATGTATCATCAACTGTTCACGTTCATTGTTGTTTTGTTTAACATTACGCTCCTTGTTTGTTAGCTAGGTACGAATTCTTATGGAAAAACTGTAACTCTAGAAGGGCTTACAGAGTTTTGTGTGATGATGCAACTTCCCTTCTTCCCTTCAGCTGCTTACATCATGTTGCAGTTCGAAAATTGAAGGGCTGTTTTTTTTTATAGCCTTATAGACACGGCTTAATGCATTTCATGTACTGTCCAGTGTCGCACAAATCGCAAATATCATAGGCGCATCGTAGCTCTTTTAATCATTTTCACAGGCATGTTTAAATGAAGGGCGAGGAACATTAACAGAAAAAAAGATCAGTGTGTCAGTTATTTCATTCCCCTCCTTTAACAGATTGATGAGGTCACTAACGTTACGCTTCTCATGAGTGAAAATGTTTCAAAGATGGATATATACTGCAGGCCAAATAATACAGTATCCAGAAGCGCACTCTGAGCTAGCTGCTCATCAACAAACTAGACGTTTGCCATATTTGGTTGCGTTTGTCTCCTGATATGCACTTTTGTCTCTCCAGTTCAACAAGCACCTGTTCGTGCATATCGGCCAGTCCAACCCGAGCTACAGTGACCCCTATCTGGAGTCGGTGGACATCAGGCAGATCTATGACAAGTTCCCCGAGAAGAAAGGGGGCCTGAAGGAGCTGTTTGACAAAGGGCAACATAATGCTTTCTTTCTCGTCAAGTTCTGGGTAAAACACTTATCTGTTTATTAATTTTCTACTCTGTGGCAACATAGAAGATGCCAGTTGAGTCCTTTTTTTATTATTATTTTCACATGTTCTAAAATGGTTGATCAATTGTTTAACTCAAAAGCCATTCTTATATACATCGTGTAAAACTCGGTCTGTTATTCTGGCTGTGGCAGCATCCTCAAATAATCCATCCCAAGTCATGAGGGCAAAGTGAGCGTACAGTGAATACTTTTGTTAATGTTTTGTGGCACCTGTTGGATGTTAATGGCCTAGCGGTATTAACTACGTTAGGATTGCTTAAGTAATGGAGTTAAAGCAACTTAAGTGCGATTTAGTACCAGAATGGATGGAAAGTCTTTGCTCCCATGACCTTACCGGTGGTTCATATGCCAGCAAACTAGACATTGCTGTGCAGTGTGCCTTTGCCATGGCTGTATTTGTATATGTTTGTGATGTGAGCGTGTGACAACAGCCTTGGGAAGAGTGGCAGGCCTGATCTTTCACTAGGAGAAATGTGATCCCAGACACCTGTCTCTGCACTATTAGACTGAGTCCAACCCTCACCCCTCACTTGTTCTTATTTATAGATAAGCCCCCTCGCCTCCCGCCCCACATGCATGCACACAGACAACCACGCAACACTCTCAACTCAGCATTACACACTGCTAGAGTGATAAGAGAGTCAAGCACGATGACAAAGTCAACATAAGATATAGACAGATGGTGGGGGCGTGTGGGATATCCCTTGGAAAGGGTAGGAAAATCCAAGTAGAGAACATGAAAATGGGCATAAAGAGACAGAATGTAATCAGAGACGTTTGCTTTGTTTAACTCTCTGATATCCGGCTATCTCTGGCTATCTGTGGCTATCGTTGTATGACAGTCATTGAATGACAATAAGAGCTTTCTATTCTATTCTATTCTATTCTATTCTATTCTATTCTATTCTATTCTATTCTATATGACTTCAGGCACCTTTGGTATTTGCATCTTGCACAACACTTCCATCATGCCAAATGTGGCTAAACTCACAATCAGAATGTTCGAAAAAAGTTTCAAACAAACTGAAGTGAATTAATGAATTACAACGAAATGGCAGTTCAGTCCGGCTACCAGATCAAAGCCTTGACGAGTCATGATAAGCTCCTCATGGTTTTTAGGCACCAAGGGGTGCGCAGCTTGTGTGGAGCATCTCACATTCTTGAGAGCCTTGAGAGGTTGTGTTAGGTTAGTCATCATGCTTATCACCATGCCCTGTTTCTTAAAAACATCCACCCAAAGGCATTAGTTGCTGCTTTCTGAGAAAGCTATAAAAGGATCTCCAGTTTTCTCAGTGAACAAATCAGCATCCACCTGCCAAAGCTGACTCAGAATTTGTCACAGCGTTGGGAGTACATCTCCACTTAAATCATATTTAGGCTTAAATAGGCTGAAAGTTCATTTCAGACCTTTGTTTGCAGATCTGAAAAGCACTGCTCTCCAACAGAGAAGAGGTGGAAACAATCTTTTTATTACTGTTGTTTGGTGCTTGCACACAGAAGGTGGAGGCACACGATTCCGCCCCAGTGAAGAACGATGTCAAACCATCATTCCGCAACTGTCAAACATGATTACCATAAAGTGGTATCACAGTACAGTTTGGTGTGACTATGTGGTGGAAAACATTAAAATTCGACTGGTTTTCTGGATTCCCAAATGCATTGAGGCCTCAGGCGACTCGCACAAGCTGATAAACAGTAAAATATGGCTTCAACTGCTGTGCTTTGGGGAACCAAAGACTATGAATGTCAAGTTCAAAGGGATGCCTTGCATCTCATACCACCAGATACTGTAGCTGTGTATGTGTGGTATTACTTTTCTCACATGCTTGACTTCCACATTATTTATTATAGGGAGATAAAAGACATTGGTGAGTGGCACCAAGTTAGAAATGGTCGTCTCTGGTCCTTGGGAAGAGCAGCTGGTCGAGCCATGGCATTTGATTTGAGGTTAGAGGAAGAAGGGGAAGAGTAACCACACTGTATATTATAAAAAAAAGGGAGAACAAGACATATAAAGAGCAGGAGATGCAAATAGGGACATAGGAAGTGTGAACAAGAGATAGAGATGGTAAGAGTGATGCTGGGTGGCACGTAACCAACAAGTCATTCATCAGTGAAATATTACTCTCTTGATTCATGTCAGAGCCTGGTGGAGTCAACGGTTATGACATATGCAGCTCCGCAGAGAGGAAAACAAGCTCATAACACTGTCTCCCCTTAGTTTGCTCATCTTATCATATCCCAAGGGGGTCGTCCAATTCTCAAAGCATCCATTACAAAACACAGAAATGCTCCAAAACAGCTGGGCATTTCAACATCCACAGTGGGGGAAAAAACAACAGAGAAAGATGCTCATGGCCATGAAAATAAGCAAAATGAAATCCTTGACACCTCTGAAAATACAATAACCTCATTTATGCCGATATAAAAAACGTGAATGGCCTTTTTGATGTTGCTGCTGTGACACAGCCACAAGGCGGATTGTGACTTGGGGGTGTGCTGAGGTGCAGGTTGTCATGGTGACGGTGACAGGCGACTGACCCGCCTCTAAAGCTATGGTATTCTAGATTGAATTTCCAGCAAACCCCTCTGTTGGCCACTTGCTGCCCCGCTCCTCTCCCCACCGTCCTCATCTTCCCCTCAGCGCCTGTGGCCCTGTCCTAACGGATTGTCTCACGCCTTTGAAGTGCAGGGGGAATCCGATTTGAACCGGCTCTGCTAAATTGTTACACAGCCAGCCTGCTCACCGTGATCTAATCAGCCAATTGCACACTGTTGATTGTAATTGGATGAATTCCCTCGCAGGCTGTTAGGGAAGCAGGGAATGGCGGTTTTGGGAGGGTCACTAGGCCCGAGGGATGAAGACAAATAGAGGAATTACATGGGCAAGGGATGAAGACAAACAGGAAGATGAAGAGATGAGAGGAGGCTGAGCGGTGTCTCAATGGCCCATTAGAAGACAAGAACCCGACAGGGGAAAAGGTAAAACAGCTCAGCTGTCTGACAGAGCAGACGGCACCTCAGTCTCATCCAAAATCTGATTATACTCGCCTCAATTCAAAGTCGAACCAGTGGGAGGATGAGAGATGGGTGAATCTGCTTCCACCTGAGTATAAGAGAACATGACTCTTGGCTGCCTTTAAATTGAACTTGTGAGGGCATATTTTTGTCATGTGAAGTTGAGTGTTTGGCATTCCATCAGTTTCAGTGGTTTTCCAAAATGTATTTGATGTGAAAAGCATGACTGACAACAAAGCGGATGCTGCCTTGTTTTTTATTGTTTCGTTTAGAGTTTTTCGAGATCACGTTTAGCAATGACGATGAAATAAACACAATGCCTCTTAAATCCACCTGAGATGGAAAAAATCTTTTCAGGCCCTGTTGTCAAAATCTTGAGAACACTCTCGCTTACAAGTACATGCATAGCTTATAGGGAACTTCAAGGCTGGATTTGATAGCACAAATGGAAATCACTAATTCAACTTTGGTTGAATCAGAACACCTTTTGTGAGATCTGTGAGCCAAGAGAAAAGTAGGAACTGATATATTTTTTTAGATTGGGAAGCAGGTATTTTCTTTGTAGGGCATGTGTCTCCATTTAAAGGGATTAAAGTTTGCATTGAAAAGGCAGGTTTTTTACAATTACATGCAACACGAGGTGGTGTTATTACACTAACTACGTTTCATCTCCATCAGACTGACGTATGTATTGATGTTTAGTTGAGCTTGACATGTTTTCTTCTCTTCCTTCAAGGCGGACCTCAGTGTAAACCTGCAGGATGACAGCAGCTTCTTTTATGGTGTGTCCAGCCAGTATGAAAGCTCTGAGAACATGATTATCACCTCATCTACCAAAGTCTGCTCCTTTGGCAAACAGGTGGTGGAGAAAGTGGAGGTGAGGCAACAATGTCAAGAATTTCTTAACTTACTAGAGAGCAGTATAAACTGTATAAAAAGTTAGAAAGCCTGTACTTTGTTGACTACTTACCTAACAGACACAACTATTTAAAAAATATAAACAAATCTAGAATTTGATGCCAATAACACACTTAAATAAAGTATAGCTAGAGGCAAAGAAAGACAAAAAAGTTTACTGAAGACGCAAGTAACACTGTTCTGGAAGATTCTATTGATTAACTGGTGACGGGTGAGGGTGTCAGGATTGGGTATAAAAGGAGCATCAAAGAAAGGTTTAGTCTTGCCAAGCAAGGATGGGTTGTGGCTCCCCACTTTGTGCCAAACTCAGTCAGATAATTATTGATCAGTTCATAAAATAATACACTTTATTGCAGGATTGCCAATAACTTTGGACTTTCAACATCTTTGGTGGTTCTAAGTACAAAAGATGAGAAAGATCATGCAGGCTGTTATCAGCAAACGGTCAAAATAGCTAGCATTTCTGATGGTCATGGCATGGGGGACTTGTCCAGTATCATTAATGCAGAGCATTTATGGAATTTTGGAGAGACATGTGCTACCATCAAAGTGACATCTTTTCCCAGAAGGTCAGTGGTTATGTCAGCAAGACAATTTAGGCAGGACCTTGTTCTGCATGACTTACAACACAGTCACAGGGTGTGTGTGCTTGACTGGCCTGAATGCAGTCCAGCTCTGTGAAAAAGTGTCGTGAAAAAAAAAAAACCCTGCAACAACTGATGTTTTCAGTTCCCAAACAATTAAGAAGTTTAATTAAAAAGAAGGGCGAAGCAACATTCCCCTATCCCAAATCTTTGAGTGCGTTGCCAACGTCAAACTTAAGATTTGTTTATATTGTCTGAATACAACAGAGGTGGTCAGCGAAGACAGTGAACATCATTTCCTTTGCACTTCTGTGTGTTAAATAAAGGTTCAAATGCTGTAGTGATTTAGTAAAATAATGGCTCAGAGTTGCTTTAGTTATGAAAAAAAATAGAACTATTAGAAAAAGGTTCTGTTGCTATTTTACAGCTGCTCATTATACATCTGGGATTTACTGGATTTTTGGTCCTGTAAACAGCACAACATGCAGTTCAAGTTGTGGACACCATCGTAAGCTCAAGTGGCAGCAGAGAGTAAGCTGTCACATTTTGTTTGGGATGATAGAGCACTTACAGTTATAGGCTGTGAGTGAAATACAGTATGCTGCTTCATTGGTTGGCTAATAGAGGAATGATATTTCAACATTATAGGGTCATGACCACATCAAAAACCCCTCTTATCTCCATGAGTGAATAACTGCTACTGGCTGAGATAGATTCCAGTCAATTACCACTGATCTGTGGTCAGGAAACTGTTTCACAAATCTCTCCAGCCTGACTAACTCTTATATTTCCTGTTAACTACACACAGTCATTGCCCTGCCCCCACCCGCTGCTGATGGATTGTACAATATAAACACATACACATACACATATCCCTTGGTAGAGCCATCTGCCTCTGTAGGCCACATGATGATATTTAATAGCTTCACTATTTGATTATAGTTGTCAAGAGAAATATGTTCATTGTCAAATCTGGCATGCCATATGCTGCATTAGTTATATTGCATTACTCACATTATAGCTTATCACATAGATCAAATGAATCCATTTGAGTCTCAGTGAAACACATATCCTTGTGGGGTTTTTTTTTGTAACAGATTGTGCACTTCAACCTTTCATGGTGTTTTGAATTTGTTAGATACTGAATTGCTCACACGCATGTTTTTTTATTTTTCCCCCAGACGGAGTACGCACGCTTTGAGAATGGCCGCTATGTGTTTCGGATCCACCGATCCCCGTTATGTGAATACATGATCAATTTCATCCACAAGCTTAAACACCTGCCTGAGAAATACATGATGAACAGCGTACTGGAGAACTTCACTATCCTACAGGTACTCGTTGAAATTGGGAATTTATTGTGGGTGTATAATGCCTTTTTAGTTTTACAGTTCAAGTCTGTTTGCATGATACCCTACATGTATTATGCACAGTGATATTTACCTAGTAGGTCAGTGGAATAATTTGGTATTTTTCTGCTCTGGGTCTAGTTTTGTTTTTTATGTGCATCCACAAAGTGTGTAGTTACAAAGACCACACTGAGAGGAGTTGTCTTCTTCCACTGAAACGCCCTTTTTGCAGTCCAGCTGTTTCTTCCTTGACTTAATGACCATGAAACACTTTCTCTGAAAGCCAGCATGTTGGTTAGTATGGCACATCTCAAAGAAACAATGTGCAGCTGCAAACCCGATAAAGCAGGAATCTCCATACATCTCCATAGAAGGTGCCAGGGTTGTGTTATTTTGCAGGTTTTTTTAGATAGGAGTTACATCAGACAGTCGAATGTATGTTCGCAAAAACACACGAAAATGATAATATGATTTGTCCACTTTAAGGTAAAAGTATAGTTACACTCTACATGCTATTTAGTTATCAATTCTCCACATTCAAAAAACAGATTTGTGTTTGTTTTTGGATCCAGTTGTTTGCTTTTAGTTGTCTATGTAACGATACAGACAGACAAAAGAAAAATGAGTTGAGGTCATTTCTCTGGTCTGACTATGAGGTTAGTTTTGGGGTAACTCTTGGAATAAGACTGTAACTGATTCCCCTGTTTCCAGCCACTTTATTAAAGAATAAATCTGGCATAAAGATCTTATCCAGTCTTAAAAACAATCAGATGCGAGACTGTCTGTGAAACACAGTCTCACTGGAGCGCGCTAATTGTCCTTCTTTGTTCCCATCTTTACATCAGTGTCACTATGTTAGGCAACGGGGCCACAGGGATGTTGAACATGAGCATGCATGTGGGGTGGGCTATCTTTTGATTGCTTTTTCAGGAATCACACTTTAACAGTGGGAACAATTCTAAACCGTGGTCTTTGAATACATAACAGTTACATGGAGCTGTGACAGACTGCTACCATCTGGTAGGGTTTTTAAAGATTCTCACAAACCGTTTCGTCCATTCAGCAGTAAGCCAGACTTTTCTGAATGAGCCGCTGTGCTCCTCAGAACAACGGCCACTGAGAGCAAAGTGAATCGACGGAGTGGAGTGTGTCACCATGGTAACCAAGTGGTCCTCAACAACAGGGTTCAAAGAAATTTGTGTTCCTACTATTGACGGCTGCATTCCTGCAGAACCAGCCAGGGGGACAATAACCATATTGAGCCCACACACACGACCACATGGCAACATGTCATTAGGTGTCTCAATGGACTGATTTGATTCGTATTAACCATGAACAGCTTGTAAACAAATAAAGGCAGCAGATACCTGGAGATGCTTTTTTTTTTTTTTTACCGAAAGGCTGAACACAGTGAACCAGTGTGCCTGTTATGACAAGTGTTGCATTCAATGCAGCTCAACAGAGTATATTGAATTGGTGAGGTTGTGTGATTGCGTTATTCCCGTTGCAGTGCCACACTTGTCTTGACATTTCTACATCCAAATGCAATTTAAAAGGCACAATTTTCACTGTAATGATGCATTGGTGCTGCTGCAGAAAGCCTCAGCTCTGCCAAAACTCAACAAGTATACAAGATAAAACTGCATTTTATGAGACAATAACCTTACTAAATGCCAGTTCATGCCAGTTCATACTAAAATGCACTTTCTATGTTTGTCCTCAGGTGGTGACAAACAGGGACACACTGGAGACCCTGCTGTGCATAGCTTACGTCTTTGAGGTGTCCACTAGCGAGCACGGCGCGCAGCATCATATTTACAGGCTCGTCAAAGACTGACACAGTTGGAACTTGCCAGCTCTAGACCCTTTGTAGCACATCAGTGAGCAACAACACCAAACATAAGACTACTGCCTCCACGAGCTTAAAGCTGAAGTCTGTCGGGTCGGTCAGGAGCCCAGAAAAACACTGGCTGCGTCAGCGTGTGCAGGAACACTACTACTGCTGAAGAAGAGGAGGTGGATTTGGGACTGTGAAAGCTGAAACAGGCTGTGTGTGTGAAAAGTGGCAAGAAGAAACGAAAGAGGAAGCTCATAAAACACTGTGGTCACTATACCAAAGGAGCCAAACATGGCCAGCGAAACCTGCATGAGAGAGTTGTCCTTGGTGGTGTTCTTCATCTCATTTTACTCGAGCTTGTTTTTAATTTAGATTCTTTTACACACATGCATGTGCAAGGGGATGTTTGCGACAGAGGAGTTTTCGCTGGCTCAGGCTGCCATCTAGTGACTTAACCGAATATTACAATGGGGAAAAAACAAAAAACAAAAGTAGATCGTAGATCCCTCTTTTGTACATCCATCGATTATCACCTTTGGTGTCGACATTTTGTGTTTTGTGAGCATTTGAGTAATTATGTACAGTGCCACATCCATCTCCTCTCAACAGAGTTATGACAAGTGGCTAAAATGATTTAAAAGAGCAATTGTATTCACTTTGTTTGATGTTTATTGTTGAACGTTTCTTGTATTGTCTTATTGTCTTTGATTGACAACTGTCTGACTACAACACAAGGCACATAATAACAATTTTAACTTGAACCAGATGGGGATCTGTAAGATGATTACAGAAGTTGTCTGTGTATGTAACCTGCCCTAAAGTGTCAGATAAAAATACAAGAGTTTCTTACATAACTCCTCACTCTTCGTGGGTTTTGTAAAGCCTGGTTTAGACCCAATGGTATGTATCTTCAGATGTGAAGGATTCATCCTATATATACGTAGTGTACTGTTTATACTGTACATTCTGAGTATATCACTGAGGTTACTTAATAAACAAGGCTAAGCCATGTCGTGAATTCAAAACCCTCTTAATCAGCCATAAAACAGCCTAAATGTGATATTACGTAGCTCAAATAACTGATATATAATTACTGCAGAATTTTCAACAGTTTGGCATTGATTTTCCATTTGCATACTAGATTGTTTAAAGCGGTTGACAGGCATCCTATTAGCTCATAATGCAGAAAGAAGGTGTTGGGGCTGCTCGCAGCTGCAAGAAAAATAAAACTATTGTAAATGGTGTTTGATTCACAGAGCTGCATTTTTAGAAAAACTCACAGTATAACCTTCATTGTGAGAGCTTAACTGTTATTAGATATCCAAAAGCAAACAAAATAAAAATAAATGAAAAAAAAAGACTCAATTCAGCGAGGAGAGAGTATCCAAGCCCCTTTCTTATTCTGATTATTAAACATCCTCACATCTGTGAGGGTAGGGCCAAAATGCGTAAATGGGTGTCAGATTTGTGCTTTTCCAGCACTAATGTTAGATTCTGTTTGATTGGTGGTGTCATTCAAAATTCACACTGATTTATATCCATCTTTGCATCCATTATTTCTAATGGTAACTATGAAGAACAGCTATCTCTTGAATGCATAAACACTGGCATTATTCAAGCCTGTTGAGACATGGCCATCATTCAGTGGAAGTAACTGTTGCCATCTGGTGGTATAAAGACATCATTAAATTTTTTTCTTTTTTTAAATCTGCTGAAAGACACAATCCCAAATCCTCTTCATGACTCTACCCCTCCGTTTTGTAGAGGTAAAGTGTCTCTTTGCTGTCAGGGGTCAGAAAAGAGTGTTCATAAGGGAATCCAAGTGCGCCCCCCAGAGCCCGGATGAAGAGACAGATGACCACTCATCTTTAATCCCCTGCAGAAAAGGGGCAGTTTATGCCTACAGAAGCGGGGTAGGGCCATTAGGAAGATTTGGGATTTGGTAACATTTTCAAATTGAGAAATATTTGCACTTTGATACTAAGCCTGGTTGTTTGTCTTTAGAACATATAGGGAAACGCTGCTGTGTCACTTGGTAAACACTACATGTAAGCACCAGTCCCCATTTGACCTACCAGCATCTGTTCCAGACAAAGTATTATCCTTTGGTGTAAAGTTTTCCCTGCTTTGGTAAATAATCCAACTGAATTACAATGTGAGTATATCCATTTAGCGGAGCTTAACAAGACAAATCTGACACCAGCATCTAATATTTGGCATCAACTAAAATTCCCAGGATTTTTATAATTTCTGAAGCTATTCTTTACTTGATCTCTTTGTCAAACAATTGATTTTTTTCCCTTAGCCTTTGTCCTCTGCACTCCATAAGCTCTTTAGGAGATTTCTGCTCCCGGCTGTAAACTGAGCATGTGGCAGTGTGGTGGAGAGACAAGCTCACAATGGGGGTGAAAGAGGTGTAGCAAAGCCCAAACAGAGAAGCAAAAGGCTCATTCTGTTAATCCATTTTGAAAGAATTCCGAGAGCGTGCTACAATTATGGCAATCCACTCTGAGAGGTCAGATCTTGTTTTGTTTTGGGCTTTAGCAAATCCAAGAGCAAGATGCCACATGGTTAAACAACACCTCACTCAGCCTACCCATAATAAGAAATGTCCATATATCATCTAATTTGATGGAATGTTTAAAATATCGTTTGGTGCAGTGATTTGTGGTGGAGTTGCTGCAAATGCGGCAGTACCAGAGCTGGACTGAGAACCAGTTAGAAGGCCTCCCCTTCAAAAAACCGATGGCGTACACCTGACAGTCAGTACGCAGTACGCACGGCTGTGTCTCCACCTCCTCCCGGTGCGCTGCTGAGACACACCTGGAGACGGCGGCACCTGTAAAACCACTGCCTCCGCTTAATTCCCGTCAACTCCAAGTAATCAACTTCCCAACTATGTGGACGCTTCGTCCGGGTTTTGAACTTTTCACATGGTGCGATTTAGATTATGCGCAATGAATGTCACACGGGGTTTGCTGGCGGTTTTGAGTCTGGCGTACCACACGGAGTCGAGGTGCTCGCCAACCAGCTATTACAAAAACTGCTGGATTCGACGGTTCCCGGGGATTTTCATCGATATCGAGGAGTCTCAGAGGAGGGGAGCGCAGCTGCTGAGGCTCTATCAGGAGGAGAGCGCGCTGAAATGCAGCCGCACCTGTTGCCTTTCGAGGAACAGTGAGCTACTTCTCGATCATCTCCTTTTTTATTCATTGGAAAATAAACGTCGCTTACGCTTGATCCTCTTCTCACACGCTCTGCTCTTTTTCTTACAGTTTCCTGTAATCTGGCCGTATTTCACTATGATGCCATTCAAGAAAACGTCAACTGCTTTCACCTGAACTGTCCAACTCTGGAGAGCTGCATTCTGGGTCACAAAGGCAACGTTGTTCTCTACAATATCACAAAGGGTAAGTAATTTAAGTTTCCTAAAGGGATTTACCACCGTCTTCTTTTCACTTTTTAAAACTGCATTCCCAGTCTGACTTGACCTCAGCAGCTCAGAGCTTTGTCTGTCATCATTTTTGTTTCATAGTAAACAAAGGGTGATAAACCCTTTAGACCATTTTAGTAAGGGTTTGCCCTCACAGATCTGCATGCACCTTAAACCATAACAAATGGGAACTTTTGAAGCTGTGTGTTAATAAAAAGTTGGATCGTTCCTTTTCTTTGTAGCCCAGAGGATGCAGTGTCCAAATTTGAATTTTTAATAAGGACAGAAATTGACTTTGTTCAACACAAATAAGCTCAGGAGGTGTCAGTTTATCTGGACCGTATTTATTACATATTTTTCTCTCATGCTAAACTTTATGATGTAATACATCTGCATAGTTTTTCAATGCTACTCCTAACAGGCATAAAGTCACCTTCTCATCAATAATGTTAAGAGTTAAATATTTCACTGTACCGGCATTACAGAAACTCCAAAAAGCCCTTGCGAACACTCACGCACGTCTTCATGTTCTAGGTGCGGATCCTGATTTGTTGGTATTTGGAAAATACTTCACGTCCAACGTACGCGTGTTACCCCATCACTACAGCCGAGTCAACGGCTCAGATCCGTTGCCGTCAGACAAGCGGCAGTTCATTCACCCGCCTCCACCTGCTGCGGGGCCTCTGACCTCTGCACCCTCAGTCAAACCCTCGACTCCAGCGAGGGCCGTGCACACGACCGCAGCCCAACAGAGCACCTCTCATCCCAAAGCCGTTTTTACGACTGAAAAAACTCCACCATCCTTTGTAAACCGTGCACAAACAACAGCCCCGACCACATCTGCACCTCGTTTTACTTCTCCTTTGCCCACCACCGCTACCACCGATGGCAACCCGGAGACGCCGCCCGTCTTTTCTACCACCACCGCACAACCCTCCCCATCAACCCCCGTCCCTCATCGCTCCACCGCCTTTCCTCAGTTGGTTAACAGGCCTTCAACAGCCACGACTCTTGTGAGCGACACAGAAAGCGGCACGCAGTCCACCAACGGCACGGAGGGCGTTCCTGGGACGAACCACACTTCAGGCAGCGAGGAAGACCAGGGAGTCGGTGGGGAGGACACCGTGGCGGAGCTGGGACCTGGGTGGCGTGCGGCCGCTCACACCTTAGTGGTCGCAGTGGCCATTTGTGTCACTGTGCTGCTGAGCTGCTGCTGCTGCTCCGTTCTGCTGGCGGTGAGCTGGAGGGGTCAGAGGAAGAGGATGGGACGCTACTGTACCTCATGGAGAGGGAAAGGAGGCTCCATGCGCCTGATTAAATATGTGCTGGTCAGAGAGAACTCCTGAAGGGAAGAAAGAAGATGGGACTGACATTTCCTTTGTTTCACTTTGCTTTTATTGAAGGGATACACGACAAAGAGAGACTCTGCAGTCGCCACATGAGCTGTTTGACTTTGGTTATTTTACTAATAAGCTTTGTATTGCTTTGCTGTAAGCGGATCGAGGTGGAGTTCGGCATGGCTTTTGTTTCAGTTTGACACAATGACTTGGGACACAAGAGCGGGCCACAGCCTCGAGAAAGTCAGCCGGTCCTTTTGGCCAACCTAAATTTAGCTGTTCTTCGCTGTGCTGCCAAACTCAAAGCCACTGGCCAGTTGTCCGCACTGCTCTTAAAGCACTTAATAGCGACAGTCCAAGCACAGATCTTACAGTGTTAAACCGTCCTGCACATCTCCTCAGTGCACAGGGTTGCCTTTGACCTGAAAGTGTACAGACCGCTGACAAAAACTATTAGAGCGAAGTACTGTTTATCAGCCTGCTGCTCAAAGCATCCTTTCATTGGGGAGCTGCTCCTCGACCTGATAATGACACGAGTCGGATGGAAGCTGAGGTTGGGCTGGGAACTCTCTGAATGAGGCTTTCATAAAGTGAAAGCATTATGCACAGAAACCTAAAACCCTCAACAGCTTGCATTATTCTGTCATCACATGGGCCACGTGATGTACCTGAAATGACAGCAAATTTATTGCATATGGACACATTTACAGTACTAGTATGAAGGTGGAGTCCAAAATGATATCAGAGGCCAAAGGTGTGTAAAAACATTTATTTTTGGAGGCATCTTTTTGAACATTAAGTTATATTACAGGTTGAACACTTTCTTGACCGCCTCCTTGTACTGCAACATGGTGCTTTCGTTCTCCCCTTCGTTTTTCATCCTCACGACCGAGTCCTTATACTCCTGCACCTCGCTTCTTCCCAGCAGCTGCTCTCGCACTTCCTCGCCATCTCCCTCTCCGGCCGCTTTCATGCGCAGCAGCATGTCTAAGATATTCTTTTGGGACGGGCTGTCCTCCCAGCTATACTCCTCCATGTCTGCCACGGCCTTATCGGCCTCCCACGTCTCAATTTTCTGAGAAAATTTTAAAAAAAACGGAGAAAAAGTAGAACATTTTAAACCTTTAAAAGAATATGTACAAAGCCTGACATTAAAATTAAACCGCATAAACTGCTATAAACTGGTACTTGTGCTGCCTTGGATTACAACACCTGCACACTGAGGATGTAACGTTTTATCTTCAGAGGGAAATTTAGTCATATTTTGTTCAAATTACAGTTTGTGACATTACATAAAGCCAAGTTTGCAGTCCATGAATCCATCAGGAAGCAATCTGTTCAACAGGCAGTAAGCCTTGTAACCTGCCAGTGGACATAAGGCCACTTGTGCTCATAATTGACTTAATATACACTCCAAACTATTTTTTTTTTTGGTGAAAGGACAGGTGTCGGGCATAAGGGTAAACACTCTTTCATGTTGGAGAAAAGTTTGAGCAGTGAGCCCCGACGCTGGCCTGGATTAACACGCACAGGAATTAGCAGGCAAGGTCCGTTTCTCAAAGTGGGGAGATATCATCACCTCAGTGCCTGCTAACAATTGCCGTCTTTGTGGGCTTGCCTTACAACCTGACCACTGTGCCACTCTCACATCTCCCAACAGCCTGCTGGACAAACACTGTGCCTTCCATTGTGCGTCCAAAAGGGCAGCGGACAGTGTTGAGCTTCCTGGCTTGAACACCTTTTCTCAGCCGAGAGGCTTTTTCTTTAACGCGGCGACGCCGTTGACAGGAAGAGCTCCTAAAGGCAGAGGTTTCACAACAAGGGGAGTCGTTTTCTTTTATGTGGCTGGCGGCAAATTCATTTGAACAGTGCCGAGGCTGATGGCCTGGTGGCAGACTTCTCTGATGTGGCTAATGTGAATGAGTATCAGGGTTAACACCTGATAGGGGAGTCTGTTTCCCAGTCATCTGTGGGGAAATGTCAACTGGGCAATACTACTGTTTGCCAACCGTCTGCCCATTCAACTCTGATACCTCCCTAATGGGTTTAGTCTTTCAGATCACAGGGGAAGATGGACAAGAAGTCCCTGGTAAAAAGGTACTGTGCCACATTGCAGGACATCTAAATGTCACCATTTTTCATGACGTGCACCCAGTTCTCATTACAGTAAGACAATGAATGCCACTGTGGTTAGCGTGACCCATCTGAACACGATTCAAAACGGGATGTCTAGTCACCACGGAAACAGCGTATCAGTTTTAGCTGCATTCGAATGAAGGTTTGCTTAGATATAGATGTTAAAATGTTTAAAATATGAGTCGTGGGGGCAAACATCCGTCACAAATTAAAGGCTGTGCTTTTAAAGACAAACCAGTCCCATTTAAAGCTATGCTTTCCACTTTTCTTTGGTACTTTTACACTGAACAATCCCTGCTACACATCTTTCAAATTTCAGAATGACAGCACGTGTGCAAGCGTCACGGAAAATTTCTGATCTCTTTTATCATCTCATAAAATCTAAATAAACTGACAAAATTAATTGTTGTTAGTTCTAAAGTTAGTTTTATTTTTTTTTTATGCGTCAAGTTGCATCTGATCTCAAACCAAAGGGAGAACACACTGAAAGTGACAGCGGGCCAAGGTGGTTACAAGTAATGCCAGCTAGCAGCTGGCCTTTAAATGGATGAATGCTTGTTGAAAGAACACAAAAGGTCAGAGAACAAAAGGTCTTTTTTTTATTTTTTATATCACCATGGTAGTCCTAATATAGGGCATCTGCAGATGTTTTTGTTCAATGTCAACTAGCACAGCTGCCATTTTTAAAGTATAAATACTCACCAACCTGCTTGATAACAAGCTGAATTTTCACTGACGTTTAAACACACTCATACAGCCCTTCTAAGTTTATACAGCGTTTATACAGCGTTTTTCCTCCATCACTCATTCGCACCCTGATGTAGTGGTTATATGTTGCTGAGCTTGTGGCGTACCGTAACATCCAACCCTAACCCCACGGGTTTATTTGCATATAGAGCGGGTAACTGAGATCTTAATATTAGTGGACACACAGATAGAGACGCATTTTAATCCCAGGTGTGAACAGACGGACCGATACCTGGCCAAAGGATTATCTCGGACAGATGTCGACATCAGGTGTAAACAGGGCCTAAGAACCTCCGAGTGGCGCCTCTACCAGCATGAGCCTCATGTCGATACGAAAAACGCTTAAGCTGAAAGCTGCGTAGAAAAGTAGTTAAAAAAAAACAACTCAAACTCACCCAGGACTCGTGGTAGAGAACCGTTAGCAGGTACATGGCGTAGTCATAGTTCTGCTGTCTCAGAGGGCAGCTGGTGGAAAGAAAGAGGAAAAAAAGGCAAAAGTTTATGGGCATCTGTCCGTTTCTTTTCACCACTTGTTTTCAGGAGGCAGCGTTTACCTGTCAGTTGTGATGCTGAGGATGTCTGTACTTCTGCAGTATCTTTCCCCAACAAGTTTGAGCATTTTCTTCCGCGCGTGGTCATCCAGGTTCAAACACGACAGCTTCACCTTTGAGGGCAAAGACACGAGATTACCACGGAAACTGACCGAAGAACTTACACAAGAGTACTCGAGAGACGAGAGGAACGCGCTTCAGGTAATTTAGGGCGCACCCGGCGTCACATTTCGGAACACGACTTCGGTCTACACCAACCACAGTTCCTGCTTTCTAACCTTTACAGAGCTTGGGACCGTGTTGATTAAAACTACACTTGATGTCTGGCGAAATCGCAGCCTTTACGCTGCGACCCTGAATCACTTCTAAACCCCTTTTGCAGAGATGATCGAAAACAGATTATGCCGCGATTACATTGTTTTTCATTTCTCCGACTTATCAGTTTAGACACCACAGCAACAAATACATTGGCATGCGACACAAGCTAAACGCATCCTGCTCCGTGGTAACTAGGCACTGTGTGGACTAATGTCCCCGGAGACGGTAAAGTGGTCGAGTCAGTTTCACGTGGACGCCATGTGACCAGCCTCGATCGGCCTGTGAGCGTTTCAAGGACTTCCGCTCCCACTTTCAACCTGTTTTAATAAGAAAGAATAAGCATTTTCATCACTTGACTGATTCAGTGTGTTTTTACCTAATAAAAAAACAAAAAAAAAACAAAAGTATGGGCTCATTCCACTCATTTTCTGGATTTGGTACACGACCGTGTGAGATTTGCCCTCCAATCCATCTTCCATCCTAATCCACTTGGATTAATGTCTAATTCCTACCTTGCCGACATAATCTAAGGCAATGTGTCAGAGAAGCAGATGGCTGGCGATTAACGGCAAAATGACACACTTGCTGCTTGGGAAAATTCCAGGTTTGTCAAAAGCACTCGACTCTCCCCATCTGTAATGGAACAGAGGATTTCTTTTTGTTGGACTGAGGAAGCCAATGGCATTCGATCATTTGACATTTTGCAACAATTAAAACAGAAAAAAAGTTTTCTGTGGCTAAATTTAGCCTGTTGAGGGAATTTCTTCAGCCAACACAGAGACTGTGCTTTGCTCTACTATCATGAGTCATGAGTTGGCTCAGTTGGGTTTTTTTTTATGAGCTCTGCAGAGAGTCCGATTGAAATTTGATAAATCTGCTGTATTGTAACTGACTTAATTATATAATGAATGTCTGCTTCTTTTACTTCTTTGAAAGACTCCACTAATGCATCTCCTCTCTGACGTTGTGCTTGCTGTTGTGCGTTTTGCACATGTACGACTTCAGCCTGATGGGAGGATTGCATATTGATGGATTAGTGGTGGTGGTGGAGGGGGATTAAGAAGAATATTAAAAGGTCTCAGCAGATATGTCAGTGCTAAGATTGTTTTGTTGCTTTTTCATATGAAAGTTGTTGCAAAAAAAAAAAAAAGAAAAAGTAAAAGATTATAAACTGACTCAAGTTTCGTAACGAAGCCTTAGCACATTTAAATTCAAAATACTCGTTTAGGACTCATCTCTCCGCTGACATGACGGTGTGATTTCTTAGGTGTAAAAATGCACATCTTTAGATAAATCACACAGGCATGATGTCATGTTGGCCATTGAGCATCTCTGTAAATCTCTAATCTCACATTACATGCCTTTCTCCACACTTCTTGTTCTATATGTCGACATAAGCCAGTTAAAGTCGGCGTCATCGTCTAAAATTCCAGCCTAAGACCCTTTTCAGAGAAAAGGGGGGGGCGGGCACTCACTTTGAGATGAACAACACGAGCTGAGGGGTTTCTGAGAGAAGGGCCAGCAGAGACGTAGTCTGTGCTCTGGACTTTGACGGGAAAGAGCTCGTCGCATTTGGCATCCGTGTCCAAAGCCGAAGGCCACTCTGTACAGAAAGCTGAACGCAGAAAGAAGACGCTTTCATGTGAACTGAACACGGTCATTTTTCTCGGTGAACCACAAAGACACATTCTGTTGAATAAAAAGAAAGAAATCGCTCGCGTCTTGATATTGGAGCTTACGTTTCAGAGCTTCACAGTGTTTCCTGATGGCTGCTGGCGTCAAATGCAAGAAGTTTGGAATCTGAAACGAAATGAAGGAGAGGTCAGATAAAGGTTTTCACCTCAAAAACGCGTCGTTTTACTACTTGTGGAGACAACCTACGTAACAACAGAACTTTAATCATATTTATATGCAGATGTTTAATAAGGAAACACGAAAACTTCTGTAAGTGAAAGCGTTTGCTTACAGGGTGCATGAGTTGATTTACAACCATCAGTTGTTGGTAGAGACTTAACTGCTGTCTTTGTGTTCATGTTGTTCTTCTACTAGTTTGTTAAATACATAGCGGGGAAAATTAACAATTGACCCCATTATTTTTCTTACTGTATGGTATAAATTTGACATGCCGTATGCATTAACAAAAAACAAATAAGCCAATATGAGTATTGGAATAGCAAAAATTCAGCATTAGCAGGAATCCGAAAAAAGCAGCCATTATAAGTTTGAATGTACAATATTTGTTGCTAATATAGCACCAAACAGCAATTTGATATATGAATATATTGTAGTGTAAAGACATTCTTATCCCTTTGTGTATGTTGTAACTTGAGTTCCTCTCATCCGTGTTAAGGCAGATCTTCCAGCTGCATGTTAGTGCGCGAGTTTAAAAAAAAAGAAAAGAAAGAAAAGCCTCCCACAAAGAGAGAAGAGAGTGATAGCACCAGAGTAAACGTGCATCCATCACGCGCATTCATAATGCCGCATGTAAGAGGAAAAGTTGCTTGGCAACAGCAGAAAAAGTTCATGAGCAGCCAAAAATAAGTTAAACATCAATCTGTACTGATATGTTTTTGTTTTTCTGCTCCTAAATGCCTAAAGTCGTGTGGGTGTTCATGGCTGGTTGAAAAGCATTTTAGTGTTGCGAAAGTTGGGTTTTTAAATCAAGACCGACCTGGGAACCCCTTAAAACACTGACTGTGAATGCGTTACTTGGAGGCTGCGCAACCATCAGCCACAAATTCCAATAGTTTGTAAAACTGGACGATGGTCGTGGAAGATGATTTGGTCTCCCCTGTGACATACACCATTCTCTATTCCCTTTAAAATAATGATTACATAAATAATCTGCCCCCTTGCCCTTTTGTATATTTATCTGTAACAGATAGAGGCGCAAATGTTCTAATTTCTAATGGAGCGGCAGCTGGAAATTGAATGAGTAAAAATAGATGGTAAGCCACGGACAACAGTTTAACTCCTCTCGGCAGACTGACAGAATGAAATCAATAGCATCAGACTGCCCGGCAGAATTCCAGCTGTGACGAGTGTAAGCAGTGGATCTGCAAGTGGCTTGAGTACAGATGGAGCAGCTGGTGTCTGGGCACAGCAGCTCGGTAATCCGGGCACATAAAGGTTGTCATGAGAGCCATGCAGCAGAGCGGAAATGACTCCATCAATGCTCTAAAGCAATGAACTCAGGTAGTCCCAGATAATGACTGCTGGGCTGTAAATACAAAAGATACACTAAACCATTAGATATTAAATACATTAAACTGTGTGTCAAAATCAGATAGGTTGTATTCTTCTTAAATTTGAAAGCAGCCCTTCAACTTAGCACTTAATAATTCTTAACCTCCTATGCAAAAACGTGTTCTCCTATCCCATTTTCTATAGATGGATAGGCTAGAATAATGTAGTTTCTGCTGTCGTACCTCGTGAGCAATGAAAACTGACCTTTATTAGCTCCAGGTTGCCCTTTTTCTCTGGGGGGACGCCTCTGTTGATGGGGTAGCCCATCCTCACAGGAAGGGGGACGGAGTTTGGCCTGAAGGGAGCTGATGCCGGATAAACTGCAGACCAGTCTTGATCCACCGGCATCTTTTTCGTCCTGGGCTCCCCTGGCTGATGTAAACCAGTCAACAATAAATATGGGAAATCAACCATGTCAGCCGCGTTTCAGTAGAAATTAAGATTTTGGTCTAGTCACCTTTGAAAAAAATTGACATAGAAGCTGTAAACTTACATCTCTTTTGACTCTTCTGGTGAGAGGGCCTTTACCATCTCTGTCTGGGAAGCCTGAAATTCATTTGATTTTTTTTCCAAGTTTAGTATTCATGTAGTGATATCTACAAGACTGTATGTAGTTAGATCAATGACAGATTAAATTAACGATCAACGTAAAGGGTCACCATAAAATCCTCTCACGAGTAGGTTGGCTTCCCTCCTAACAGACAAGTAGACCCAAACGTGTACAAAATATAGACACAGCATAACAGAGCCACCAGATTTCCTCGCTGTAAGTGTAGAGCGCCAAACAAAAGTCTGGACACGTGTTTCATTTAGATTAGAACAAGTGAGTGTCCAGACTTTTCTGGGGTGCTGTTTGTTATGTTTTATCTAATGTCTATAGCCCCAGTTTTATCCAACAAAACGAACAAATAGGTTGAGTTAATGATCTTATCAACGTACAGACAAATAATCTTAAATCTTTGATATATATTTTGCACCTGGAAAACTCACTATTTGATCCCTGGTGAAAGCTTTTACATGTGAGCATCTGCTGCCTTTTTGTCTTATATCAGTTTAATGATTGCGGTTGGCCTCACAACGACTAGCAAAACATTCAAGAACATTTTATTTTCTTTCTCACTATCCATCCATCTATTGCCATTACGTCTACCTTTAATTCCATCTGTCTAAGATCAATAAATACTACAGCGTATGTGTAGTGGAGCTGTTTTATTTAAGAATACATGCTCAACTTTTCTTATAGGCTATTTCGATTTCTTTTTTAATTTGGGTATGTGGGCTACCATGAGGGAAGATATAATGACATTGAAGTATTGCCAACGTAGGCCTGTCAAATAGACAGTCCCCCTCCTCCAAACAATTACCACATCCCGTAATGGACGCGAGACACATTAACACAGTTAAAGCATTTATTCTTGCGAGCAGTTACTTCAGTTTAGATACTCACTGTAAAACAGTTTCCCCTCAAGAGAAGAGCTACTCGACTTTTGTAACAGCATTTCAAGCAGTTAGCTTAGCGTGTGCAAGTGGTTCTGAATGAACGTAAACTACCATTCAGCGTCAGTGAAACTCACCTTTATTTCCAGAGGAAGACTTTACGGACAACGCCGTGGCGTACGTGACTCTGTTCGCTGATTTATTCAATCCATAACCTGGAATATTTGTTCGACCTAGGGACAGAAATGCTTTGCTGGTAAAGGAAGCCATGTTTTCCCAATGACTACGGAAAATATCGAGGGACAACACACTAAAATTGCGAAAGGTACAAACTCGCGCACCGTGAGCGTTAGAGCCTCCTGCATGAACACAAATGTGGAATCAGCTCGTGTTGTTTCTAAAGTAATAAATTCATGGAACAAAATCAAATGTGCAAGAACTGTTAGTAGAAATAATATCATTGATTTGTTTTCTTATGACTTGTATGCCAGCTGTAAGCGCGCGCGCGACCACCAACACTGTCTCCAGCTGGTAGCTCTCCCTCTGTCAGCTGCTGCTTTTTTAAACAAGCGGCACCTTTTCACCCTCGTAAAATCCATACAATATATAAAATGCCTGGTTGCTGTATACAACGAAAACATAACTTCTCGACCTTAAATGTAAGGACTGAGTAAAGTTTTGGTTTGAACATCTTAAACTGACTTTCACAGCTTTTTAAGGTCTAACCTACTCCTTAGACAAGATATGTGACAAGAAACTGAACATGGGATAAGTTTGCAATGTACTGTGGCTTATCAAATATGTCGATCGTCTGCAACTTATTCGTGGAAGGTGGATTTTGGTGGGGCCAACGTCAATTTGACCCTGTTTTTGCAGTACATTTGGCAGCTGTAGCAAACCTTCCTCACATTTGTGATCTTCATTTGTGATCTTCATTGAGGCAACAATGCCAAAAATGTATGGCCCAGTAAATCTGTAATAGTGGATGAGCACAGAACGTCGTGCATGATGATAAATATGAAATATAACGCTGGCATAACCAGTGGTTGTTCGTAAGATAAAGTTCTCCAACGATTAAAAAAACAGCCAATATCTAACCTAACACCATCTGGACCCCATAATGTTAAAGCCCGAAAAGAGCAGCGAAACTATAGGAAACAATCACCCCCCGATGTATGCTATTTTTGGTGTAAAACATTTGATCTCCCTACACATGTGGAAGTATAACATACGGTAAATCTGCTTTATCGTCTTTCAGTGACGATACAAGACCGCCCTGGAACAACGTTGTCATTGGGTAATGGAATTTCCAAAAAACATTGAACGCCTCATTTGTCCAGCCACAGCTGCGATGCACTTCAAAGAGGTCCTGCTGGCAGCAGCCGACTGAAGACCACAAGTCGATGTTCAATGTTACCTCCGCCTCTGCAGGCTGTGGAGTAATTGTTTTTTTATTCATCTAATGCACAACCGGACTGTATTTTCATGAAAAGCAGAAAAAAATAACTTGTTGCCAATTTGCCAGCGATAGCAACTTCTGTTTGGAGTTTAAGGTAAGGTTTGACACTTTTGGGGCAGTTTTCGGACAGATAGCGTTAATACATGCAACCACTGACTTAGCCCTTGGTGGTTTATGCAGCTTCACGGGTCCCATCTTTTGTTCAAAAATGCTTGCAAGTGTTAATTTCAGCAAATGAAAAGATTAAATGTGGGATTTATCGGGAGTTTATTTTTCACCCACACGCTGTTATTTCATTTGTGATGCGCCACGGGGGGTCGGCTTAGTTTAACGGAAAGTCAGACAATACTCTGTAACTGTAGAGTCCCGCAACAGCCAATGCTTGTCTGACAGTTCATTGTATGTTGAATGAGTGTGCCGCTTAAAAAGGCAGAAACTCTATCTAAAGGGAGACAGCAGCGACCTTACCTCTTGTCATCAGCTCATCCATAGTTGAGGACGGAGTGGCTGCCTCCAATTAGCCCACCTCTCTTGTCCCATGAGACGTTTTCCAATCGTTTTAGGTAACATCTATCACACCTGGTCCAGTTTCTGTCCAGAGAATACAGTTGCCCTCCAACCTGACTTGGGTTGCTCTTATTAATGGTTTGTGGAATAGATATGACTATAACTGGGCAGATGGAAAGTGTTTTGTTGAGTTGTCAGGCTGTCCTGACTTTGTTCCAGGTTCTTTTGTCATTTTCAGACACAGTGAGTTTAGGTTACAACCTCTTTCTGCACCGTTTGCTCAGTAAACCGCCTGCTTCCCTGTATCCCGTGTAGATTTTTCTCCTTTACAGTCTTTAAAGCGAGTTAGTGGAAAGCCACTGAGAGTCTGGGCTTTTAAATTGTGACATGCATAGGTTTTGTGGGGCTTTTTTTTCTTCCTCAATTCATGAGGAATTTGTTCATTTTTGAATGATACCGATCCAGTTGTGATTGTAAAGGCAAAGTGTCGAGACAAAAGGTGAAAGTAAAGCCGGGGCTGCAGTTATCCACAGCTTTCTGTGTGGGTATTGGTGCATATTTTGTGTAACCATGAGGGAAAGTCACATTGAGTGGCTTATTCTTCAATGTCAGCTGCTGATTTTTTTTTCTCCAAATGTATGCAGAGTGCATTCTCTCACTAAAGAAAATCCACCGGTGGAAAGGAGCTATGCTATGTGTGATTCTGCTGTGGAAACATCATGTGCCTGTTATACTTTTGCTACCTCCACTTGTCACAAGTAGCAGCTTGATAACCTCTAACCATTTGCAAATTCCATTAAGATATCTTATGTTTTGTTTTTTTTTATGAATGGGAAATCCCGTCTCTTCCATTTGTGGCTTACACAATGGAACTCTTCAATCGACATCGACGCCCTCTGAACAACAGATCTCTGATCCACATGTGGCTGCCGTTTGAAAGTAATACGCTGAAGGAAACCCCATTTAATATTGCCGGCGTCTAATCTGATGATATTTTTAGATTAACAATCCTTTTCTTCTATGCCCAAGTGCCACCTGTTAGAGGAGCAAGATGCATGCAGTGATAGGGTATAAACGTCTCACTTTCTGCAACACAGATGGTGTTTTTTGGCAACCTTGCCATTAAAAGCCCATAGAGATGACTCGCATGTAAAAATACATTTTGCAGTTGTTTGTTTGAAATTGAAAGGAGAGAGTTTCAGTAACCTAAGCGTTCCATCATCTAAGTCTTTTATTACAGATGCCTCAATGAAAAGAGGCAGCTGGGCAGAGGGCAGGACTTACTCTTAATCATACTATCCTTATGACTCATGTTACTTCTTCTTCTGCAGATATGGACGCACATGCAGCCCAACAAAGTATGCTCCTCTCTGCTGCGGGTAGCTAGCCACACCCTGCTAAGTATCTTCTCCAGCTGGGCTTTTCCCTCCCACCAGAACCTTGCTCTGAACCTCCAGGACTTTAAAGTCCCTGCTGGCCCTATCTGAGCTGAACCATTCTGAGGGACAGCATGGGAGAAAGACGGACGCGCTCGTTTCACATGACTTGCCATGCGCAACGTGACTATGGCAGCAGGATGAGGAGTTCCTTGATACGTTGCAGCCCCAATGGACACGCTGGCACGAGCGTCAGCCTCAGCCTGGACCACGAGATGGACCTCGCAGCCTCAAGCGGCACCGCCCTACGGGTTCCTGCACCTGACATCAGTCAGTACTCTCCTGTTTCACTTGAACTGGACCCCGCAGCTGTGAATAATGGATCAGGCATTCCCTGCTGTCCGCCAGCTGACACAAAGGACCCAGCGCTGCAGATCATACAGAACCAGTCCTCCAATATCCCTGTCCCGCCACCTCTCCCTCATTCAAGCTGGCTGCGTCATCATCAGAAGGACTTCCAGAGCCCTTACATCAAGACTAGCATGCAGGGAGATATTTACAACTTCCTAGAAAGACCCGCTGGACTGAAATGCTTCCTCTACCACTTCCTTGTGTGAGTATCTGTCTTGTTTTCTGTTTACCGATTGCACCAAAGACTTCCCATCAATTTGAGACGATGTCCGTACAGATGGTGATTAATGTTGACAAGCTTGTATCAGAAGTATCCGGTTGAATCCCAATTAATAAACAGGATTAGGGGTGCTCAAAACTCAATCCCCGTGAAGACGATGCAGAGAAAAGGCTTAAGCTCTCAAGCTGAGTATTTGATTCCAGCCACAAAGGTGTGCTGTGTCTCTTTCTGTTATCTACAGGTAGTGCTGCTCCTTCCAGTATTAGTTTCTTGTTGTCTGTAACAGAAGGAGATGAATCAAGTGGACCTGCCCATCCACACTTCCTGTGAAGCATTGGGGCCTATGGGCCGTAATATATGATGGATTGGAAGGGTTTACTATTCACCTTAAGTTTAATCTGAAGCCATTCCAGAAAAATATGTTTAATTAAGTTGAAGAAATACTTAGATTTTTACCAAAAAATGCACTACTTGCAAAATAAGGCATGTTTTATTTCTATTTGGGAAGCAGCTGCTTAATATATCTAAGTAACGGTAAAAAGATCAATCTTAAATCTGTGGGGTATAAAAAAAGCTCACTTTGTGGAGACAAGCTTATCGTTGAAATTCATGAGTGCCCCCGTCATGTGAGTGAAAAAGCTGCTATGATGTCACAAGTATTCTCCGGTTTAGTCATCGTACGCCCACATGGATTTAGCCCAGATTAGATGAAAAATATGAAAAGTAATGAAAGAAGTTCAGTTGAAACAGCAAATGACGTCTACATTCATTTGAATCATACGCTGAGACAAATGGAGTATTCATTTTTTCACAGAAAAGTTCATTTGAGTAATTGTAATTGTTTTTATTGTGTTTTTTTGGTTGTGCTTCATTTCTAAAGCCCCTGCACTCACACACATTATTCATCTATTTTCTTTCCCGGTGGTTTGCTTGACATTTAATAATGATAACATGCTTCTCGTGTTTGTCATCTGCTCACTTAGAAAGGTATTTAGAATGTTAGGTGTTCCTGCTTCGACAGTCACACATGCGCCCCGAAGTGGACCATTGATTAGTTGAGGGTTGTCATTTACCATACTATGTCTAATGAGACTTTTATCCAGATAAAAAGGTGTCCTAAGTGGGCTTCGAATCTGTTCATGTTTCAATCAACACCAGAAAATGAGAAGTGATGTTTGAACTGACTAGATAGAACTGACTATACTAGATATAGAAACTCAGGACATCAGTTTGCAAGTTTTGGCACAGATTGATTCAGCTTGAAGAAATCCTGAGTGATATTGATGTAACGCGGCGGTCAGTAAGGAACTGATTGGTGTAGCGGACTCAAGTGTGAAATTTAATACAAACTTAAGTCTGTGGAAATCTCCCACATTCCGGTGTGGAGATGTTCGTGTGTAAGGACCAGAGATCCTCAAATTTACAACAACCTTTGCCCATGAAAGCATTTTGGGGGAGTTTCTCAGCCCCTCTTTCCACAGACCTGTGCCATAAACTTAGGGAGATGCATTAATGACTTAGTGCTAACGAAGCTGAACAGACAACAGACCCTCTCAGGAGAGTATTGGACCAGGACACTTCTGACACTTCTGACTCCTAACCCAAAACGAAGTCAGCAACTTTTACATGAAATGATATTTGACGTTTATATGAAGTAATGCAGCTGTTTACCGATGTTTCCGGCTGTTTCTTCTTGTATTCCATGTTTAACACAGGAAAATAACATTGTTTGGTTCCTTATTCATACGTCATAACTTTACAGATATTCATCGGAATTTTGAGACTTATAATCATTATGTTGTGTTGTGTTGTTTTTGATGTCATAAGTATATTTTTAACCTTTATATCTTAACAAGTTGTGGTGTTTTAGAATCCTCTAGACGAATGTTTATGAGACGAAGGAATGGAGGAATCGAGCTGCTTTGTGGCACCCTTGTTGCAGGCTCGTAACTCAGACTAGATCGTCTTACAAAACACGCCCAGGCAGACGTCACATCAGCTTCAGTTTCATGCCATTAGCTGAAAGTGTAGCGTAAGCTCACGTCGTGCCCCGCCTCCGCGAATCAAACTCCGGAAACCGCCATGCAATTTGAAGAAGAAGAAGAGAAGAACAGAGAGTGTTAAAATGATGGAAGGAGAGTCTTGTGAAGAGTCTTTGAAAATGGAAGAGAGGAGAAAGAGTTAAGAAATGAAGTAACCAGAAAGACGGCAGGAGAGGAAGATGAGATGGAAGGCAAAGATCCGAGCAAAGAAAGAACATGATGAAGTAATAGAAAGACAGACGCTTTGTGTTTTTTTTTGTTCGTCTGTCATCGGCCTGTCTCTGTCGCACGTTTTTCCTTTTTCCTCCGCTGCTGCACGCGTCATCACCTAGTTTTGCTCACCAGGAGAGCCAGCGTTAAGCTTATCAACCTTTTCGTCAATCTTTGTGAATTTACCGACCCTTTATCGACCCTTGGACAATTTTGTCATTATGTGCTGCGAATTCCTACATACCAGCCAGCCTCGTCCCATGGGCCACCGGAAGCCCCCTCCGGCGCAGGAGAGCCGAGAGAGACCCAGTTGGATCCGCTGGCTTTACCTGTGGTTCGGAGGTGACTTAACCGTAAGATCTGCCCTGTTCTTACATTTCAGACGGCATGCGGTGGGTGTCGAGAGAATTCACTGTTAAAATGATAAATTAATCCAAGCTGTCAGCCTTCTACTTCAAATAGCAACAAACCCAACTATTTGAATAATTCCGGTATCCATCCATTCCCTCCCCTTAGTTCTTTTCAATTCACTAAGTGTTTCCTATATAATCATCCATATTCAAAGCATTTTTCCTGTTGTCTCAAGGTTCACGTCTTTGGTCATATCATTTTAATAAATAGTTCATATATATATCCATAATTAACCGGTTGTGTTGTATGTTTTCTTTACGTATTTGTAAGTCCAACCAAACGAGAATTCACGAGTAGCGAATATATGAGACTGGAATTTATTCATTATTATTTAATAATTAATTATTAATTTAACATACGAGAATCGTAAGATTCTGTCTTTTTCCTTCGATTGAGGGTGGTGCCCAAAAACGAGGTTAAATAAGGCTTATTCAGATAGTGAGAACCTTTGGATAAATCCTTATATCTAATCACATCACGCTTCATTGGTTGAATTGGTCCTGTATGGTTGAATTAAGACAGCTGGATGCAGACAAACGTTTCAGCTGGGTAGGCAAGCAGCATTATTTTTTCCATGTGGACGTTGGGCCTTTGCTAAGATCAGTACATGGTAATGCATTAAAAGAATACTAAAGAAGTATGTGATCCTTAAAACTGCTCCTCTGACTCATTTTGACATATAACAGGCTTCGTTCTGCACATTTCCAGGCCTGAAACTGCCCTGGGCTTACGCTGTGATTTGTTTTCATGACAGTGGTTTTACATCCCACAACTGTAGGGGGAGCCAAAGAGCAAGAAAACAAAAAAATGAAAAATGGACAAATCCTTCAGTGTTTTTCATTTAATTTTGGGTTTCACCTTTTCCTCTTGTGTGCAGAGACCTCTGTGGATTCAAGAGACCCCCAAAGCAAAGCAGCATCTGCCGTTCTAAAATGAAAACAATTCGAATCCAACAAATGTGTTTCCTGAATGCGGCTCCTCAGCAAACTGAGTAACGCGGGGATGAACGGCCCACATCTTTTTAACCTGAAAACAGTCAAATTAATCTCACTAAAACATGACTGTCAAAGATGAATTGAAGCACTTCTAATATTCTCTCTACTTTACAGACATGTCATACTTCCCACACTGCTGTTTAACTCTTTCCAGCAGTAATTGCAGCTCCAGTGATCTTTAGGCTTCCGTTCATCTAATATCAAACCCTTCTAACTGTGGCATAAAGGGCTGCAAGCAGCACTTGTGACAGCTCTAATAGGTTAGCTCTAAAAGGCCTGCTCTATGTTAAGATGACACGAAAAGAACACAGACACACACACACAGACACGCACAGGTGGTCTGTACTTAATACATAGTTGCCTTTATTGTGCTCCGGAGAGGATCAGAAACATATACAGCAATTCAGACCACAGAACATTACACACAGGCGTTCATGGCATTGTCTGTGAAAACTTTGAAAAGAAAAAAGACAAAGTTTGCATAGAAAGATCACCGTTTTTATGTGCTGGGGAGCATATATTTTGCTCTCTGAAGTCGTTACCAAATCCAAAAAACTGAAAAAAATGCAACCCTGACATTTTGTGTTGGGCCTTGTATATCTGAGAATATGACATTCTCTGAGTAAGCTTATCCAGTCCATTTTCTCATGATCTCTGACTAGCTTTAAATTGAAATGATGTTTCATTCTCTGTTCCCTGGAAATGGAAGGTTAAAACCTTTTTTTTTTACTTGCTTTTTGCTTGCAGATCTCATCATCCGTTACGTAGCTCGTCTAACCATAGAAATGAATGAGCCAGTCGTGCTCTTTTTTTTTTTTTCATATCCAGATACTAATTGGCATTTTATGACTTTTTTACCAGTCAGAAGTCAAAAAGGCTGATTTCCCACATAAAAATGCATCATTAATGTCGCACCGGTAAAAGCTGTTACCAATTATCTAACATATCGTCTATAAAAGCGACAGTTCTCACTGTTAGCCGTTAAAAACCTGAACAAAACACAGGAGGATGGAGCTGGGATGGCGTTCTCAATGCCAACAGCCGTTACCTTCTGCTTTGTGTGTTTTGGTCTCTTTGATCAGTTCAACACATCACGACTCGCAATGGGACCGTGCCTTAAAGGTGGATCAGTAGACCATCCATGGTCCAACTGCGGATGAGGGAAATATTTTGAAGAATTTCCACTCAAGCTCTCAGGCTGTTTACCATATGCTCTCCCATACAGTAATGAGGGGACTCCAAGGATTGTTGAGTACCACAGATCTTAAAAGAGGCAGACCCTGAGGAAGAGAGGTGAGTAGAATAGAGTGGGTCACTCCACCCCTAAGATGATCCGCTTGAATAGAAGTGTAAATATTTGGATGGAAATGGCGTTGCCCTGAGGTGTGTCTGTGTGTGTGTTTTTTTTTTATGTATGACACTGACATTTCATCAAGACCACTGGAAATCGTGTCAGCTTGTGAAAAAGAAGGACAAACGTGGATGCTACTGTGGCTGCTTTCTCAGAATGATTTCTCTCGCATTCGGTCGTCAGAAATCTCTTCTCAATGTGTGGGGCTTTTTCAAAGTGAGAATTCTAGCTCTAAAAAGACGGAAAATGTTCATTTATCAATATTTGCATGCATTTTTTAAATTCCAAAACATGCAACCATGCGCAGGCACAGGGAGAACACGAAAACGCAAGTAAATCAAGTCATTTTGACTCGGGACAACATAGGTGGACATGTGTCTCAAAAGAGTCTTACGCAATGATACTCAGACTCACCAGCGCTAAGACAACTTGGGGCACTGATCCCCTCTCACATTTGTACCAGTCACTCTGAGTCTTTTACATAACCGAGGGGAATAAACATGTTTATCCTCATGATTCCTAAATGAGCTTCCAGGCTCCAAGCTGCTTATAACGATACCCCTCAGTGTTCTTACCGACTGAAGTCTGCCCGATCACTTTTCTTACAGTGTGCTGTGAAAACTAAAGAAAACATGGCATCATCCATCCATCCATCCATTTTCTATACCTGCTTTATCCAACTCAGGGGGCTGGAGCCTATCCCAGCTGTCATTGGGCGAGAGGCAGGGTTCACCCTGGACAGGTCGGCAGTCCATCACAGGGCAACACGGCATTGTGTTTGAGGCAAAAAGGTTCCAGTTAAACAAACTACCTAAAGAATAACAGGATGTCATATGTGCTCACCATGAATAACATGACCTTTCAGATTCTTTATTATCTGACCTTCCAAGTAAGAGGTTGCCTGATCGTGTTTGAGGTTTACTTTTATATTGTACCACAGCTAGTTTGCAGTCAAGGAAGTGTGCCATCTTTTTTAGCTCAGTGCAAATATAATGGTCCAGATGTTGTCAGGAATACTTGGATGGGTTTTTTTGTCTACATATATATAAACGTTGACAGGTAATTGAATTGGCCACAGTGACTTCCAGGCCACACCCTCATTTTTCTGGAAGGACAGGAGCACAAGTTCTTGTTGGATTTTTGCTAACAAAGGATTTTCTGTCCCAGTCAAGTGAACTGCAGGGTTCACCAAGAGTATTTAGGCTCTTCCTTTTCATTTAGCTATGTGGCGTTTGGTGTTTGCAACCAAATCCATGATGATGATGAATGATCAACCAGAGAACAGAAGTTTTGCATCTTTAGATTAACGCTTAATGCTTTTAAACCTCTGCAGAAGAACGGCCAGACCAGAGCATAACTACATCGTCCTCATCGCTGAAAACGGTGGACTCGATGAGGGCTGAGTTTGGATGGAATTTCCATGTATGTGACTGTTGGCTGATGTGGTGTAATCCATCCTAAGCTCCTCCACGGATGGGACGGGGCGGAATGGGGTCAATAAAGAGGGTTTTTGGACGACTGCTGTGTCTCTGGCAGCAGTGACCAGGGCGGTTTACTTGTGACTGGTACCAAGTTGGTGCTCATGTAAAAGCACAGATCACTTTTTTTTTTTAATGCCATCCTCATTAAGGAGTGTAAGTAATGAGAAGTTTAGCCTCGAAAGTATAAGAAAGCTTCAGAGACTTGTGCCATGAGAAATTTCTGATTGGTTTTTGCTTTTGAGGCTGTGAGTGACTGGAATTATCTAACCATTAAGCTAATCATAGAGGCTTACAGGAAATATATTAAAGTGACTTAGGCGTCTGTATTCATACGGTACATCCTAGAGATGTTTTGATGTCCACGATGTGAGTTTTTACTGTCAGTTTGTACAGGATCTGTGACACCGGAGCCACCACGGCTCTCAAGCAGAAGCGTGGTTAAGACAAATGTAGCTTAGCTTTTTCCAGATAAGATTCTGGTACATTATGTGGCAGAAGTGTGTCAGTGTGGGATAAGAGAATTATGTTACCTATCAGACTGATGAGTAGACAACCTGATCATCAACTGCTGAGTTGGACGACATTAAGAGATCCTAAAGCCTTCATTTTAAGTTAACTGGTTTATGATAATCGAGCTTTTAGCAGACAACAATCCATATTTATAATTTGTTTTCAAACCCACCCAGCCTGTGCTGGTCCTTGATTAGATTTTGTCTTCAACCCTAGTGATTAACAGGCCATGAGACAAAAACTCCTGCTTGAACTTCACACAGTCAAATCAAGTTTAGCTTTCACTTGGTGGGGTGTTGGTTTTTTTTTGTGGCATTACGCTGTACCTATTTTAGTGAAGCTGAACGGATCTGCAGTCAGTAATACTCGCTAAAGCCCCAGCTGTTTTGTTTTAATCAGCTCCCGGGGGTTTTGGCCGGGCTAAATAAGGTTAGCTAATGGTTGGTAGTCTGTCCTGTCCACAGCAAACACATCCCTGTGGTGTCGATGCAGAAATCCTTTGGCTGATGTTATGAGGGCTGTACACTTGGTTTTGTTTGGTTTTTAATAGTTTTTTTTTTTCTTTTTAGGATCCAAATCTTACACTAATTGAACATAAAACTGCAGAGATCAGGGCAGCGGATGGCTGATATAGGATTTTTTCCTCCTATACTAGATCCTTTGTTTGATCCTTTGGACATTGTTTAACGTGCAGAGGAATTCTAGTGCTTGTGATTGAGTAACAGCTGAGGAAGCACTCAGTGGGCAAATAAGTATAACTTATCTTCACCACTTGTGTATCAAGTATAAGGAGCTTCCCAAGGATCGTGCTGTTATCCCTCTGAAACACATCAGATACAAGCAGATAGAAAGCGCACAGAGTATATAATCTTGTGATTTAGCTTCATGATTGTGGCATAATATTTACGCTTATCCTGATAACATGATCTGATATCAGCAGAACAGAAATGGACCTTGAGCTAACGTGATCTGCCCTCACCTTAACCTTTCCATCCAGTCATACTCCTCCTGGCAAAGCCGCTCCCTGAGGCGCTGACAGTAATGTAATACAAATTGTTGTTTCCATCGGCCTGTCGCTACATGCGTCGGATAATCACTCAAATTACTTTTAATTTTCACACGTCATCCATGGGAGTCATCTGGGCACTCTGTGAGGAAATGCGTTTTTGGTGCCTGGGGTGTTTTTAGCAGCCGGCATTCTTCCACTCCGATAAGCTGAAGAACAACAGAAGATTTTACAAACTGATTTGGGGGGGTCTCTGTTCAGTGAGTTCTGTAATCTGCAGAACTCAGATGCAGTAGACATACCATAAACTTTGCCGCGTAAACAACTCCGAATCACTTAAAAACAAATATCAGAGGAGATTATGTTGCTGCAGAATTTGCACCAGGAGATGTTGAGATGAGGATCAGCCGAGTAATAAGTAGAGAGAGCTTTGACAGGGGCTGACCCCGTACAGTTGTATGAATATGCTTGGATGTTACTGCTTTACTTATCTCTGGTCGGTGGATGCGTAAATGAGTAAATTCATCAGCTAATCGTTTATCAGATGATCCAGGAGTGACTAGTTTTTCCATTAGTGAAGTGGGATTGCCTTTTATTTTGACACTTTACGCTCATCCAAACTCAGCTTTCTTATCTCGTTAAATCTAAAGTAGGAGTTTAGCACTAAGAGTAGCACTGTTTTAATAGAACAGACTACATTTGCATGATGGACCGCTCTCCGGTTGGACTTTAAATGGCGTTCTCTGCGTGATTTCCCCTGCTTTGTGTGAAAACATAGCAGCCTGCACTGGGAACATCTGTAAGCCTTGTATTTAATTGTCATACACATCTCAAATCTTCGAGTCCCATATGTTAAACGCACCACATCTCATGGGCGTGTCTCACAAAGAAATCTCATTGGCTGTCCCACTTGCGACTTGCTGATCCAGAGAACAACGCCAGACGTCCATCCAGCAAAATGAACTGGATTCAGAGGGGGGGGTAAGAGGGAGCAAGAGATGTGTCTTTGCGTGTGTGCACTTGTGTGTTGTGGAGCAGTAATCCCCATAGAGTAAAATCACTGTCCCATCTGGCCATCTTGTCATGTGTCTGTGTCCTCCTTCAGGAGTCTTCTCCTTCCTTTCCTTTTACTTTGTCTTAAGCTCATTCTACCACCCCATATATCGGCAATGAGAATGGTCTTTTGTCAAGAGCATGTCTTTTACTTCTTAAGTGGACAATGTAAGAGTCCAGTACACTGCACAGGAGTATCTCAAACCATTATTCTACTCACATTCACAGGGGTTTCAGTGACTTGTGTAGTCCTTCAGTTCTGTTGCAGTGTATATATGTATATATACATATGTATTCCCACCTGATGACCCCAGTGCCATGTTGGCCAGCACTGCTCACTGGTCTATACAGGGATTATAGGGAATTATGGTCTGGTCCATTTTTTTCTTTAGCACAAGTTTCTTGTGTTTCCCTTGAATTAATTATTGCTATGCTACATGAATTATGATATCTCTTACAACTTTCCAAACATATGACATGTAATCCGGCTTTGTAGCACACAGTACATCAGGATCTGCATCACAGTGCACCCACGGATCTGCATTTTTAAAGTGGATTTGATCGTGACGATGCTGGATGCAAATACTCCTACTATGTCACGGAGAAGCACTTGAAAGGTTTTCCAGGATTAACTCTGGCACGGTGAAGAAGCACATAACTGATTCTGTGGTTAAAACGACACTTGTTACAATGTTAAGGGGATTTTGAGTTAAGTGAACTGAAGAATAACAGATAAAATACAATAGTGAGGGACTTTTTCTTTCCAGGAAACAAATCTAGTGAGTCATTGCGAGTTATGAAATTCCTAAAATGAAGGGTACTTTATATCCTTACCATGTCTTTATTTCCTTCTCTTCTCTTTTCACTTCTCTTTTCTCTTCTCTCTTCTCTTCTCTTCTCTTCTCTTCTCTTCTCTTCTCTTCTCTTCTCTTCTCTTCTCTTCTCTTCTCTTCTCTTCTCCTATGCTTTGCTTTTTCCTTTTTCCTCAAGAGCTGAGAAAGATCAGATCATGATTAAATTAGAAATATTTCCCCTTTTTTATGTTATCAATCACATTAAACTGGAAATATTTTCACTGTTGGCCCAACAAAACGAATTGGCTCAGGGAAGATCTCTTTTTGTGTTAGTGACATAGTCCATAACTATTAATCAAACATATTACTTACTATCAATAACATGAATTATTGTTAGTTGCAGCCCTATCTCTCTTCACCTATTCAGTCCATTGCTTTTCTGCCTTCACTGTCACATTAATCCCGTCTTTCTCCCCCGCGCATGTTGTTCTTCTACTAGCCTCATTTAGGTGCGCTGGTGTATGTTTAGCCTGCAGGGCTGTATTTGTAGATGATGTATGTACACTGACAGATGGACCGTCTCATCAGAATTTTTCTCTGTTGCTTGGAGATGTGGAAATGTCCTGTCAGCGGTTAATGCAGGCAGATTGATGAAAATGGGGAAAAGCAGGGACAAAGTGCATTAAACTTCGTACTGCTGTAAGCAACCGAAGGGTTTGTTTCTTTGGAGCGAACATTAAAATGATATGTTTTCCCAAGTGAAATACTGTCAATCAAGGAAACAGTCTGCCTGACAGTGTGACACCTGGAGTTTTAGAGCCTGCCTTTTGGTTGTCTTTTTAATATCATCAAGCTTCAGATCCATCAAGCATACAACAGATGATAGTACTTTTTCATGAATCCTCTCATCTTTTATCCAAATTCAATGAAGAAACAGCATACCACCCAGAAACTACGTACAAGCATGTTGTGACTTATTACTTGCATCGTTGTCCACCATTAACTGATTATTTACTGTCTTTTCTTCTTAGCTGTTGTATGATATGTTCAGGCATGTTGTGTTCAAATGCTGTACGATCATATGAGACACATATACGATAGGCCCTTTTTCTTCCAACATGTTGTGGGAGGAAATCAAAACAACGTCTAAATCCATTTATGATTTTCTTGCTGTTTGAAAGAGAGCTGGTGAGTGGTGATTATTGACTGCGTACGCTGTCCTTCTCTGCAGCTTCCTCATGGTCCTGGTGTGTCTCATCTTCAGTGTCCTGTCCACTATAGAACAATATGCAGACTTTGCCACTGGAACTCTCTTCTGGATGGTGAGTAATTGTATTGGATTGAAACACCTGAAACAAAAAAAATAATCATGACTCATCTTCTTCAATCATTCACATTTTTTTCCCATATTAGTTTCTATCTAGTTGCTTTCTTCTTCATTTAAAAAAAAAAAAAAAGTTTTTCTGGTGGAAAAATAACCCACATTCTGCAGAAATCCTAAATGTGAAAAAACTGGGGGAATTACTATCAAGTTCCAGGCACCACTATACAGGATGGGCCAAATTAATGATGTGGGGACTTCAAAAAGTCTGATTTAATTGAAAAACATGGCACATGTTGTTGGTAAATGGTATGTGCTGACAGAGAGCTTTTTAAAAGTAGCTGGTTCTAGGTTTTAAACACGAAAGCCCACTTAGATGAGCATGTCACAGGCAACGTGGGGTTCATTGTTTTTCCCAAGGATGCTTTGACTCATGGATTTACTGAGTGTGGCACTTTTTAAAGGGGATTTTTGTCAGATAAAAACTAGTTAAAACGCAGTGTAAAAAGCTGTGTGACTATTTTTTTTTAAAAAAATTTCGTAAGGATATTCATTTGAACTAATGGATATCACCAAGAAACCCTTCCCAGTTGATGGGTAAAACATCTAACCGTTCCCTCCCACATGTCATATGCATGATTGGCCATAATGTTATGGCTGATCAGTATATATCAGCAAAAGTGATTGGTATATATTTTTTCTATGTGAACTTTTTGATCCCCCGAACATGCTAAAAAAATTAACTTTCTAGTAAAAGATCTGCAACTCAATTATTCCCCCATGACTGATATTTTGGATTTCTTGTTGACCTAGATTCATCTTCCCCTAAGAACAAAAAAATATATTTTTCTGTCTGTATACACCTTTACATCTTTTCTCAGCTTATGGTTTGCCAACGTATGATGCAAAGAACGTGAGTCAATAAGAAAGAATAAAAAGGGGGCAGCCTCTCTCCGAATTGAACTGCTGGAAAAAGGGATTATACAGTAGTTAGAATAGATCTAACAAAGAAAAATAAAGAAAAAGCACCAATGTGATGCTGCACTGCAGTACCCTCTTTTGTCCACATGATGGAGATGTAAGATCTTGGCTGAGAGAAACTTTAAATGCCGGCCATTTTACAGCTCAGTCCAATGATATTACAAAACTCAAAAGGATTAATCACTTTTAGTTCATGCAAATACCGTGACACTCACAAAGCTTGTGTTTGACTCATCTAAAGCCCTTTATAATAGCATACCTTTTCGACCTCTCATGATTATGCTTGCTGGGTAGATCTATTTGGCTCCACACAGACTGTACATGCTGGTGCTTGCTGGTAGATTGACTATTTTGTGGCTTATTAAGCTGTTAAGGCTGCTAAGTGATGCAATAAATCGAGGGCTTACAACAGATAGAGAAAATTATGGCTGCTGTTTGGAAACTCTACAAAGGGCTTGCATCATCTGTCTCTTGCCAGCACACTGTGAATATAAATACACACGGCTGCTGCATACTAGCACACAGTGCACACGTACACAAAAGCTGCCCAGATACGCACTCACAAAAAAGCACACGTACCGCCTCCTGAGTCCCGTGGCTGTCAGAGGACAGAGTGGACACTGTGTTCTGTAAACTTTTGGCCATTCCCCCTGAAGACCTACCATCACAGTTATTTATTTAGTTACCCTTAAAAAGAGCCAAGTATCTTTATTATAGTCGCAAACTCTGCTGCTTCTCTTGCCTTTAACCCACCATGCACCTTTTTCTCTGTTGTGTTATTAGAAAAAAAAAAGAGCCCACTCCCCTAGAAAAAGCAAGCAAGCAACAAACAAAAGAAAAAAATCAGAATAACCAGGTTCACATATTAAGAAAAATGTGATATATACAATATTTGAGTCATTTTCTAACCCCAAATACTGACACAGAGGACTACATGTTTTCGCATACATTTGCATGGATAATGGTTCGGCTCAATATGTTTAATATTAATCATAATATAAGATAATGTCTAATCTTTTAATCTGTGTGCACGTGTTAGTTTATGTGAGTATGTCTGTTGTGGTGGAGCTCTGCACATGGTGTCATGGCGGCGTACACTGGTGGTAGTAACTATACTTAGAAAGTTCAGGGTCAGCTGCTTGTTTTGGATGGCAGAGGGGACATTAGTCCTTGAGGATATTTGGCCTTCAGGGCAGCTGCCCAAAGTAAAGCTAGCCTAGCTGGGCAAGAGGCACAGAAGCGTGCATACACACACGCACACAATCACACAAAGTTGCATGGACATTGATTTTTGGAGACCATCACTAGTCATTTTTATAATGGAAAAGAGTACCGGTAGTTAAGTGAAACAGACAGACTTGATGATCACCAATATATCAATAGACTTGATTCTCTGAGTAGCAACATGTGAATGACTAAATCTCACAAGTTATTAGAAACAATGCAACTCATCATCATTCATTCAAACATCATTACATCTGAGATACTAAGTAACTCATAGGAAATGTGCAAATTGAGATTGGATTGGATTGATGTTTTTGTCAGGGACGCAGCGTTAATAACAGAGTTATTACTTTGGGTTGTGTGCCATGCACCAACTGCAAAACTGTCATATAGCTCCGGTAGCTCAAGGTGCAGTGAGTGTATGTGTGAGTGTGCATGTGTGCATATGTACACACCCCTTGCAGGAGGGACATGAAGCAATCTAATCACAGTTTCATCTAATGCTCTTTGAATGCGCTTCATCCTCGTCTGGTTCGGCGAGATTATCGCTGCATGAACAGGCAGCTGTTTCCAGTAAACACTCCGTTGCCAGTTTCAGACACACATACAGTACACCATTGCCCCCAACATCTGGGTGACCCATTTTGCGAAATCATCATGACTAATCTTTTCAAATTCCAGAAATTCATGTGAACCTTTGACTTTTAGATTTCACCCAGCTGTCATAGTTACTTGGCTCAATAGGTTGGTATTCTATAGGCATTTTGTTTTAGTCTGACTGTGTGGCTTTGTTGGGAAAAGCCATTTGTTAGTTGGGTGTGTATACATATATGTGCATGTATATTAATGTTGTATATATGCACATTAATGCAGAGCAATATAAGGCTTTATATATAGTACCCTCTTTTGTATATCACCAGTAGATTGCATTTTACAATCTATATACAAAAACTGTATCTAAAAAGTTCATAACACCGTTACAATGAACCTGCAGCAGGGACAATTAACAGAAAATGTTGCTGTTCTACACCTGACCGCCTGCCCACACCTCTGATTTGTTTGGTTTTAGTGAATGCTAATTCGGCCAGATTATCAGGTCATGTTCAAGAGATCTGCTGAACCATTTCTGCACCGTCTCTCTGTTAATTGTTCCACTTTATCTTCCTCCCGCTTTGTCTTTCACTCAGTGACAGAATGAGCAATTCAGTCAAATGAATCAATGAAAGAGACATCCCAGTCTAGATGACTCAGCCGCTGTAGTTAATGAGTGCTACTGTGCAAACACAAAATTGAGATTTGCAAAGGAACTGGTCTTTTACTGACTCTAGAGCACCATTTGGCTTTAGGAGGAAGAGTGTCTGTGATTGACAGGTCATTGTTTTGTAGCCTCGTGGTGCTGTGTTATTGCAGCAGGGCTCATGGTATTAAGTTTCATACAGGGGGCAGTCAGGGAGCAGCCAGCTCAGGCAACTAAACTCAATAAGAAGGCCACCCACATGGTTATAGATTCTAGCGGACACTATGGTGGTTAAATATTATGGATACACGGTGGCCAGGAAAATTATCCCCATCGAGTTAATTAATTTACAGAGACTTGAGTGCGCCCAATAGAAAAAGAGCGCACAATGGAACAAATGAAAACGCAGCGGGAAGGCATCAACCTCAGCAGATATGCAGGAACACATATTAACAACTTAAAATCATTCAAGTGTTACAGGGGCACCTTTACATTTATAAGAAGAGCTCAACACCCAAGTTAATTATTTAACCCTCTTACCTGTTAGCAAGCAGTCTAATGGTATTTTTTTTCCTGAGCTTTCAATTACTTAGCCATTGACCCTGTCTCAATACGAGCTGTCATCAGCCATGTTATCAGCCTCCATCTTTCCCCTTGGGTGTTTGGGTGGTCTTGGTACAGCTAGACCACCTCAGTGTCTGTCTTTTTTCTACCTCACACACCTGTCATTAACCCTCATATCATGCCGTAAATCTTGGTGATTGATCTTAATGGCCTTAAATTAGTGATAATGTATGGCCCTGTGTTATCACTGCGTTTAGAGAATGATACCTTATCTGCTTCCACATCCTTCTTTCCTGTATGCGTTGCACTGTTTTCGTCTCTGTACCGATGGATCGGTGTAACACTCACTCCCTGTTTGCATTGTGCTCCACAGGAGATTGTGCTGGTGCTGTTCTTTGGCACAGAGTATGTGGTCCGGCTGTGGTCGGCAGGCTGCCGTAGCAAATATGCTGGCATCAAAGGACGCCTCCGCTTTATCAGGAAGCCCATATCAATCATAGGTGCACCTGGCATTTTCCTTTGTTCTCATTTATTGTGACGGATGTCATACTGTAAAGTCTTCCTGTAGATTAGCAATCTGAAAGATTGTTTTGATTTTTTTATCAGTATCTAATTTAATGCCTTTTTGACTATATTTCTTTTCTCTCAGATTTGATAGTTGTCATTGCCTCTATCATTGTGCTCGGCGTTGGGTCAAATGGCCAAGTGTTCGCCACATCTGCCATCAGGTGGGGTGATGATTTAGTTAAGCATTTGATTATTTACTCAGAGCTGAGACAGGATTGGAGGATAATAACAGATGAGGCTGTGTTGTATTTTTGGCAGGGGTATCCGTTTCCTCCAGATCCTACGCATGCTACACGTGGATCGTCAGGGAGGAACGTGGAGGCTCCTGGGATCCGTAGTCTTTATCCATCGACAGGTAGGCTAAAAACACACAAGCTGATGCTGAACATTTGTTGTTGTGCTGTAATAAAAGCGGTATAAAGACCCTGGAATTGGATGAAGTTCAACTTCTAATTGCTGATCTTCTAGTCCAGTCCTTAGGTTTATGTAAAAACAGTATTTTGGTGCAACCACAGAGTTTTCAGTTGGCAGCAACTCTACTTCTGTAGAGTAAATGTCCTGGCCTAACCAGTGCTTACACACTTCAGCAGTAAAACTTGTTGCTTTAATCCTCACAAAATGTTCTCATCATGACAAATCCAGTGTGCACACATGAAGAAATATCCAAAGCGGACCATGCTTTATAAGGAGAAGAAAAGAAGTAGTCAAGGTTTCCTCCCTTTTTCTTTCTTTGTATTAAGGTACACTTGCTTTAGTTTTTCTCAGGCTGATACACAATGAAGGCAGTGGATGCAATGTTCCCTTCTTAATCCCTAAAGTACACTGTGTTCCTTTGTTGAGTTGAACCTGATGTTCATATCTCTTTGATGCACGTGAGGAGCAGAGTTTATGGTTGAGAATTTCGTGCAGTGGACCATTAAGAATACTTGTAAGGTGAATCCACGTTGAGCCTAATGCGATCCGTTGCCATCTCTCTGTTGTTAGATGACCGCTACATCAAATGATGTGCTCAGTTTAGTGGAAATTAATTGCATTGTGAAGAAGCAAATGGAACGGGATGCACTCGAATGTGTTAGGAAGCCTGATCAAACAGATTCTGGTTTTATCAGACATGTTGGTACAAAAATGTACCTTCCCTTTAATTAAGGACTCAAGATACTTTTTTTTCTACATTTGATGCTTTTGCATATAAAAAAAATGGATGAACTTTCTCACTTTAGTCGTTTTCTTTTGAATAAGCCTCTTTAAGTTTAAAACCTGCACATTTACATCTGATCTTGCAGCTGACGTGTTTATTCGCCATTGTTCCCATTTGCCTCTAAATGATTAAGGCTGAGCCCATTGTTTACCATTTAAAATGGGTTTGTAGAAACTAGAATGCTTCGGTGGTTTGAGTGTGGTCCTCTTTTTCATGTGACTGTCTCACTCCCTGCCTTGATACAACAACGGAAATATGCAAAATAGAGTAAAATGCCACTGTCAAGTGAGGGTGGGTTGGACGTGGAGCCAGGTTGCTGCAGCCCCTGTGACTCGTCTGATTGTAGACACCATAACAACTGCCACACCCTGTTTATCCTTCTTTCAGAGCAGAGGGTGCTAGGACTGTAATTCCTTAAGTAGAGCTTGAAAGCTTTTAGAACAAGCTGTCTCAGGACTGCAGCATAGTGAGACTTAAGGCTTTTCTCTTCATTAACGTCGGTGCGACCCAAACAATCGTTTGGAGATAAACCGACCTGACATTTGCTGCAGCGTAAAAGCCGAAGGAGGACGGCTGGCGTCAGTTACTTAGCAAGCTGCACACTGGATGTCGCTCGTGGCTCATTTGAAAAGCTCATTTTGTTTGAAATAACGCTGGTATGTTTTCCCGTGACTTAGCTCCCAAAAACATATTGCGGAAAATAAACCTGAGTCGAGTGAATGAATTTTGTGCGATGCCCTTTTGAAGCAGTTTTGAAACATTTTTACAAAAGTGAAAAAGGCCACATCCAGGTCGCTGAATCAAATTATAAATAGCATGAACGCCACGTAAAGGTGAAATCCAGTCTTTCATACATATTTACTATCTTTCAGGAGCTGATCACCACCCTGTACATTGGCTTCCTGGGCCTGATCTTTTCCTCCTACTTTGTCTACTTGGCGGAGAAGGATGCTGTAGATGAGGAGGGCAAGACGGGCTTCTCCAGCTACGCTGATGCCCTTTGGTGGGGTGTGGTAAGGCAGCTAAGCAAGGAAATAGACTTATTTGACATTGTATTCAGAGTGTGAGTACATGCTTAAACGTTTTCTTTTCCTTTTCTTTATGTTGTGGTTTTTGTCGTACACTTACAGCTGTGGTTCTTAGTTGAATGATCAAAAATAGCTCACAATCTAAAAAAAAAACCATGTCACGTACATGATAAAAACATTCCCTTTGTGAAAGAGCTGCATCAAACCATCTGTACAAAACACTTTCACTTGAAGTCCTAACCGGGGCAATGGCAGTGACTCGCCATCCTGGTTAGACCAGTTATCTGTGTGTTTCTGTGCTCCCCTCACTGAATTTAGCTGTAGCTCGCCGGTGAGACAGCCACACAAATGCAGGTGTGTTGGATGTTTTTCGTGCTCGGAGGTGGTTTTCTCTCTGTGTGGCGGCTCGGGTTTCCAGAGCAGTTAATTAAACATTTGAATTGAAAGTGCAGAATAATGAGAAACCTATGGCAGTCTTGTGCAAGGGATCAGCGCGCCACAAAGAGACGGTAATAAACCATTCACCTCTGGGATCTTTGGCTCAAAGAACTTTTAGAGCACCAATATAAAGTGTCAGTTCCCTTAATTAAAACTTTAATTGCAGGATTACTACCTTTATGTAACATGGGTTATAGGGGTCACATCGCTCCTCCCTGCTCCACGCAGGCTGTTATTTGTGTTTCTCCGTTCACAATGCAGAGAAAAGAATCCCACTTGGGGATTTGCACCTTTTTTTTTTTTTTTTTTTTCTGAGACTGTAAACTTGAGAGTCATGATATGCTTTTACAATGGGTTTGGTCGGGTTTGTAAGTGTTTGTGTGTGCTCGCTGATATGCGACTGCACTGATTGGAGTGTGCTAAGCTCTCCCACAGTGTATTCCTTCTCTTGGCATGGTTTCCACATTCGGATGTGCAGGTGCACGGCACAGCTGGAGGACAAGCCAATGCCATGATTCATATCCCCTTCTCTCCCTCCTAAACCCTCTCCCTCCCTCATTGTCTCTACTCTTTGTCTTTTTCAAATTGCCGATAGTTGAGTAATGTCTCTTTGATTAAACAACTTTCTTCCCTCGGTCAGGAGGGAAGGATCAGGAGGATATGTGAAATATGCAGTTAAAATTGATGCGATCTCAGATATTATATGGCAGGCACGTCACCATTCATATAAATGTGCATTTTACAGGATAGATTTACAGAAAGCCACATACATGCTTTCATAATCAAAGAGCAGGTCTGTGACCTTTGTGTAGACATGAGGCTGCTTTTGTCCCACATTCTACAGTCTGAATGAGAGGCTGTTTTTGAATGACCGTTCCACTCTTGTGTCAGGAGGACATTGTTTAGTCATCAGATTTGTGGATAAAGGATTAAATCCCCCTCGACTCCACCCACCCTCAACATATACCCTCCCGCCTTTCCCGCCTCTGCGCCTTCTTTTTTACTCTCAAAGCTCTTCAAAGTATCTCACCTTACACCAGCCGCTTTGTGTTAGCGCACAGCGGTGGCTCACTCAGCGATACCCCATCGACACCCACAGTAAGCCAAGTGTGCTCTGAATGTGTCAGAACTGGCTCGGCTTTCAGAGTGGGTGTACATGCAAATGCGAGAGGTATTTGTTTCCCCTCCTCAGCCCAGCAAATTCCTTTAGTCATTGAGGATTAGTGGTTGGGAATCTTTTTGGAGAAAGAACCTCAAATTCCCCAGCCGTCACTGACAGTTGTGGAGCTAATCCAGGAACGACTGATGAACCTTTTCTTTACAGTCTAACTCCCTTTGTAGACTGCTTGCAGTAACGGTTTGAGGGATGTGCGTTGACTGACAATTTTATAGCATTTGCAATTAAAGAAAATGTTCACGTATGTATTTTTTAAAAATATTTTGGTGTAGATGGTATATTTTCTTGTAATATTTAATATGCAAGTGGAATTTATGGACCTTTATGCTGTTATGTATCTAAGGTTTGTCTTGGGTAAGTGCTTTTGTATCGCTCATCACAAGTGGTCAGTCGTTCATATAACACTGGCTCTCAGACCGAAGTGCAAAGCACCAACACAATCAGAACCCTGAAGGACACACCAGCAGCAGACACTGATCAATGCAGTATTTTTCTTTCATTAAACCGTCATCAGTTGGTCCTGCAGGGGGCTTGTGGTGATCTTATTTGACATGAGAAGAACTTTAACCACTCTTTCTCCTCAGGTGACCGTCACCACCATCGGATATGGAGACAAAATCCCTCAAACATGGATCGGAAAGGCCATTGCCTCCTGCTTCAGCGTCTTCGCCATCTCCTTCTTCGCTCTACCTGCTGTAAATACAGTTTTAATTGAAATCACATGAGATTCATGGACAATCAGAAAATCCTTTATTCTGTTAATTTTTTTCTGAGTAGTGTAACCTCATTACAGCTTGTAAGGCCTTGTTTTTTTAAATTAATTTTGGCACTTTCTGTCAGGCATCCCTTTTCTGGTGTTAATTCGCTGATGTCGAAAAAAAAAAAAGTCCTTGTTAGATTCTGCATCTGCTTCCTAACTTCTGCGCTACTAACGTGTAAATGTTTACAGTGTCTTTTCCGCTGTGTTATTGTTAAAACGGTAACTCCTCCTGGTTAGGGTATCCTGGGCTCAGGGTTTGCTCTGAAAGTTCAGCAGAAGCAGAGACAGAAGCACTTCAACAGACAGATCCCCGCTGCAGCCTCCCTCATCCAGGTAGATTGTGACATCGAATCAAATCCTTCAAAACATCATTTGAAACATTTGCTTTTTTTCTCTCTTTTTGAGGAAGAAAAATGGAAATAGAATGGACATCTTCTTTGGTCTTCTTGCCAAAACTAAAACTAACTTTGACTTCTTGTATTGTCTTCACCTAACAAACATTTTGCACTTTATACATTTTGCATTCATACTCTATATAATTACTGCATTAGTGTGCCATGTAACTGGGTTATTATTGTAGACTTAGTAGAGTCATTGCATTTGACATTCAACACAGATCGAACACGCGGGATGGGTTTCTGAAAGTTCAGCTGGAACTCTTGACTTTTTAGAAAAATCTCTGCAGCAGAGTAAATCAACCCATTGCAGAGTGGGCTGTGGCACAAAGCAGGGGATGGAATTGCCCGTTGCCAGGATTTTGTTGCCATCTCAAGCCGAGCACAGTGGGCAGACACTGCGAGGGGCTTCTCGTGAATTTAAACATTTTCTCGCCATGAGGTCAATGCAAACTGCATGTCCTTGTAGTTTTTAAATCATGAATATTAGAGGCCCCCGGGATTACAAAGACACCCTAAAAGTCAGAGTGCAGTGAAACATAAATGTACCAGAAATATACTGCAGCCTCCTTAGCTTTTACAGTCACAGTTACATGATATTCAGCATTCAGCAGCAGCCCACAGACTCTCCACACATCTGCTTCTCTCAGGCTTACTGTAAAAAAGAAAAAAGCTGCAGTAATGAACAACTGATTAGGTTCATATCATTAAGCACATTATAATTCTGTGTGTGAGGGTGCTGTAAAGAAATATGAACATACTTCAGCAAATCCTACATGTTTTTTCTGCCACGACCCTAAACCAGAGGATTGATAGGTCCTTTAATTTTTTTGTCCTGTTCTTTTTTTCTTTTTCTTTTACACCTTGTGTTTTCTCAGACACTTTGGAGGTGCTACGCAGCAGAGAAACCAAACGGCTGCGCGGCCACATGGAAAATGTACGTCCTGACTCCAGAGGGTGTCGCAGCAGCACAAGCAGACAATGGCAGTCCTGGCATCAAGAAACTTAACATCGTGGTAATTGTCTCTTCATTTCAATACATTCAAAATCGGTGGAACCCCACCGTGGAAGAAAAAAAAAACATTTGCTTGGCTCGTACAACGTCTCATAAAGCTATCTCATTATGAAATGACCTTAAAACGTGTGGTATTTCTCGTAAATTATAAAGCTTTTTAAAAAACGTTACTGCAGTCTATTGAGACTTTGTGAACCGGAGCGATTCGGCATCAAAAACTGCCTGCCAAGCTGTTCAGTTGTGATGCTTCGTGGTGTTTTTACATAGGTGTGGCCGGCGCCCTATTGTCCCCTCGTGCAATTCACCTTTCAAAACAATATTAGCCACATTATGCAAAAGCCATACATAATAAAACGGCGAGTTAAATTCCTACAAACGCACACACGCAGAGGGACAGAATGCACACAAAACACATATACCCACGCACAATAGCCCCTCCTACCCCAAGGCCTGACTCTACCAGGATGACTCGAGGCCTTTGTCTCCGCCGGACAAAGACTCAGTCAGTTGAGATGATGTCACCACCGCCTTTCTCATGGGAGTAAACCTTTGTCTAGTAGTACAACAACAAAAAAATCTTTGTGTTGCATTGAACCCACATGTATTTGGGAGAACGAAGGCTGCTTCCGCTCTTTTCTGTTTCAGCATGTGACTTTCTACTCTGTCTTTCCTCCCTCTGCCTTCTCTCTGTCTTTCTAGATTCCTCCCCTGTCTCCTCTTTAACAGATTTTATTTCACTCTCCCCTTTCTTCTCTGCTCCTCTCGCCTCTTCTCCTTCTGACTACTTTCCTCTTCCTTCCTCCTTCTCGTCAGCACTGGCTTTTCTCCCTCTCCACTTCATATGTATGTAACTTCATCAGTGCGAGTGTCTTTGTGTCCTTTTTTCAGCTCAGTGTCTGTTACAGTTTCTTCCTGCCCTTTTATCTTCTCTCCTTTTTTCATTTTTTCCTCTCTCTTTCAGTGCTAAAGCACCCACGACCACCTCCCTTTCTCACTCTCCTAATGACTCATTCAAACATCGAGCATTTGGATTGAACTGCTGGCCTCTTTTCAAATGCCAAAGTCTGATCCAGTGAGTCCAAATAATTGAGTTTCTATAAAGGCCACATGTATGATGTTGGTGCGGGTCAGTTGCTCTGTGAATCAGACTCGAGGCACCATTTAGGTTCTCACAAACTCACTGATTCGCTTAATTCATAGCTATGATCTCACTCTGAGAAAATTGAAATTAAGCAGGTATCAGTTGTGTCAGCAGTGCCAGAGGATTTTGTAAAATTGCATGGCTTTTTAACACAGGGCAGGGGCGGCTGCATAGGTTCATTTGAGGTTTTTAGAATTTAATTTATAAAACACTGCACGCTTGTTAAATGAAGAATAAGTGGCTTCAGGTAAGACTATGGTAGTTGTAACATACAGCACTGGAAGTGAACCAGGTGTAATTTTACAAAATGAGCAAAGAGGGCCCGCTACAACGGTCCCACTCCAGTATTCCTGTTTTCACCCAGATTCATGAACATTTAGGTGAATTAATTAAACGAAAATGCGTTAAATCCACAAGTATGAAACAAGCTTGCTGGTAAACACTGTATAGGCTCTGTAATCCAGGCACAGGACCACCTCTGTGCTAACAAACCACCCGCAAGGCCGTCTTAGTTATTTCTAGCCAAATAGCTGATAAAGGCTGGGGCCTTGTTGGGCCAATATATTGCAACATTTACTGTGTATTGCTATGACAGTATCTGGTGATACATTAAAAATGAACTAGAATGGTGCTGCCTTTCATAAATTAGAGATATGTCTGTTTTCTGCAAAGAATGACAATATATTTTCTCCCTGGCTGTATGTTAAGATGAACTCTGGCAATTGTTCGTGCCCATGTGTGGCCAACAGCAATTTAGCTGTCACAGGCCACAAAGCCTTTCTCCACCTTCTCCATAGAGACGACAGAGAAGAGTGAAAAAAAACATGTTAAGGAAGAGACGGTGGAGGAATCTGGAAAGCCAGAGAAAGGGCAGATGGTTTATGACTGTAGAGGAGTCGGGCCCTTCCCTCTTCAGCAGAGATGGTTTGTGACTTAGGTAACAGAAACGTACATTTCTGCCCGTATACTAACTCTGCAGAAGCACTCACAAGTTCTGTGGGCTTGAGCTCAGCTCAGTAGGACAGATAAACAGTTGGCACGTCATGTTCTGTAAACAGATAAGACCATGTCTGTGCTGTTTTTGGGCCAAAGATGAGAAAGACCATCTAGTTTGTTATCAGCAAAGGGTGCAAAGCTTCTACATCACTTCCCATGGCGTGGATGACTCGCATGTGCAAAGGTATCATTAATACAAAGGCATGTATTAGAATTTTCGAGAGACATATGCTATCATCTTTTCCCAGTAGGTATGTGGTTATTTGAGCGGGACAATGCTAGACCTCATTCTGCAGGACGTCCAACAGTGTGGCTCGGCTTCATAGACGAGGGATTGTGCTTGACCGGTGTTGCATGAAGAGAAGCATCGGACATCAGTGGCCATGGACTCGTGCAGAACTGCAAAACTGCAACAATTAATAGCCTCAGTTCCCAATGATTAAAAAGTGAAATAATTGAAAGGAAGTGTGATGCAACACAATGGTGAACATGCTTCTCTGCCTTTTTTTGTGGTTGTGAGACACACGTCATTTCCTTTGTATGTGTGTCCGTAAAATAAATGTTCAAATCGGGTCTGTATGTTTTGATTGTTCCAAGAGTGGCTCTTTCAGTGACTCTAAAGATTGTATTATATGGCTTGATCGTTTTTTTTTTTTCTTGTCTGTTAGAAGAGGGGAACCAAGAGGAGATCGAAGACCCGAGGAGCTGGTTCCATGAGCGTTGCCTCAGAAAGAGCTTTATCGATCCCGCAGATCACTTATGATCACATTGACGACTCGCGTGAAAAAAAGGACGTCCCATTTTTCCTCGATGAGTCAAGAGGAACAGTCCAAGGTAATGCTCTACTGGAAAGGCCGTTGGTTTGCAGTCACAGTTAGTATCTCGTATTAGTCTCTCACTTTGACGTGTTTTTTTAAAGGAAGCCTGCTAACCTCTTTGCATTGCTTCTTTTCCATAATATCACCCCAAGTCTAGTAAACTTGTGCGTGTAAACACCAAACCCTGTTTTATTGCTGCTGCATCAAACTAGCTTTGTTTGAATCTCTTGTGTATTCGAACTTTACACCTCAAAATGCCAGTTTCCATGAAGTTGGTGGTGAGACTGTCTTTGCGTTCTTAAGTGTAGATCAAACACAGTTTTGTTTGATGAAATAATGCCTGTTTAGAGCAGTGAAATGATGTCATTGTACTTTAAAGGCCTTGGAAATCCATTATGTCAGTAAATGTTTGATGTGTTTTGGCATTTTGCGCATTTTCATGATTAGAAAAACTTCTGGCACCTGAAATTAGATCAGAGCAGCCAGGATGTGCTTTCGTTTTGTCAAAGTTATCCTTGAACGCACCTAATCACTTAAAACGAGTGGGTACGTGTAAAAAAAATTTTTGATTTGTGTGTTGGTTGGTACTGTCAGGATAAAAGCTAAAAAAAAAAGTGCAGTTAACAGGTAGAGGACAACCCAACTGTTTGGTTCTCACAGCTGCATGATAAGAGTACATACTGAGGAGCGCTTTGGTTGTCTCAGTTGTTTCAGTGGAGACCATTAGACATTTTGGGAGGAGTTGTTATGCGATGGCTCCTCATTTTCACACAGTAAACAGAGGCCCTGTCCTGATTCCCTTCAAGCCAAGATGGCTACCAGGTGTCTCCAGTAAGCCACATGGAAGTTATTACAGTCTCAGTGGTGATTAGAGGTCATGGTTAGAAGCTTTTTACAGCTTCTTCTGTCCCCCTCGCTGGCCACAGACACTCACATTGGGCTTTAGTGGAAACAACTTTTAAATACCAGCTTGTCAAAGTTACAAGTGGGAATTTCTCGTAATGCCAGTTGCAGTCATACCAAAGCCGTACAGTTATTACAAAGTACAGAAATCCAACTGAGGTGATGGTGCTGATCTCAGGTAATGCAGTCTCCACTTAACTTTGAACACTTAACACTTTGAACTGTATGGTTCCAAGTTCATGGGAACAGACAGTATTTTTGATGTAGGCCCATGCTCACAATACTGTATATGGTTGATGGATGTTAAGAGGGTGGGTGCTGGGGGGGGGGTTTAGCTTCCTGTGTTAAAAGCCAACCCCACCAAATGAACTGACCCAGACTCCAGGTTAATAAATGCTCTTTATGAGTTTTTCCTGTCAAAGCGTGCAATCATAAAAGGTGCTGAAATGACATAAAGGGAGAACATCACTAGAAAAGCAACGACTTACACAGGGAAAAAAACTTGGTTTTCTGCTTAATTGGGTGGACTTCGGTTCATGAAAATCAACATGCAGCATGCCGACATGTGGGCGAAGCGGTGATGTTCAAGGTTGCATTAAACATGAGCAAGACGCATCGCAAGGCAATGATCATGTGCATTTTGTTTGATAAATCAGTAAATAAACTTAAGGAAATGCACTCACTTGGAGTGGAAACAGAATGGATTACACTGTAGCATGTAGTCTGCAGCCTTCTGTCATTAATTATAATGTCAGAATTGAAACGGCTTCAGATCCATCCATAAAAAGACATCTGCAATGTCATCTGTCTGTACCAGGGATGGTCCTTATTTACTGGACCATCCCTGGTCTCGTTTTAACTTGGTACATGTACCAAGTTTCTGGATTTCTTAGAAATGATTTACAAAACCATCTGAAAACTGATGTTGAATAATTGTCACTGAGATGTTACCTAATTGATCCTAATTGAGGCAGTTTTGTAGCAGTAAGAATCATGTGCACATGCAGTGATGTTCACATTATTAGCTTTGTGAATGCTCCCTAATTCTAGACCGATGTCATGATATTATTCTCACCATGAATGCATTTGGTCCCAATAGTTGTCTTGTGAAAATCTGACATCGTGACAGCACTAGCTGCAGTAAAGAAATTCTAGCAAAGACTGCTGTTATGTCACAAAGAAAGCTGCCAAAAGTTGTGATTACATTACTCATAGAGATCTGCCATTTATGTACAAACCGATTTATGAGGCAGCCATATTACAGTCCAATTCTCATTAAAAAATGTGCTTTTCTTTGCAGGAATTGCAAGGATACTTGGGAAAACCGGTAAGTTGTTTTTTTTTAAGTCATCTTACCAGCTATCAAAAAGCCATCCACGAAGTAGGATTCCAGGGACTGACTATTGCCATTTTGTCAGAGGGGGTAATGTCAAGAAAGTACTTTTGGCAGTGTGGTCTCATGGTAGAGCCCTCTTTGTTTCTCCATATTATAATCTTTTCAGACCAATACAGAAATCCCAGAGGCAAGAGACAAAGGAAAAACTAAAACAAAAGTTGAGCATATAATGCAAATGTCCCAGCTGTACTGTCTGACCAGTAGTCACTTCCGCTGGTTGAGTTTTTATTTTTCTTCATTTAAAAAACTCTTCTTTGTTAATCATTTGCCAGCCTGCTGATTTAATGCGGCCCTGACTGTATTTTCATTCGACTCACTGGCTGGCTGAGTCTTTGTCATCAACCGGACCAAACCAGAGCCAAGCAGAGACTTCCAGACAATGGTTCTGTGTTGACCTGGCCTGTTTTCTGTACTGGGTGCCCTGCCAACACCAAGGGTGAGGAGCGGGGCCGGCCTGGCGAGGAATAGACAGGGGCCTCAGGGACTGAGAGGACACAGACTGGGACACTAAAGAGAGGTAGAGAGGTGAAGAGGGAGGGGAGGTGTAGCGCAGAGTTGATAAGCTGCCATTGTGAACCACCAGTAGTTAGAGATAAACTGATCATTGTTTGATTTATGAAGTGTTCAGCTTATCGCTCCACTTATCTGTCTGGCTCTGCACACCTCCCCTGTCTGTGTGAATCTCTTGATGGAGCACAGTTTCCCTTTCTCATTATCTTTTTTTTCTGTGAATACTTCCATTTTGTCTTATTCTTCCCCTGGCTCATGAAAAAAGACACTGATGGGTTAGATAAGCTACATATAAACTCTTATAAACTCTTCTGGCTGTTAAACGAGTTATCTTTGGACACTCTTCTCTCCACTTTTCCCCTCACGCTCATTCCCTCGGTCATTCCCTGTCTGCCTGTTTCTGTGTCGCTCTGGCTGCCTCCACATTTGACAATGTCAAACAAACTGGATGATGGAATACAAGAGGGGTTTGAATGGCTTTTACTTGAATTGGAATGGTCATTCAGTTCTTGGACACAGATTTGCCTCCCCATTCTTCATCACAATAGAGGCTTGGTGGCTTGGAGGAGAGACATGTCAAACTCTGCTGACATTCTGACTGCAGGTCAAGACCCCGCTACACATGTTGTTCTTTGCTGTTGTTTTTAGCTGCGCCAGCAGCCAGCCAGCTGCACTGCTCAAGTGGAGCTTTTTCCTTTTTTTTTTTTTTTTTTTTTTGTCTAACAGACCACTTGTGATTATTTCTAATGAATTTTTTATTTGGCATCATTTTTAAACAGCAACACTTCAATTGAACACCAAGTGGTTGAAATCCATTGACAAAAAGTGAGTTTATTTCAGCTCTATTTCCTCTGTTCTTTTTTCTGTTTTTAATCATGTTTTCACGGCTTCAGGCCCACCGCATCACTCTTGGTCGTCTTTCACTCTGAGCTGCCCTGCTTCTCCAGGTATCTTTCAGTTTCTCTACTCATAATGCTTTAAACATACTATTGTCTTCGGTTATGAACTTGACATAAGGACATCTTTTGCGATGTGGCGTAGGTCTCACAGAAGCTAAACTATGTTGTTGGAAAGCCACAAACGATCACGTTCACAAACGCACAAATCATTTCTTTAAAAGAAACTTTCCATGAACTCGTTTAGAAATGTCTAAGTGAAGCTGCTTTTCATCGGTTCAGTTTGTTTTCTATTGATGATATCCATTCTCTTTGCTCTTTGCAGTGAAGAGGAGTCGTGACAAAAGCATGTCCATAGACATCTCCCGCACCTGCAGCTTAAACGATGAGCTAGATGACACGAGCGAGGATATTCCCCTACCTGTGATTACTGACAAGCATCAGTAAGTCCTGCAAAGTTTCCCCTTTGCTCCTCTCTGAAGCCCCCCATCACCCTCCCATCCATCACCCTCAACTGACCTCCATTCTCTGATTTCCTTACTGGTCATAGTACCCAAATGCTTTTTTGTCAGACCAGAGAGCCCCTCTTGCTGCTTTCTAAATGAAGTTGTTTTGTTGAAGTCTCTTGAGGGTTAAAGAGACTCTCGAGAGCCAAGGCCATATCAGGTACAGAGGGTTCTAAGGGGGATTATCCCTTTAGTCTTGGGAGAAATGTCAAAAGAAATCCCTCTCAATGGGTAGTAGAACATGTTCTGGTACAGATGGCTTGTCACCACATGCCCTCATTGAACTGAGAATTCACTGTTGTTGTTTGCTGTGTGAATTCTGAATATGTGTTGATGATCTCCCTTCCTCCCACTGACCTGGTCATTCAAACAAGTTTCATTAATGTGAACCCCAACGTAATTAGTTTTTCTTTGTTTCCTGTTGTAGCACTTCCTGTTGTCGTGACAAAGCATGTTGAATACTTCAGTGACTGACCCCCCGTTTGTCATCGTCTAACTCCCTCTGTCTTTTCAGAAGAATTGACATCACCAGTGGCACATAATGCCCTTACTCATTTAAACTCTCACCATGCCAACAGTTATGTTTGGCTCGCAGTGAGTGTTGGTGTGTTTCCTACTGGGGCCGAAACTTGAGTGGCATCTTTGTGTCCAGATTAAGAATTTCCATACTGGGTTGGCAGGTAATACCAAGTCCCATGGGGGAGTGCAAAAGGGTTCTAGGCGAGTGCTACTTTGTGCATGTGGTTGTTCTCAGTCATAATTAATACATACAGTCAGTCCACAGTAAACATCTGTTACAGTGAGCTGCAACACACCACCATGCCTGAGGGGATGGCTCATTTGCATTGGAGTCTTTGAGTTGCAGTTCGAGTGTGGTACTGTGACACGTTGACATTGTGGATCCTTTGTTTTACCTTTATCACTTACATATGCTTGTAATGCATGGCGGTATGCAGATGTTTTGCATTTGCAAAGGTTTTACATGCAACTCTAAAGTCAACATGTTGAGTCACTTTTTCATTTTTTTAATTCATTTATTTTTTTCATGGAAATGATGCAACATGTCGAAAAAATTTGCATTTCTTCAAATGCAAAGGCACTGTAACTTTTTACGCCATGAACTTAAAAGAAAAAGAAAAGCGTTCAGCCTTTTTGTGCACAGCATGTTTAAAGGCTTTCAGCAGATTTCCCCTGATCTTTAAGCTTGAATAACCTTGAGCCTTAGGTTGCATTGAGGGAAATAGTCCATGGCTCCACGGGCAAGACATTAAATCCCACATTCAGCCCCGATATGCTCATCAGTGTGTAATTGTAGAGCGGAAAAGTACTTCTTATTCTATATTAGAGTATATAATGAGATGTACTGAATGGAAAACACATTGTGTGTGTTTTCTTTAAAGTTCATAAAGTAAAAAGTTCAGGCAGCGACTGCATTTTAAAAGAAAAAAATGCTAATTTTTACTCTCTGTTGGAGCTGTGTTCCTGGTGTTATTTGTGTCTCATCTTACTGTTCATTTTGAGCCATTTTGTACTGCAACATACTATGTATAATGGGTATTATTGCTACAGAGTTAACCCAAAATCTAGATCTACACTGTGTTAAAATGTCACCATTTGGGCAGATAAAATCCTCATTTTCCACCTGTAGGCGACTGTATGTTCAGGTGTCTGGAATTATAAAGTCACAGGAGGGGGTCGCACACACGTCCGCCTTCACCGAGAGCGCGGTTCATTTCCAACCACGAACAGAGATTTCATCTGCCTGGATACTGGCGTTTTCACCCAGTCCTCACTTTCTAACAGTCTATTATTTCAAGTCGTATGTTATTTGTTACTCGCGTCAGGTGTGTGTGGATGTCAGTTTCTTCTTTTAGATGTGTGCACGAATGTTGTTTACTAGTAAACGCAGCATTCTTGCCAGTTATGCACTCAATCTACAGTTGCCCCTGTCAGTCATCTGCTGGCTTTTCCTATTCAGTCTACTCTATTCTTCTTGTGCCTTCTTGAAAAATAAAGACACTGTTCACTCCTGTACAGCTAAACACAAAATTGCCATGCAGGCTGAAAACCTTTCACCTTTCGCTTTGTTTTCGAGTTTTATTTTAAGGGTAAAAGAATGCTGTTCTTCCACACTGGCAGATCGAACACAGGCAGAAAAAATTACCAAAATTACTGTCAAACAAGAGTTATGAGCCGCAGGATGCCTCTTCTCTCTCTCTTGCAGTCTTTTGACCAGCCCGCGCGTGGCAATGGTTCAGGATTCTTTCTCCACACAGCAGTTGAATTCTACAAGGTACTGTACCGGGCCTCCCATCATTCTTCTTCTCTATTTTCTTCTCTTAACCTCTTTACTTCATCCTGATCATATCTGTGGGTCAGATGGACTATGGAAAATGTATGATTTAACAACCATAATTAGCCACCCACCTGAACTTTTTTGACATATTATGAGTGGGGGGGGGGGCACTTTTTTCTTTGCTTTCGAGCATATATTTGGGTGTCTTAAGTCACCACTAACCCCCAAAACACAGAAAAAACACAACCCTGTTATTTAATTTTGTCCAGCTTAGGTCTTAAAATATCCTACACAACGAACCTGTGAGATTTTTTGTATAAATTTACGTCACTCCTCCAGTTCATTCCGCCTCTGCTAAGCCTGAATCTCTGAGTCCCGTCCGCCCGCATCCATCCTTCTAGAGCAAGGAAGCCAGCCTCGCTTGGAAATGTTCTGTCGTCAGCTGTACTGAGGAGCATCCCCCCAGCCTCAGAGGATATAAGAGCCCCAGGGATGAACTATATTTCAGGTCAATGTTCCAGTAAGAGTTAACAACAGAGAGTGTATGTGCAGCAGCCACTTTTCATTTGACTGTTTTAACAACTTGGTCCGGTTCAATGCTGAACTGCAGAAACTGAGCCACAAAGACGGATCAGTTCCACCTCTCAGTGCCTGAACTTCAGATGGGGGCAATGGATGTATCTTAAAAATATTCCATCACGGTTTTTTTTATCCATTTTCTTGTTCTTTTTTATTTTGTTTAGTAGCAGCCAACAATGACAGCTTAGGTAACAAAGATGACATAACCCCAACATCCAAGAAGTTATTTTTCGTTACTGTTTGAAAGATTAACATTACTGTTACATCATTGCTTTCCAGTTGAACGGTTACGTTCTGTAATTCAGACAACCTGTAGCTGTGTGGATGTGCTGTTTTCAGCACATCTCCAGTCATCTCCTCACTCTCACTGCTGCATGAGACGCTATGTGCCGCTCTTAATGTGTTAACATTCCATTATTGGCATGTTTCTAATGACGATGTAGGTCTCTGTTTATGATTATTTAATTATGGTATTAGATACAAAATGTTTAAATGCAGTAATTAATGGAACGCGTGCATCACTGTGAGTTAAGCTAATGAGAAATCATTAGCATCTGGTGCTGACTTACAGTTACACCGCTAACCAGAAGCCCAGGATTCTTACTGCACTCATGAAGTACACATGCTTATACACTAGCATACTTAGCTAAAATGACCGAGCCCATGTATTACCAGAGAAAGTGATGGTCAGCAAAGTGATTGCGCATGCCGATGACAGTTGCTGCTTTGAACTCTTTTGTAACGGCCAACATCCTGCTTTTCACTCTTTGAAAGATTACACTGTTGATATGTTCAAATACAAATAAATCTCACATAGGTCTGTAAGTAGCCTTTCCTGCTGAAAAACTTGGATTTCTGCAGTTTAGTTTTTGCACCATGTCTGCCCACCAAGTGCAAAGAACTTGTCTCACACTTAGGATCTTGGCAACTGTGGATACTGTCCAGACCTGATTTAGCGAGAGAGACTATTTGTGTCCATTAAGGGCTGCTGTGCCCAGCACGGCCAAGCTGAGATTTGGAACTTGCCGGGCACTCCCATAACAGCTGGTTTGTTTTGCCCCTGGTGTCACGCTACTAAGGACAGCACTGTCATTTGGTATCCTTATCTGGATCTCTGCAGACAGCTCCCAGATCCACCCTTACTGCCTGAGGCAACTTGCATGCACACACTGTGTCAGTTTTTTTTTTTTTTTTAGTTGTTGTTTTATAATGTTCTGGAGTACCTCCACACCTTCGAGCTGTAATTTAGATTTGACACGAGCTGACTCTTTTCTTGGTTTAAGTTTCTGCTTGTTCAAACAGCCTTTATTCTACCTCTATCGCTTAAGTTTCTCTGTCACAGCACCGGCTGGAACATTCCACTGTTTGTTTGGCTTAGCTCAAGCAGACTACCCCCTTAAAAGTGTGTGTGTGTGTGCGCGAGTGTGTGTTTGTTCACATGTGAGAGAAGCATCAATACAGCTGGCTGTGATGTCTCTGGGCTTCTGAAGAGGAAGTGGTGCAGGGCAGCGTCCGCACGCAAACACATCTTTTGCTTCTCCGAACCCAAAATACACACAAGCACACTTTCCCCCCCCCTCTGAGAACATAAATCTTTATTATTGCCTTGTTTGTTTGTTTTAAAAGCAGCTTACGATGATTTGTTGAATTTCATGAAATACCTCAAAAACCAAGCACATACACACATACACAATGAAAACACGGAGTACACAGTGGTCAACATAGTTCTTCCCTTTTTATTGTAAACACTTCCTTCGCTATTTGTTTACCTACCCCTGCGCAAATGAGGCTTGATTTTGGTACGATTGCGACAAGCACTAATTTCCCCTGATTGTGTACATGCATCAGAATGTGTGAGAACTCAGTGGCCTGGTGGTTTGGTGTAAGGCAGCGTATACACCATCATGCACTTTGATGCTGTAAACATCTGTGATTTAGCAGTTGTCTGCTGGGTGAGATCACAACAGACCCCAGCAGAGCTGCAGATCCTGAGTCCACCCCGAGGCAGATTGACATCTGCCCTTTTGGAGAATGAGTAAATGTTTCTAATATACTTCTTTTGCCCTAAACAGAGGAAGGCCTTGTTTAGCCGATTGCAGCGATTGTGTCCTCTCTCCCCCTGCTTTCTGCTTTTGTTTTTCTCTCAGTGCTCTGACTTATCACCATGTCTCCCAGCTTCCCTGTGTATCTAAAAAAACTCTTCCCCTGGTTAATTACCTGGTGAAGCTCCAGCAGATCAGATGTAACGCGTGTCATCCTGTGACCTGAGGCAGTTGGCTCTTTCTCCTGCTGGGTGTAGCCAGCTTCTCTGGCCTCCTAGTCCTCCTCCTCCTTTTCGTCTCCTCTGAGACCTGTAAAAGACAGCATGGGCCACCTGCAGGCAGATCTTAATTAGTTTCCCTCTCACAAGCCAGCAGGAGATAAACAATGAAAACCCACAGCAGCACCACAGGAGGGTTTGCAGGCAGACACACATGCATCATGGCCTGTCCTCTTCAAGTAGGGGCCTCTCTCTACTGAGTAACTGGCATCCTTTGAGCAGGGCTTAAAACAAATTGACTTTTTGTCTGTGTGGCCTCTGTAAGCCTGTCTTGTACGCTGTACTCTAATATTGATGGCATAAAGAGTTTCAAACGTACTGCATTTAATCAAGAGGCAAAACCTTTTTAAACGTAAAAAAAAAAATGGTCACTTTGACAAATGTTTGTGAATGTACTCACACCCAGTGTGTGGGTGCTCAACATTGTGCTCCCAATCCCGAGGAACAAGCTGTTGTTTTGTGGGTTCTTTGGCCCAATTCAATTTCGTTGTTCTTCGGCAAAATATCAAAATGGCGAAGTAACCCAGGGAAGGCCCCTCTTTGGCCACGCACACGAGTCACAAATGCACAAATGCCTTCACACAGACAAACTGGTGACGTGCGAGAGGCCTCCTGCTCAGCAGCAAGAAAAGCTGCTCTGGTGCTGCTGCCTTTCCGAACAGCCAGAAAAAGAAACTAAGGGGAGGAAAAAAAACAACTAATTGTGCCCTAGTTTCTTGACTTTTTGCCAATTCCTGGAGCATAACAAAGACAGAAAATAGTCTCGGGGCTGTATAACAGGCGCACACCAATTCCATATTCTCACGGCAACAGAGCTGTACACAGAGGTATTCTGTACGAATCTCATTACGGACGGGCTCTTTCATGTGGTTTGTGACCTCTGTGCTGCCGTTCCTCACTTAGATGCATTTGAAATGGTTTAATTGCTCTCACTTGTCCTAAACAGTTGTCAATCTATCATCAAAGCTATAGTTAGGCTCATGATATAGAATGATATAGATTTTAAGTTGGCTTTATGATAGCGTAGTGTGTTTATCATGGACGGTTTGGATCTTTACGCCTTTGGTCAAAATTCTAGCACAGTTCATCTCTTCCTCTAGCGTAGAGTGTCCGAATTTGGCGCTTATGGTGCACTGGCTGTCAGATTTTTTCACTATAACCCAGTCATGCCACCTGCAGAAGTCCTGTGACGACTCAGATGGCAGGTGGTCAAATGTTTTCGCAGATTATTTGGCTTCCACAGCTGCTGCTGCTTCTCCTGTTAACCTTTCAGTGTCCTGGTGCATGTGTGAAGAGACGAAAGCCATGACTGGCAACAAGAATTTCAAGCGAGTCGAGCGTTCTAGCCTGATATAGCTAGCTGATATATGTAAAATATAGTTGCATTTGCTAAGATTTTCAAGACTTGACAGACTTTTTTACAGATTGGTTAATACCAGTTTATACCCCTTGGTTTTCATCTTCACAGTCTTCACTGTTGATTCTGAGATGAGAAGGAGACCTGCTCTGAGTTCTCCAACACTAGACTCACAAGGTTCAACCTCTATTGAGTTACAGTGTTTAAAAAAAAAACGACCAAGTCAGGTTTGTTTTATCTCCATGGCATTTAACTGAAATCCTACCAGTCAGTTATGAGAAATGCAGAACAAATCCACTCCTTTGGTGCACTGATTTTATTTTATTATCTTGAGTTTTTTTCCCCTGTAATCCTGATTAGAAGATTAGAAGCAGTTTTTTTTTTAGAACATTTTGAGTTCAATTTAACTGCACGCCACAAAAAAAACTCAAACAGTATTTATTTTTTGTGGCACAGTGGTATGTAGATTACAAAAAATCTGAGATCAGTGACGCTTCAAATGACACAACTGAGGACCCCTGGTGAAAACTCCCTGTTACTGTTAGGAACAGTAAAAGAACAGCAACTTTACGACTCTTTGGACCTGATTTTGAAAATGCGTAAAGTTAAAGATGACACACCTCTTTAATGTTTCAAGGCTTGTATTATTTTTACTGTTTCAGCATAACAAAGCAGGGCGAGGGCCCGAGGTACTGAGTAAGCACCGCGCTCAGTCAATACTTTGGCAAGGGTCCCGGCTTGTAAATCCCTCTGGTGGCCAGCTAAGAGTGTTCTTCCTAAAGTTATCTGAGAGCTCACATTTCTATGAATTCGTCATCTTCACACCGTCTTTCCTGTTTTTTTCATTTTGAAACTCGTGGTATTTAGCCATTTTTTTGTATTCTTATTTATCTTTATTTGCCTTTTGCTGGACAGTCAGTAGTGAAGGCACAGGCAGAAAACAGTGAGAGAGAGAGAGAGAGAACGGGGCTCCAAAAGCGGACTTTACCGAGAATTACATGAAGTGGCATGTTTTTACTGTTCTGCCACAGAACGAGATGATTGGCCACTGGAGCAAGTTTTACTACCAGGCCAAAAAAAAAAGGGGGGAATCTGCAAGCAGTAATGGCAGCTACATCACACCCAAGGCAATAAAAGACATTTTCATGAAGTACTTAATTAAAGAGTGTGTTTTATTTGGGCTTGACACTAGCTATCCTGCATTAATGAAGGGCCTCTTGCTGCTGTTATATGGGATGAGAGTGTTTACACCACCTCAGTGCTGGTAATGATTCTGAGAGAGGAGGAACAACAGTGATTGGGGAGGGATAGTCTGCTTTATAGCCCCTTGCTATGGGTTGGAAAATCCAGAGACCCCAGCAAGCAAGTGCCGCAAAAATAAATTGTCCACATCGGCTGAAAGAACGACGTCACCGATATCTCCAATTGCCTCAATATACCCTGGTCTGGGTGTAATTTAGCTTCATGAGCATTAGCAAAAAAAAAAATAAATCTGCCTGGAGTGCACACACTAATAGACTGAAGTGAACTCTTCACAGCATGCTGGTTTGGTAAGTACCCTGGTGTGTGGTGTTTCAGGCCTCCATCCAGAATAAGCATGAATAACTACCCATGAACTAGCCCAGACTGAGTCGCATTCACAGCTGCAGCAAGAAAAATAGACAGGCAAACAAGCGCTGGATTCATGGCCGTTGTTCACTAGATTTGGCATTGTGTGCTCTAGAAAATATGATACTGTAAACAAGTGGGTTTTTGTCTTCCGTGTCTTTTTCTCTTGAACGTGAGAAGGCGACAAAACAGAAGTTGGAGAGGTTTTAATGTACTGACAATCGGAGCCAACGTTTACTCCAGTAATGAGCAATATTTCTGTTGGTTTGCTGCCTAAAGGGCTCACAAATCGACCTCACAGTTGTACATCACGTCCTATTACTGCCTGTAGAGTTGAGCTGTATGGGTTTTTTTTTTTACGTGTAGATGAGTGCAGGACTATGTTTGAAATACGCTCAAAGCTTCGTCTTTTGGCATCGGTGCAGTTAGACTCCCTTTGTGGACCTTCCCCATCATAAATGCAACCCAGACACTGGGAGAGAAAAATGAACTCTGAAAATTGCTGTTTTCTCAGCGTGAATCACGGAGCTGCTCTGTGACATCATGACTTTTTTTTTTGTCCAGGGAAAGACAATTGCAGAACAAAATAAAGACACGTTTGCTATGATTAAACTGGAGGGCTGTTAACAATTATATAGTCAGAACAAATGTAATGACAAATTACTGTTTTTGTTAGCTGCCTTCCTAATTTAATAGTTTCCTCTTGGTGTCGTTTGGCCACTTTTTATCTAATAATGTTTGCCCTAATTGGTTGTAACATTACAGCAGTGAGGTTAAATACACATTTTAAACTAATCAACCAGCGCAATTACAGAAAATTAAATTATGAGGTCCCTATTAATGGGGAGTCATGTGAAGGTAGCTTGAGGATGTTATTTTAAACACAAGCACAACCATAAACAAACCGATGATAAACTCCAGATGACTTTAATGTTTTTCATTCGTCGTCCTTAATTATTGCAAAATCAGATCAATTATTAAACAGCAACAAACAAATTACAACAGAAGGAATGAATAAGACTTTCCTTTGACCCAAAATTGGACGAAGCAGCTATGGAAAATGAATACTTTTGTTTTCTTTCCCTCAGTGTGTTCATAACTTCATATATTTTAAATTTTTTTGTGAATTGAAAAGATCAGAAAGGTTCTGCCTACCAAAATCCACACCAAAGGGACTTATTCTCATGCACAGAACACACTGAAATGTCCCGTTTTTTTTCTCCACATCACCGTGAAATATGTGAACACGGCGTCTGCCTGCGGTGGCTGCTCTTAGCGCATCTCAGACAACAGTTCAGGTTGAAAAAAGTTCAAAAGAACAAACAAATTATATCCGTTGTAGTTGGATTTTGTTGAAAAACTTCACAAGGTGAGGGAAAAATAGTTGGAGAAATTTGGAAGGACATGTGATACAGGTCTGAAGGGAAACTGTGGCCCCTAAAAACACACACTCATTCTTAGTGCACTTTTAGGCCAGAGGCCACATTACATAAATATTACATTAAGATAATAATTACTGCATTAAAGTGCGTTATAAGAATGATTTCTTATAACGATTTCTGATCCACGGTTTTTTCCTCTGCCTGATGTTGGAAATGTACCATTGAGTGTTTCCATTGGGCCTAATACAAATTAGGAAGGAGACATCACTCTATACTCTTTAAAACCAGATTACACACAGCTGACAATACTACAAGCAATTCGAGGCCAAAAGTAACACTGCAGCGGCCGCAAACAGCTACCCTGGAAATGTTGTAAGCAGAGGTTCCAGCTGCAGCCGTGATGTGGGACACGGTTGGCTCTGCAAACATATAAAACAACATATCAGCCCTCCAGCAGATCCATCATCTTGTTCCAGTTACCCGATCATGCCAAGTATTTGGATATTTCCAGAAACCACGTCACCGAACTTTAGTACTTCCTACCTGTTGCTGATGACTGCGCAGTCATGAGGAGAAATCCAGAGAAAAAAAATCAGCTTTGATCTCGATCTCCACGTCTGAAACACTGAATGTGGTGAATGACATTTACATATCAGTTGTACTGAAACCTTGGCCTATCTGGAGGGTTAGCGGTTGGTTATGAGTGACGTCTGACAGATTCCTCTGCTGCAGTTTGCAAAAAAACAACTCGCGACCACGTCGCCCACGATGCCTCTTACTTTAAGGGGAAGGCTGGGCAGGTTAGGGAGCACATTTGCATTTAAAAATCTGTCCGTTTGAAACATTTTCAAGAGATCCCAACAGGCAATAAAGTTGCGATTCGATTGTGACTTGTCACAATTAACTGGACAGAAACTAATGACTAGATGATGATATTAATTCATGATGTACAAAATTGTAAAGAGGGCCACAAAAGTGAAAGATGCTCACTGTCTTGTCCTTATGTCTGCTGTCACGAATCACACAACGACTGTATTAGAAGAATCAAGTGCTGCTTTGAGTGTTGTGGATGCAAGAAATTGTGGGACAGAATGATTTCCTTTTGTTAACCCGGTAAGCTGCCCTAAAACTCACTAACTCCTGAACACGCAGTCCTTTAGAGTTTCTTCTTCTCCTCGTGTGGCGTGTGTTTTACTTGACTGGAATCCTCTAAGGAGACGGCAGCACTCATCGGTACTGTGATGACAACAAGTTTTTCTGACATATACATGTGTTGTAGCTATTTTAATTTTTTTTTTTAACAAACTCGTTTCTACTTGTTTTATGGGTAAAGCGTGTCAGCCGTGGTTAGCATGTGACTGCGCCTTCGGGTTGCACGGCGGACTTTGCACAAATCCTGGAAGCTCTCACTTTGACTCCAGCAAAATCAAAGTGAGGCTCAACCCAATCCTCACTTGGAGGATTCCCAGACTTGGTACAGATGCTCCCCTGTCTGTTAGAGGAGTGCCTCCCTCTCTGTTTCAATATTAGGAGCACCTGTATAAATACTCGGATCGTCCTCTCTGTGTGTTTTGCTCCACATTCTCCTCTGTCTCCTCCCCGTTCTCCTGTACGGGGCTCAGTTTCTTCTTCACTCCCGTTAATGAAAACAATAATCTGCAACAGCACCTGAGCGGCCTGTTTGTACAGCCAATCTTTTAGCCTTTCTCCGCTCTCTCGGCCACCTTTCTTTCTTTTTTTTTTTGCTTTTTTTTTTGCTCAACTCTCTCAGCTCTCGTGCTCTCGGGTTTTCAAATAGGCTCGCTCTGCCATTTGATGTGGGTTGGAGGGGGTTTATTCAGGTGTGCCGGGTCTGACGACCAGCGCTGCCCCCACCCAGCCTCTGATGTTGTGTCCATCCACAGCCAGGTGCTGGAGTTCCATCAGAGAGCCCAGTGTTCCGGACCCCAAGATGAATAGAGGGCTTATTGATGGAGCTCGTCTGTGGGGCTTTGTGGTTTCTCCCCTCTTACACGCAGAAGCAGGGATATACGGTGGACCAGGGTGTTAACCTGCCGGAGAAGAAAAGGGTTGACTAAAGGAGAGCTACAACATTCTGGCACAGGCTTCCACCACAGGGGGATTTATAGTATGCAGCATGTATTTGTGTGCGTTCACATGTACCCAGATTCCACCTTGGCAACGTGCCCGCCCCACCTGTCTGAAAGAACCCACTCTGTGTGTTAGAAGCAAGGCTGTGTTCAGGTCAGCAGAGCTTAAATTGGCTAAAATGAGCCTCCTCCCTTCGTATCAAGAATACACCCATTGATTATCAGTTAGGAAGCTATCGGTGAGATGATCAAATTAAAACAAAAAAAAACTCACTTATTTTAGTCAGAGAAAATGGGTTATTAAAATAAATCTGACATTAGGCAAGTTTGAGCAGTCAAAAATTCCATTTAATTTAAGCATTTAGTTCAAATGAAAGACATCCTTTAAGTGGCTTCACTGTGAGCGTATGGCTTAACCTTTTTAATGATACATTTCAACACTTTTTATACACTTACATGTATATTTTAGGGTATCTGAAGCTCCTCAAAAGTTGTGTATATTTCACTACACTTCTTAAAATGTGTCATTTGAAAATGTATTCATTCACACTTTTCATTCATACAATTCAGACTGTACTATAGTGTTTTATGTTTAGTTTAGTTTAGTGGGAATATGGTGGGCAGTGTGACATTGGTTAATCAATATGTAACTTTTCTGCCACTTGCCAGGGTCCAGGTCAGAATAGTGTGTACTTTGTATTCAGATAAACAGTTTTAAACATGGATTGAAAGTGCTAAAAAAAAAACGTGATGCAGATATTATTAAGCTTCATAGGTATTACACATCTTATTGCGCCTGTTGTTTTTCAGAGTGACAGTATTAAAGGCACTAAAATACATTTTATGATTATCTTTTCATGGCCCAAAAGAAAAGAAAAAAAAAACAAACCCTGATTTTGCATGCGTTGCTGAATGGCAGCAATTAAAAGAAGCGATTGAAAGTTACAGTTTCTGACCACAACCTTGTCAACAAGCCTTTCTGAGAACCGGTGTTTTTTTATTTCCTGGTACTGTGTGAAGAGATTATTCAAATGCTATTTCTGTGAAGAAGAAAAACTTCCTTCTTTCAGTTGAAATTCCATCCTCAGAACTTCTCTTTATCTCACTGACCACCATGAGAAACAGCAGTGCACTTTTTGATTCTCCCGCCCTGTAGCCACCTCTATCACAACACCATCACTGGGCTTTTGCGCTTTGCAAGTCTGACAGGTGACACCCACCACAAGCCCACACAGTCAGTGTCATCACAGAGAGTACACTGGAATTTGACAAGCTCACTGCTGCTAGGAAAACGGCAACCACAGTAGCATTGTTTTTTGTTTTTTTTTGCATTTCTGGCTAGAGGTGGCATCCGAACCGTATCTCATATGACATCTGCCAGTACGAAGAAAGATATGAGCAATATAGAGGAAAAACGTGGTGAGAAAAAAAAAAACAGACTGTTTTTGCTTACGATCACCACAATGATGAAACTGCAGTCAGCATGTTGTCAATCAAGTCCTTAAGTGCCTCTTTGGCCAGACCTTTTAAAATAGGAAAATTACTAAATAAAAAACTGCAAACATGGGAAAGAATCAACTACCCTTCCTCCGTTCCCCCCTTCAAGAGTATTTTTTCCACTGGATTTCATATGAGCCATATAGATCATGATGAAAGAGTCTCTGGTGGCCTAACAGCAAATGAGACTAATAACCTACTAAGTCAGTCTCCGCTGGTGCTGAAAGGCCTTGTCTCTTTTATTCTTAGAGTGTACGTGTGCTGTAAAGTTTTTTCCAGCTTGCTAATGTCTTTTTATGATTCTGTTTCATTCATTTCTGTCAAAGCCCGTCGGTGAAACTGGCAAACGAGCGAGGGCGTCAGAGCGGACAGATAGTGTTCTGCAGAATGGCGTTTTTTACGTCCCATTCGTCTAAAAAAAGAAAGGGGGGAGGTGGGGGGACTGTAAAAGGTAGATATAAAAATAAAAACAGATAATTGAGCTATCATCGCTTTGTTCAGTGATGTGAGATCATGTAGACATGACTTACCGACACGCTTTGATTAAAATGAGGAAAATGAATTGCTGACATATTCAGTTGGTGTCCAGGGATTGGCAGTGGTTGAGGTGATCGTTTCACACTCAGATCTGCACTGGGTCTGCCAAATGCTGAGGTTTGTGTATGTTTATGAGTCAAATGTAGACTTCTTAATGTCAAGACAACCTGAATAACACCACGTAGACCCACTAGACTGAGGTAGCCTTTTTTTTCATATTCAAATTCTAGCAGATGGGGTTTCATAAGAGCTATGTGGATACTCGCTCCTAACAATAATGATTAAACTAAACTTCAAATCATATGAAAAAGATAACGCTTTTTTTCAGATTTTTTTACTAATTTTTTTTAGAAGAGTAGGTCGTTGTTAATCTAAAGACAGTTAAGCCGATCATCATATTTTCACATGTCAGATTTAAAGTCTGGTGGTGAAAGAATTATCGATCCTCGCTTTTCAGTCCTACAGGAGCCTGATTCAGAAGGACTGAATCCAAAATAAACCCATCTCAGAGCTGCCTTTAAGGGAGCAAGCACGTGTAACCTTTAGATGTAGGTTGTACAATGACATCTCTGGTCAGTAAGACAGTAGAACAAATAAGTGAACCCTGGATGCCTGTGTGAAATGAGACAAATCATCTTGAAAGATGAAAATTGGTGCATCTCATGTCAGAAACACCACTCTGACAAAGGTGTGGGCAATTTTTTAAAACGAGAGATAAGAACATTCCTGGGTGCTCATATATGGCTCAGCTTTGCCACGCAATAAGAACTTTTTTTATTCCGCATGATAGTTTCCGATTCACCACCGACTCTTTTGTGAGTGTCGAACTGAATAACTCAACAGCTTAAGAAAAGCCAAATGTCAGCAGGACTGCAACCAGTGGAGGAGGGGGCGTAAGTACATTTCTCCTGGTGACCAGCAGGCTGCGCTGTTGCAACATCTCTTCTCTCCTTGCCTCAAATCTCAGGCGGCAGGATACCAAATACGAAACTCTAAAATGTTAGTGTGGATTTAATCATTTGTCTAATGCTGACCTGCCTCTCAGTGGAGTGTGCGTGAATTAGAACGAGCAGCAGGGCTAAGCTCAAGTTTAGATTTTATTTTCCCCCCAAATGAGTTGGGTGTCAAAAGTCAGCCTTGCCCGTTACCACCACCCTAACCCAGGACAACTGTATCTCAATATCTTTCACTGTTTCAGTCTTACTTCCCTGCTCTGGAGCGAGTTAAGAGGAGAGATGCATGAAATAGCATAAATGAGCACACTTTTCCTCCTCTGTCAAAGCAGCGTTCTTCTGCAGTCCAACAGCATTCAGGTTTTTTTGTTTTTGCTCATGTGAGCTGTTTTTCTCCACTCTAGATGTCGCTGGCTGTTGTGTGCCAATCCCAAAAAACACTTTTATCATTAAGTTCCCTTTCGAAGCAAGGGACAGATCAAAAGCGACAAGTGCCTGTGCGTGCATGAGTTTGCAAGGTCCATTTGGTGTGTCCCTTCAGTATTTGCATAACATTTTTCCTGACTCTAGGTCAAGCCCTGCTCTCTTTCCTCTCCCTCGGTCTGTCTCTTTCACGTTTGGTCTGGCCTCAGTACAAGTACTAGCAGTTGTCAGTTTCAGGAAATGCGCTGCTCTCTGTTGGGAAGTGAGGTATCTGCCTTTGGGCCAGCCGTCTTTTTTTTTTCTTTTTTCTGCTTTTTTTTTTGTGTGTGTATGTAATTTTTATCGACTGCTTACGGGAAGCAGAGCTCCTCCGTGCACACGGAGCTGCTCACCCCCCACCCACCCACCCTCTTCTTTTGTTCTGACTGCATCTAGACTGATGCATAATCAGGCTGACTGAGTGGATAAGTAGTTAATTAAATGGACAGGATTTGAATGAATGGATGTAGCACTATGAACAACTTTTATTCCTCAGGGGAAATAGAAAGTTACCTTATTTCACATGTGCTCACAGACACATACACACACAGCTTCCCACATTTAAACCCAGCATTATACTTCCTTCTCACAAATCCAGATTCCTTTTGCGCTTTGGTGGCAACAAAGTCCATATTGTTATTACAAAGCAACGACTTTCCCCCAACCACCCACTAGACACACACACACACACTCACGCACACATCTCTTTACACCCCCAATGTGTGAGATTAAAAGCCTATAAAGCAAGAATTGCATGATCTGCAGAGCTGCACCATTGAAGCGTGTGCCGGAAAGCAATGAAAACAAAGCTGTATGTTTTCAGCTCGGGGCCTGAGTGTAATGTATGAGCAGGGTGAGTGTGTGTGTGTGTGTAATTGTGTGTCCGCGTGGAGAATTTGGGGAGTAGTTTGAGTGCAAACAGGATATTGTAGTACACGGGAGCACAGATTCTTCCTGCGGCAGTTTGGCTCAGCGTGTTCAGGACAAGCTCAACAACAAGCAGGCGACACCCCTCTACAGACACACACACACACTCAGACATACACACACACATACATAAGGTTGAAGTAATCGTGCGTATATGCAAATCATTTACATAAAACAAATCATCTCAAGCTACATTTCAATAACCTGGTAAATGTAATCCAACATTTGCTCTCTCAAGCCTTATCTGCTTAGATTCTGGTTTTGGCTTGAAGTGAGTGGCTCTGACTCACTTTGGTGGACTGGGTGTAATCTGATCAATCTGTTAGTTCCACAGAGACCCTTTGTCAGACATGTTTTTAAAATGAAACTACTCAAGAGATGTTATTTAAAGGAAAAATTGGGCCTGTGTGCAAGAATAACCCCGTGTTACAACTGACTCAGTGTGGGTTTTTTTTTCCACATTTGATTTAAACGGAGTAAGGCGTCCGGTATCCCCACGTTTTCTCCGGAAGATGGCTTGTCTCTCGTGCACAAACTTCATGCTGGAGGAGGTGGAAGGCCAAGGAAAATGTCTGAGCAATGCAGAGAGCGTGTGAAACGGATTCACCTCATGTTTGGGACTTAGAGAGGAAAGACATGTGTGCGAGGCGTGCAGTGTGTGTTGTTGTAAGCAGGGGCTCATCTCATGGGGTTGTCGGGAGCTTTAAAATAGGCTGTTTGTCAAGTGCCAGTGCTGGCAGCACCCGTTCACTCGCTTCATACCGGCCGCTCCATCTGTAAGACTGCTGAGGGAGTGTGTGTCTGCCTGCACGGACTTTCGTGTGTACTAGTTTTGATGAACGGAGAAAAAAAGCACAGATAGGAAACGGTTTGTTTGGAATAATGGAGCGAAAAACAAGAGAGAAAAGATGGCTGCACAGCAATTAACAAAGAGTAATGAAAATTTGAAAATGGTTCCTCAGTGGTTCCATAATCCGTCATTTGTTCCAAAATGATGGCATTAATTCATGTCTACATTATATTAATGTATTGTAATAATATAATCCATCTTTGAAGTTGGTGGCATGTGCGCTATTGAACCTTGAACCTTGTACATGCACAGCTTTGCACATGGATTTGTTGTGATGCTTTATGGGCTGACAGAAAACCAACCTACCTCCTGTAGCAACCAAATATGTCAAGAGACACGGTGGGGTAATGTTGAGGGATTGTATATGCTGTGGTACATGTGATGAACAAACATGCTCCCCAAAAAAAAAAAAACAGCAAAAGAAAAAGGTTTTGTTTATCTGTAATTCAGTTTGAAAGTAAGTGTTTGGAGAATATACAAATGTTACATTAGTTTTGTTTGAGGAATCAACCACATCCTCAGTCTCCTCTGATTTACAGCCTACACAGAGATGATGATGATCGTAGTCTCCTCAGGAATTTAAACCTGCACGTTGCCAAACATTTCAGGCCCTGGACTGCGCAGAACAAAACTGGGAGTACTACAAAATGAGTTACAAACACATAGTTTTGGGCACAGTACACATTTGTTTTCAACTTAGTGAATGGAGATCTATAAATATGATAATCTGGCCTCATCTCCACTGGCTTGCTGATGGCACTGCTTGCAATGTCTCCATTAAGCTATGCAATAGCCCCTTCTAATACTGGGGTAATACAGCCATGCATTTTTGAATTAGAGCCATTCTCAAGAAGAGGAACCTAAATTGTACAAAGTTGCATGCAAGTGAAAGTACCAGACTGGTTATGTATTCTATTTCTAACGCTTTAAACACCATTAATGCTCGCCTGTCAAGGCCATGGCGAGTGAGCCAGCTCCTGACCTCACATATCTCAAACTCCTTCCTTGCTTGGCTGAGAGTTAGCTTGGCAAGCTCATTGGTTAGCGCCCTGCTGAGACACCCCTTGGCTCCGGAGCTCCCAGCTTGCTCCCAGCTACATAGGCTCCCAAGCTCCTGAATTGTTCTGCCAGGACCTAGCTCGGCAAGCTATTTGGCTAGCTCACTTTGCCTTGCCTTTACTGTCTTCTCCTCCTAGCTTCTCCTTTTTATTGGTTCCTCACAATGCAGGTAGATTAGCTGTGAATCCCACCCCACAAGCCGTCACTATTGGTTCCTTCAATTTTCAGTCTTTGGAACATAACACGCAAAAAGTCCTATTTACATGTTGTCATGGTTAAACAGGTTTTAAAGTTACTTTAAAAGTTATACACTCAAGTCACTTTTTTTCCTCATAATTGTTATTACTGTTATTAGCATTATTATGTTTGTTTTTTTTCTGATGTCTGTGTGTCACGAACAAAGGAAAGAGTCCAGTATCCGGCACAACGGGGAACTGAAGACAGTTAAGTGACACTATTTGGATAAACGAAACAAGCCCCCACTTACATCCCACTTAAGCTAACCTCTGACCTTTTTTTCTTTTAATACTGAGTCATTCCTCATGTGTCCTTACTTAATTGCCAAGGTTATGACTGATGAAAGATGAACCCATCCCACTGCCCTTGCTGGGAGTAGATTCATACTAACCCCCAAGCAGGGAAAAGCAATAGGAAGCCAAAGCAATAAAAGGCTTTGACATTGATGGGCCTGTTTCCCAAACACTTAGGACCTTAAGTCTGGCTGGAGGGGCCGGGGCTCCAGTTCTTATTGCTGTGTCTGACCAGAGTCGCCATGCCACAGAGAGGGTCGACGTTTGGTCTCGGCCCCTTAGTTCCTGTCTGTCTGCCTCTGTCAGCCACTTCGAGTGGCGGTGGGGTAAGTGGGTGAGGAATTTCTGTGTGTGTCGAAGGCCTTCGGCAAACAGCCCTCGCAGTGTCCGTGCAAATACAGAGACCTGTTTGCCTGTCCAAAGAAAAAAAAAAACACACTGCATCTTACACTCTACTGTTTAGACACAAGTATAAAGAGGAGCAACTGGAAGTCTGGTGATAATTACCAGTAAATGTGTTATATATATGCTTTTGAATGCACAGTAAATTCATCACAGAAGACCAAACAGCAAAGCAGAAATGAAAACAGCTGAATTTAGTCTTCCTTTGAAATCTGTGGCATGGGGTAAACCTCAGAAAACAAAACAAAAGCAAAACTACCTGTGTGAGGCTACATGAAGGGTAGCCACAGGGAAATAATCATGTTCAGCATTAAACGAATTGCTACTTTGAAAGGATTAAAAGCCGATTTAACCTACTTTTATCCAGGTTATAGTTGAACAGCTTCTTACCCCTCCCCCTCTGTCCATTTGGCTTGGTTTTGGCTTTTGACTGGATTAGGTTCATGCACAAGGCTACTACTCATGCCAGTGGATTGCTTATGACAGGCCCTTGTGCAGACACCTTGACTGCCATAAGCAATTACTTTAAATACACAGGAGAGGCCCAGAACTAGGCTGACCTGTGGGAGGGTGAGAGGGGTTAGAGAGACAGGCAAGAGTGAGAAGGGAGGGACGAGAAACACCCCACAGCTAATTCAAGACCACGTTAAATGTTGTTGTTTTTTTTTTTTTTTGCCTGAGGAACACTTAGAGCCACTTGGAGTCATGAATGAAGGGTGTTGCTCATGAGTGAAAGGTTAAAAAAAGAAAGAAAACATTTTAAATTAACATGTAGTTCTGTGAAACATCGACAGAGTCTCAAGCTGTCATTTGTAATCAGATTGCATTCGCATCCCCGTTATGTAACTGAATGCCACAGTAGTGATGCTTAAAGCAGTCCACGTCTCTGCTCCTTGCTGCTGTTTCGATACACTTACCTTAACACAGCATCTGACAGTGACAGATCCGACGGCAGGTCTGACCCCTCCCCTGCTTGTGTCTGTTGATCAGGTTTCATACAGATCTGGATCGACTCTGTTACACTACAGGTTTTGTTCCTGCTGCTGTGTTTCTACTGCGTCTGCTCTGTTTCCCTTCAGGCATTGACAGGGCATGACTAGAGTAAAGTGTTCATACGGGTTGGTGACTGAAGATGTGTTCACATTAGGACGTCCATTCTTCTGTTCGCCCTGTTTCTGGTCACGTGATTTTTTTTGGGGGGGAAAAAAAACTGTTATTGTGTTCTTACTTTTTATTTTTCATCTTAAGAATCAAGAAATCAAGAAAAAGCATTCAGAGGTTAAGTTAGGAGGTAACTTAGAGGTTCAGCTTTGACCTACTGCACTTATTTTGGTGCATATAGCAGTTCTAAAGCAGTCATTTTGCAAGTCAGAATTGTTCTTTAACTTAGGTATTAATGAACAGGTTTGACTAAATGTCACGAGTAATGGTTAACCTATCTAGTGTGTGGACGGCACGACAAAGAGACACTTGATGACAGCGTCAGATCTGTGAGAAAATGAAGAGGTGGTGAGGACCAGAGTTTGTGTGAGGTGAACCAAAGCTTTTGCACTTCACTTTGCTTCACTTCTTTCTCAGCAAACATCTCTCTCCAACTCCCTCTTTCACTCGCTATGCCGCCTCTTCTTTTCCCTGACACACGCACAGAGTAATGGCTCGAAATGTGTGGAGCTGCTGAGCTGTTCCACATGTGTAGGGTGCGTCAGATCAAATTAGGCCTCGTTGACAAAGGGCCTTTTACACACAGGTGCACGGTGGGTGAGCTGGGGCTGCAGTCAGCCCCTCAGACCGAAAGCAAACCAGCCAGTCAGTAAGTTAATCAGTCAACCTGCCACTCAGACGGCAGAGACCTCAGCTGTGCCATGTGTAGTGTTTGGACCTGCAGAGTGTGATTTGACTGCTTTTCCTTCTTGACGTGTCTGTTCCGAACGACTGGTAAGAATTAACTTCAGACGTTTGCTTTTCTGACCGCATCCTTCTGGAACATCTTTTGCCCCTCGACACTGACATACCTCTGCAAAGCTCAGCCTCTTGGCGTTGCACTTTTTGCACGCCGTATCGCAACGTTCTGCCTTGACAGCCGTAATTCACCACGTCAAATGACAACACACCACCGAAATCGAAACAGCATGTCAAATGACTGCATGCTCTGAATGAAAAGTTTTATGTCCAAATGTTTGGAAAGTTTGTTTACTTCTCTTTGCCAACGTTTTTTACATTCTCTCTCTCTCTAAGTTGTCACTTTTCATATGTGAGCATTGACACATTGAAACACCCCCCCCCCCCCCCCATGGCACAAATACACAGACAGAGAGCAGCACCCCCCCTTGATTGCTGGGGTAACCATAATGCAGCTGCAGCAGTGCAGGCTGAGTTATTACGTTTAATCCGTCTAATGGTTGAGTTTCATAGAATGGGACCCAGTCTGTCTTGGAACTAATTCTGTCTGGGCATTCTGTTTAATTCGCCACACTGGGCCGTAAGCTCTTCCAAAGGCAGGCTGCCCCCTCCATTCTTTTCACCCCACCCCTTAAGAATATAAACCCCTTATCTTCTCCTCTCCCTCCCTCTCATGGATGGCAGAACACTGGGTGACTTGTGCTGGAGAGTGATTTCTCAACAGTCCATAAAACATTCTTCTGACATTTTGGACATATCCTCCAGTGTGGAGGGAAAATGGGAGTGAAGCTAGCATGAACTGCAAAAAAAAAAAAAGGCCCAGCAGCACCAGCCTTGCCACACAGCACTTTTAGATAACAATAATGTGTGAAGTTGCATGAGGCCACTGGGCACGGCATGAAATGAATGGAAATTGAGATGCATGGATCGGCTGGCAAAAGAGAGGCACACTGACGGTGTCACGTGTGCAAATTAAACCGCAAAAATACTCGGGTTATGACACAAAAAGCTTCTGAGGATTAATCGAGCTTGAAAATTGACACTGGGTGTGGCGCAAGTGCATGGAAGCGTGTGTACCAGCAGCTGTTTAATTGCCGCCACTTTACCAAAGTTAAAGTTTAAACTCGCAGAGCAGTCTCGCTCGACGAGCAGTGCTGCTTTAACGGGGAGGATTTTTGGCTGGGTGGGGTTGATTGGTTCGTTGGCTGGTTGCGCAGCTGAACGGTGATAATCCGCGGTCACAAATCCCATGCGTTTAGTCAAATTATTCCAGACTTTAAGGCTCCCATTGTGGTCACTTGCTGGTGTAGTGCTGTCTGAGCCCCCCCACAATCACAACAATGCCACCATTCAAGGCCACTTGCTGCTACCGACGAGCAATTTCAGGTGTGAATTGGCTGTGTATTCAGTGGCTTATATTGAATGACCTAAGATGTGACCTCGACGGGTAAAAGAGTTTAAAAAAGGGAGGGGGAGAAACAGAAAGAAACAGAGTAAGCATTTTGAAAAGAAAGAGAGATTATCTGAAAGAGGGGCAGCACTTCAGCCTTGTCAAGTTCTGTCATCTTTTTTGCTCTGATGGCCTTAAAAACAGGCCAGAGCTGCATTATCTTTAAAAAAGATATCCCTCTCTGTGGCTGCTAAATCTCTTCTCTGTCCTCCCACCTTTTCCCCATAATATGCTTTTAATCATATCTTCTTGGCTGGTTTGCTTGCGTGGGTGAGCGCTACATCCAGGCCCTTTGATGGGAATCTGTGATGCGCCTTGAAGCCTTTTTGAAGTGGCCGGCCGGGGAGCTACAGGGGGGCTAGCTATGGGGCCGGGAGCTTTGATGTGCCAGGGTCTGGAGAGGCCGGCTGCACGCTGCCCTGCACCGATCTGTCAGTAGCACAGCTGCACTGCTCGCTGGGGAGCCCCTGCGTATACCTCGCCTGCCTGTTGGCTTGTTGACTGACTAACTCACCTAGCTGACTGTATACAGTACGCCATGTACCTGCAGAAACAGAAGTGAATCGGTCTCTGCCACTCCACCTCATGCATAGAGTACAAGTGTACTGTATATACATTTATTACCATGTAGCTTTGAGTGAATATGTCCCCAGAGTTCATACAAATCCTAAACCTGCTGGCGCTCCTTTTTTTTTCTTTGCCTTCTCTGCTATTTTCCTGTATTTTCTGTCAAGCAGCTCACAGAGAAGGAACACTTTGTGGACAGCTCTTTTCTGCTCAAAGTCGATGTGAATGTGCCATTGGGAATTTTTCAGTTTGAATATTGCCAAATGGAATCTGTTTTCTCTGCAGCTGCACGAAACCATTAAAAAGAGACCATGTGTTCCAACCTGTTTGGTTTCAGTCAAGCTCAACCTTGGCTCAACTCTCCACCTGGAGAAGTGAGTGGTTTCCAAGGCCGAAGCTATTGACACTTAGCTCACTTCATGGATTCTTTTTTTTCTCCTTTAGGAGGAGGCTGTATTAATTGCCTGACAGCAACCGAGAACATTATTCAACAGTACTGGCATTTGTTTCCTATGCATTCCAACCCCTCCTGTCTTTCCATACTCCTTCCATATTACAGACATGATAAAGAATGTTACATTATGATAAATACAAAAGGGACAGAATCATAATGACAGCCAGTCAGTTCGACCTGTCGTTAGACACGTTTTGCCTCTATATTTCTTCACTGAGCGAAATCGTAGCTTTGTTTTTTGAATATTACCTCTTTCAATTTTTGTTTTAGTTTACACATGCAGCCATTATGGAGACTTGGATTTAAGAAGCAAGACATTGATTTAAACTGCTACTTTTCTCATATTTTTTTAGAGCTCTGAAAATATTCATTCATAGTCTTGATAGGTGTTTTCTTACCAAGTTTGAAGTTGTGGACTATGTGTGTTTATTTATTTATTGTGAGATCTCACCATATTTTCTGAATGTACTGGCCAAGTCAGGCGTTCAGGGTCAGTGTAGTTTCACTCACCATCGTCATTCACATCCATCATCTCGCTCCCCTTTTTCCAAGCACCTGTAAAGAGCTAGTGTGTTTGCTCAGCCCACAAAAGTGGGCCGAACATACAGCAGGTTTCCTCCTTCTCAGCCGCTGTCTGTTTTACAGTTGCGCACTGAACACGGTTCTCACCTGGGAGTCGACGAGCCCAGGAAATTATGGTTGAGCCAGGGATGACCGCTGCACCGTCACACACTTTGTGAGATGATGTCTGGCATCTTTAACATTCGCCTTTCTTTCAGGTCAGCGCAAGGTTCAAACCCGAAGACAGTCGGATATGTACTGTCGCTACATTTGTAAAAAAACCAAAACACTGACTTTAGCAAATATTCTGGCAGCAGTTGAGTATGAACTGAGGGGAGAATAATGTGAATAGTACCCCCATAGGAGTGATTTATTTCTGAAGGATTAGTTGGACTGTAATGAAAAATGATAATGGTGAATGACTCTCCAGTGGCAGTTTGTTTGTTGACATTGCCTCTGGATCCTGTCCTCCTCTGGAGGATGTATCATCCTCAGCTGACCTCTGCTAGACTGAACATTAATTAGATTTACTGCTTTCCTTATTTTACCTATGCTAGCAATTCTCTACACGGGGACAAGCAGCAGGCACGAGTGTTGGAAGCCACTGGTTTTAGCTCCAAAGTGCCAGTTATTGGAATTAGCTGTAAATGTTGGCATGTTTTTGACATGTTTTTTTATCTTATAAAGTAGCTTTACAGTTTGAGAATTCCTAATCAATGTTATTTTATGTCAGCTTTCATTCTTTTCTTCTTTTTTCTTCTTCTTCTGTTGGTGAGAGAATTAGCCTGGGCTCATCAGATGCCCTCAGTGTGACCTGTGAGTTTAAGCCCCCTATCTTCAAAAAAATCTCTGCCTAGCTAAATGAAGGTAGTATTTTAGGCCTATTATAGTCAAGGAGACAACTCAGCCTGACATCTAGTTTGACCACTCACCCCTATCTGACTTGCTCATGTGGTCAGTCGCTATGGCAACGTGCTGAAAAGACTACTTCCTGAGCCTTTGTTGTGTTTGGGGCTTGGCACAGCATTGTAACCTAGATATTATTTTTAGTCCATCAGCAACGGCCCACTGCGTGTTGATTTAGGATGTGAGCACACAGCCTGTTGCACACACAACCTCTTGTGTACACAAATTCACAGGCCCACAGTGCCGGACGGAGTCATACATTTTAACTCTGCAGTGTACAACTGCAAACTCATTAGCTGACACATCCAGCATTGCTGGAGGCGCAGACGTCTGTCAGCCAATCTCAGGTCACTGAAGTCATCATGTTGGCAATGTTGGTATGTGAAAAGCTCTCTGTTTCTCTGTTCGTCAGCTGTGTTGTCCCACACCCATCTGTGGCCTTTTATTGCTTTTCTCCCTGTCGGTTTCTTTCTCTCAGTCGCTCTTTCCTTGTGGCAGGCAGTAATAAAGGTCTGACGAGGAGAGCGTGAAGGTCATGGTTATTAGATGGTAAAGGCGAGAGCCACAGCTGGGCTGGGCAGGCCTCCTTTCTGGCAAAAGTGATGAGTTGTGTGTGTTCAGGAAGGGTTGTGGGGGGGATTTTTATTTGACATAAAGTTTTTCCCCCTTTTTTTTCTTCTCTATGTGCCACCTGGTTTGGTGAGGGAAAGGCCTCAGGGGCTTTTGATAAAGTGTAAGTGGCAAGTGAAAAGGCGGGGGGGTGATTATGAGCAATCCAACAAATTTAGATGTTGTTCAAGTGGTTTGTGCTGTTGTTTGTGTGTGCGGGTGTTTGTGTGTGTGAACTTATCTGACAGCCCCAGAGGCGTTCACACCTGCTGCTTCTCCAGCTCCGCTTAAACTTTTGTGGCCAAGGATGCAACAGCTCGGCTGTGACTAAAGTAGATTTAGACTGTCTAATCCTTTCTCTATGGGACGTTGGCTTTGTAAATATCCTTAATGACTTAGATGATTAAAACCAACCCCAAGGATCTAAATGATTTAGTTTAGTTGGGAACAGGACACATGTGCTCTCCAAATAATAAAAAAAAAAAATTAAATACAGAAAAAAAAAATCTTTTAGATGCAAAGATGAAAACATGTCTAAGCAAGATCCAGGAGCGCAGCTGCCTTCTTTGGCTCTAAGATCATTTCAAGATTGATTGAGACAAAGTAATGACATTTCTATTTAAACTCAGTTATCAGTGCAAAGTGTAAATGGCACCATCAATGATAGTTTCAGGGTGAGACAATGTATTGATAACAACAGCATTGCTCAGTCATGCAAACAGGAGAACTAAACCAACCTGCCTGCAGTTCTGACCTGCAAAATATTGTTGGATTACCAGATGAAAGGACCACAGATGAGGCCTCGAACTGAAGTGCGGTGTCAAGGAAACATTTTACCTTCAAAACTACAGCTGCAGGTACAACATATCATAGACTGGAGGGTAGTTTATGGTGGTAATTATTGGATGCTTAAATGCCATACTTCACCCAGCCAAAAATAAATTAGGTTACATTTTACAGTATCGCCGGCAGCTGGAGAGAACTTAAGGCGTTGTCATTTTTGCCCTTTCTTTGACATCCCTGGAAACAGGGAAGGCAATGTCTGCACACTAAGCTTTCTTCAGAATGGAGCTCTGTCTTAAGTACACAGCTCTCTTATCAAGAGTCATTGCCAAGCTCTCGCTCTTCTTCATCTGATAAAGAAGGATACACAGTGTTCTTAAACTTGGCTGTCTTTGCTGTGGGATTCTTTGATGGCCTGTCACAAATGAAGAATGAAATCATTATTCCGCAGCCGCCCTCATCAAACCACGGCCTGGAACAGATGGCTAAGATCTAAATATTTGCTACACCTCTGTTCTGCAAAGTTTACGTAAATATGGCGCAGTGAATCAGACATTATACACAGTTTGTGGTCTTGGAAGTAAGGTGGTGTAAACTTTTAATGCTATAAGGATGTGCTGCTTATTATCACATTTGACCGCTGACCTTACTCAGATTGAGCAAGAAACTGAAAGCCACTGTTTTATTTTTCATCGAAATAGCTGGTTGTAGGTCTGCCAGAGAAGAAAAAAAAAGTGTTTTCACGCTTTCGGAAAATACTTTTGTGTTGATTTATCACAAAGCAAAACAATAGCTATAACTTGATACGCATATAAGTGGTCTTCACTTGGGAGCAAAAGCACAGAGAACCACGCAGAAATGCTACATGTATAGATGGTTCATCTTATGTCCACTTTTTTATCAAAAATATTGTCTTTGGATGGCATCCAGCTTTTCTCAAAGCCAATGCCAGAATCCAACTCTTCCAAACCTCAAGTATTCTCAAGTGGGCTTAGTGCTGTTTTGGAAAAATAGTGCAGGGAAGGAGCAAAGTGGAGTAGTTCCACATTGTGGTGATGCATTCAGCAGAGATTCAAGTAGTCTGCTTTTCTCTGCCCTGTGCACAAATCTCATCTTTACAAAACCTGTTATCTCCCCAAAGCATTCTCCGATTAACTCCCCTCAAACTTCATTTTCATTGATATGAAACTTGGACAAAAAAAAAAAGAAAAACTGATATAGGGTGATAATGGGGGTCACCTGCCAGCCATAAAGAAGAAAGCCCGCAAGCTGCCTCCATCACGTTCACGAGAAGAAGCCTCGCATTAGGCAGAAACAAAACTCAAGCTCATTGTGTCAGCTATCTGATACCACACAATGAGGCGTTTCATTCTTCTGGATGGGTGTCAGGAGTTCAGCCTTAATCGCCGTGACCCACGTTTGACCTCACGGGAGGGTAGAAATGCAGCTGAAGAGGCTTCGCTGAAGCTGTGGTGACAAGAGACACACAACCCAGGGTGCTTCTGTTAGGCTTATCGCTTGGGAGGCTAGAAAAACAACTCTGGCGCGAAGACGTGCACTCCAGCGTACAACCCAGAAAACGCACATACACCTCATAAATGAGTGACAAGCAATACTGTGAGGAAATATCTAAAACACGTCAGTCCCTCCCCCTCATTCTCGTGGCTTGTGTTGGGCAGGCAGAGTTTAAGTAAACATCTCCAGCTACAGTGATATGCAGTGTTATGAGCCCCTTGACAGTCTTATTTATTCCCTTCAGCGGGGAGAAGACGTGACCGAGCAAAGTGAGAAACGAGACAAGTTTGGAATGACAGGCTTTGTCTACTTAGTCAGCTAAGAAGGGAAACATTGACATGATACAGAAAAGCACAAAATTAGATGAACAATGAAACGTTTTGGTTTTGACACCTTCTGTAATATTTGAGTGTTATACTTACAAAACAGTGTGATTGTGATGAATTCTCCTCTCCACTGATAGGCTTGAAGTTAGCTCTAACCTGCAGTGGCCTGATAGCATAAATGTGTCCAATGATACCAGGAGAGGGGACTCCTTTAACATTAAATGCATCATTTATTTGCTTTTGTACATCTTTCTTTTTGTAAACAGACGTCTGATTAACTGAAACTATGAAACTTACTCTTGGTATTAGTAAAGTAATAGTGGATTGAATTCAGCATCAGGTATTAACATTCGTCCTGGCAAGGGATGGGAACTGAGAACCAGTTCCAAATTTTCCAGAGCATCCAAACTTGGGCATGCGGCACAAGTCCTACTGTTTACCAACTGAATAGATCATCTGTGATGGTAAATATCCAAAAGTTACAGTAAAATTAGCGCTATGCTGAGTACATTTCTTAGACTACAATATCATTTAATTTTCTTCTTGTAGATGTTGACTGAGAGATTGTTGCTACTCAGGACTTAGAATTGCTAAGTTGCTTGTTGGCACTGCATTCTCTTTAGTTCAGTAATGTATTCACATGAATCTCTATGGAGTTGTCAAAGACGAAGTTTATTCTGTTTGGGTAATTCTGAGAGTAAGCAGTTGTGTTGATGCTGAAAACCTGAGTAGTGTACTTGTTTAACCTCAGAAACTAAGGTTAAGGGAGGGGAGTGAGGGAATAGATAGAATTAGATAAGAATCATCACAATGACACCTTTAGTTGGCAAAAGAGTGCTGAGACAAAGCTCTGCAAAAGCACAAATCTATCAGTTCACACGTTTACTTCTCTCTCATATCACATCTGCTGCATAACAAAATCAATTCTGAAATGTGTGTCAGAATGCAGCTGAAAAGTGACTCGGGTAAAGCGAAGCGTGGTCTTATCTTACTCTGTTTTGCCCAAGATTTTGCAGAAACATTTGTAAAGTCATTACGTTTATATATGCACGGCTCTAGTTCACAGCAAACTTTACCTCAGGCCTCTTAAGAGTAAATAAATTGATTTGCAATCCAATTAAATACAGTCGAATTCAATCGAACTATGATCCAATGCATAGTTTGAAAGGTGTCAATCAGTGGCAAACTGAAAAGCTATCATTTACTGTAATGATGACTGTGACTCATTATCCTGCTCACTGTCTGATATTTCATTGAGCTGCTTATTTTCTTTGATCCGCTCCTGACCAGGTGAAGCAGTGAGATGTCTGTTCGCCGTAGTTTTACACTTCACGCATCACGTTTATTGTTAATCTGCCATCGTCTCTGTTTTCGATGTTTCATTTCTTTTCAGTGTGCTGTATGGGATGTACTTGTTTTGTGCTCTTTTTGCAGTAGAGTCTTCGCAGTCGTTCCATTCTGTTTTCTGCGCTCGTGTGCTGTATATCATCGTCTTATCCTTTGTGTTCTCTTTTATGGGGGATTATTATCTTACTTCACGCTCTATGAAAAGCAGACAGCTATGTGTTGGTTGTGGTTGTGTTTCGGTGTCTTTATGTGTGCACATCTCGCTGTTAGTTCTTGGGGCGAACATGTGCTCAAAGTCTGTGGTGATCGCTGTGATGTTTGCATGTTTCTGCATGTGAGTGTGTGTGCGTGTGTGTGGGTGTGTGTGTGTGTTAGCCAGCTGTGAAGATAAAGCACGCTGTCACATCTTCGCAGGCTTCTCGTTCACTGGAAAACGATGGTGACACCAATTTGCCACATGAAGCAATTTCTCAATGAGTCGTACTTTTTAACTGCTCGCATTTTCTCGAATTCAGAGAATCTGCTTGGTTTTCATCATTAGGACTTTCTGAAAACCCAAAATAAATGCCAAAAAAATGCTGGAAACTTTCAGTAATTAATAAACACATAAAAAAAGAATCTAAATGATTTCCAGATGTTAGATTTGATGGTGCGTTGTACACCATGTCAGCGTTTTTCATCGGACACCTTTCATTTGTGTCTACTTCACAAGCAGTGATGATCTGAGCAGAGCATCCAGCTGGCGGGCCAGCTGATGTGCTCCTTATATGCTGTGCTGACTCAGCTGACTCTGTGGTAATGGTGTGAACCCACCTGGATTATTTTCCATCTGATGCTGACATGCACATCTCCATAGGCTGTGATTAGGATCTGCAGCAAAATCGTAGTTAAATGGATTTTATTGGAAGAATCTGGCCGTTGATGTTTTTATTGTACATTTTATTCAATCCAGGCGCCCCCACACTGTCGAGTTCTAACCCATACGGATTCATCTCCACAACCATAAGAGCTATGAATACAGTGGAAAATGCAAAGATGTGCATTTTCTTGAGTTTGCAATTATTTTTTGATTGTTTAAATTTGTTCTGCTGTTCACTGAAAGCGTGACTTGAAATGTCTCGGCTTGACTGGGACTTTGTCTTGATTGGAATAGGTGTTGACACAACTGCCATACGCCTCCCCATCACACTCCAGCTCTTGTATCTTAGTGTAATGTCAGAAGAGGAAAACCAACACACTGTACCAACTCTGCCAATCCACTCCTTCTTCTCATTTCAGCGTCGCTAGGCAGCCCTCTTTTTTCAGTCTGCTCTTTCTCTTCCTCCTTTGGTGCATCTGAAAGGGGTCAGTGCCTCTGCACGATGGAACCACAGGGCAAAAAGTCTTTGGGCCAGACACTGGAGAAGTCCACTGCTAATTGCTCTCAGCGAATCCCCAGCCATTGTCCCCCTCTAGGTTTAAATTTGAATTTGAATGGAGGTAGCTAGCTGGTGCTGAGAGTGTAAGGTACACAAATGACTGTCACTGGGAATGGATAGCAGTGCTACAGGGATTGTGGACTTGTCGCTAAATAAGCACTGTTGGCTTTTTGGCTCTGCATAACTAACGGTGTGTTTGCACTAGCATAAGCGCCATATTGATGCACGCTTGGCTGAAATAGTACTGGGATTGAAAGGCAGATGCTTTAGGGTGGACGTTTTGTCAAGAGGATTTTAATTTGGCTTTGACGTGGGTGTGCAAAAATTGTTCCGTGCCCTTTTGCATCATCACTTTACATGCATAAAGAAGAGGTTTTAGGAAAACAGTTTGTTTCCATTTGATTCTTATACATTCTATTTGCCTTTCGTGTTCCTGTGCGACAGCAAGAAAACAGTAAAAAGTATGCAAGAGCAAAAACAAAGTTAATATTTCCAAAAAGAGAGATGGAAAGTCGTGGCCTGTTCTGAGAGACTGACAGACAGCTGAACAAATTGCCAGGCCTCCCCCTCCCTGCACGTCACTTGTTCCTTCACTGTGGAGACGACGGTCCTAGTCGTCTTCTCCAGTCCCACTAGTGGTTAATTGAGCCCCTGCCAGGTCTCGTCCCTTTATTACCTCCATTTGTCAAGGCCTGCAGTCTTGAATGGTGCCAGGGACCTTATACAAATGAAGAGCCTCCTCGCTCCTCCATGTCTTTCCCTCTTTATCATTCCCTTCATCCCCAAGAGCAAACAGGTCTGGCCCAGGGCAGCTTAGGGCAAACAGTGCCTCAACAAAAGGCGGTGGCTCAGTCAGGGGATGTGGGCAGGTGGCTGATGTCCTCCCTCATATGACTAGTGAGTCATATGACTCACCAATACTAAAACTCACTGTGGCAGGTGTGATCATTCTCAGTGTCCACATCCTCTATATAAAATACCCAAAAAGGCTTTAAAGGAGACATATTATGCCCTTTTTTCACAAGCCCACACAGTTTGCTAAGGTAATCCTGAGAGCTTGAATAAGGGAAACTGGACTCCCTCTTAGATCTTGAAGACGCTTCACCTCTCATCCGAAAGGCTTCTTGAGTTCAGAACTGACCTGGATGACCGAGAATCTACATGAAAAATTTGCTAAGGTCTTTATGAAAGGAATGTGACTTGCTTTGGTCAAAATAACACAGAAAGGCACTGCAACAGCTTCTTTATCTTCCATTAATTTATACCTCTATTCAAACAGATTATCACTCAGCCCTTCTCTTCCTCAGGGCCGCGTAATGGCTGCTACCCAGCTGATATTATCACTGAGAACTAATTCCCGTAATTCCCCCATCACACATCAGTTCCATGAACTCTGGCTTTTGTCGTTAGATTCTAACATTAGAAGCAGTTTCTTATATGGAAAATATTTATTTTTCTTCTTTTTTTGTAATGATAGTTAGTGATGATGAATTTAAAATTTAAAGAACAAAAGAGCTCACTGATTTCTTAATTTAAGTGAAGGATGGAACTGTTTTGATCAATTTGATTGCGTTGGACTATCAAATTAAAGTGCCTTTAAGATTATTTTTTTGTGATATGCTGCTATATGAATAAAAAACTGTTTAAATTTCTACTTCCTACTTCGAAGATGCGGTGAATGATCTGACGCTGAAGTGAGGTGGAGATACATTGGGAGGAAGCTGGATAACCTTGCAGAGTGATGTACGTTTCCTCTGCAAATCTGAATGGCTGAATGAGGGTCACATTTTTAGATATATCTGGACGGATAAAAAAAAAAAAAGCTTTTTTAATTTGGCAGTGACTTCAAACACCCAAATATATGCGCTGAAGTGCAGGAAAAAGGTTTTTTTTCCATTATATGTCCCCTTCATAGGCATTAGAAATTCATGCTAGAGGAACACCGTGGCTTTATTTTGGATTTGTCTAGACCTCATAGACTTTGCAGTGGACAGGTGTACAGTGGAAGGTATTGTATGGCACCAGACTTTGTCCAATGTGAAGCTGTCATCAGCACATGTGCTAATGCCATCCCATGGTCTGCATACTGCAGATAAGAGCAGCTATTCAGCTAAGCCGCAAGCTGTTCACTATAGTCATCTTTGTTTGCCCAGGCCTGTGACAGACCTGTAATGTACAGAGAAAGAAATGGGAGGGGGCAGGAGCTCTTATAAACAAAAGAGAATACAAGGAATAAAAGAAGAATGACAGAACGAAGGAAAAGCCAAATGAAAAAAAAGAAGGAGCTACTTAGATATGGAATCAAAGCTCAAAGGACACTGTTGTCTTTAGCATGTGTGTTGGGTTCAACGTGGAACATATTAGATTAAGACTTATTTCCAAATACAATCTGTGTCAATTCACTCTCAAAAGGTCGAGCTGCAGTTGGCGATTTCTTTGCGGATTTCCTTTGTTTTGAAGTTACGTGTAAAGTAAACTTTTTAAGCCATCAAACTGAAGCATTCATTTCACTTTCATATGTAAAATTGAAGACGACATATTATGAAAAATATTTGTTTTGTTTTTGAAAAGCTGAAAGTCCCAACTCCACCATAACACAACCGTGTTTCTTTGTTCGTGGCCACCTAGGTCTGAAAATCTGTCATTCAGTGAATGTTCAGATTTGCAGGGTACTGGTGTATCACAGGCTCGGCTCAGAGTGGAACGACCCAGCCTCCTCTTCTTACTCCCATCCTACAGCCTCAGGCCGTGCTGCATTTGCTGTACCTCGGAAATGGGAAGTTTCACGCCTTTTGCTTTTCTGTTACCATCAGATTCTCTTCAGCAGTTATATAGTTAGCTTAAGAAATAAATGCTGTATCTGTATTTTATCCAGTCTTTTATTAGAGCAAAGATGGAAAGGATGTAGAATCAGGAAGTTGAGTTTGATAAAACCTTACCTGAGATTCCAACAATACGGTCAGACTTACTTCCCTAATGATAATTCAGTGTTTAGGGAAATGAGTGGGACTTGACACCTCAGAAAATGGTGTCAGCCTCTGATAAAAATATATATATACAAGATACTATGGGATATATCATAGTTTTATGAATATTTCTAAGCTTTCATGGCCAATGTCATAGGACCTCCTGAAGACGTTGTGTTGCATAGCACCATGAGTACGATGTGCACTCTCAGACTGGTGGTAACTAAGTGGGCTTATCTCAAGGCCATAGGAACAATTATCACAATTTCCCATGATAGCTGTGATATCCAGCAGCTGGCAATCTCCTTTGGGCCTCCTGGTAAGCCCCAGTGGCATTCCAGCACACACCACCAATGTTTTTGTCCATGATTTTAGTTCATCTGGTCATATAACAACAACAATAACTTAAAACAAGCAGTTCTTCGGGAGGAAAGGAAAGCAGTAAACAAGTAATAACTCTATCCTCAAATATCCTGAGAAGATGGCGGCTGCTTCTAAGTATCTCCCTGCTGAAACCAGCTTCTCATATGTCCAATGATAAGTTGGTGCTGGTTAGTGAAAGGCCTGTGGTGAGAAATGAGAAGCTGAGTATGCCACTGGCACAGATGAGAATTAACTGCCGAGCTCAACCTCGAGTTGCTTTTTCTTCTCTGTGAGACATAAGTATAAAATCTAATTGAACTGATAATGTCTGAAAAACATGTGATGCACTGCAGGGTTGACCTGCTGGATAGTGTAATAGAAGCATGTAGACATGGCATTACATCTGCATTGGATTTTGTGGAAGTAACTCTTTCACTTTAATTCTATTATTCCTGTTTTCCTTAAGAAGGTGGAGGTACTCTGCTCCATGTGAACCCCACCACTAATAAAGACTAACAACTAGCTTAGGCAGTAGCAAATCCAGTGGGGTTGTATGTAAGTTGCATGATTAGACACTCATGCATCTAAACTTGTGCAACCATAAGGGACAGAACCTTCCCAGATAGCTTCATTTTGTCCTCTCTGTTGCACCATAAACCTTTAACAACACAATTGTGATACTATTTAAATACATTGAGCCCGAAGAAAGAAATGATCTGATCTTTGTTTTCCTGCATTATTTCTTTATTAAAGTAGAAAACTTTTGTATACATTTGCTTGCGACAGTAAGATCCAGACTTTAAAACACATTTTATGACACGCAAATGTTGTCCTTTTTTTTCCCTTTCCTACGCTCTTTCCCAAATAAGATGAACCTGTCGAATCTTGTTTTCTGAAGGGAGCATTTAGACTAAACAAAGCCCCACTTGATTGTCAGTGGCAGTGTTTGGAATATTTGGGGGAAAAAACAAACCTAATGCCTCCGTAAGCAAACTCAATTTGCAATTTGGGTCCTACACTTGAAAAGGAACAGCAGTGATCATGCCCACTTTATATCCCCGTAAAAACCCAGAAGCAACCTCAAATTTTCTTTCAACTCGATGTTATATATGTTACGTGTGCTATTTAGAAACTCAACAAAGCTACGATTTTGAACTTAGAAGAATTCTGTGGAAATGATTAAGTGATTTAGCTGATATAATGAATAAAACGAGAACAAGATGCTTGGATATGAATTCAAGTGTCATCTGGCTTTCGGCTTCCCACACACTGCATAGAAGATTGTTCTCTAATGTATCATCCACTGAAGTTTGTTTGTCTAGATGGACTGAGACATTGCGTCATGTGTGCCTGTCTGTCCATGGGTGATCCACCCGCAGAGCCTTTGAAGTTCAAGGTCATCAGCAGGATCCTGAAAGTTCATGTCCAAGTTCATAAAACATCACAGTCTTCTCGGCATAATAAAATTCTCACAGCATTTGAACGTGAGACATCTTTACAACTTTACATTGTGTTTCTACGACCCCTTTTTAGTTGTTGAGCTGTTTGTAAAACAGCCAGATTGGCATTTGGTGACCAAAACCAAGCTGTTCAAGCGATATAAACTCACTGAATTTACTTTACTGTTTTTTATAGTTTCTTTAATCGGTTTCTTTTCTTGAGTATTTCCCATTGTTTGTGAAAGTTGTATGTGCGCTTATGTGTTGTTGTTCGTATCTGCATTCATGAGTGTTTGTGCATACGCCTGCTCTACACGCCAGGGTGCCGTGCCCCGGTGCAGAGGTCTTTGTTGAAAGGGTAGAGCTGTGAGTCGGGCCTGTGGGAACAAGCCAAGCTCCTCTCCTCTCTCTCCCACGCTTTCACACTCATCCCATCCTGTGTGCGTCTGCCTCACCCCTGGTGATGGGGAGGTGGGGTGTAGTGAACATTGCTGTGGAAAAAGTCACACGCACATGTGTAAGGGTCAACAGACCCTGAGAAAATGGAGCGACGTGAGATTTTAAGTAGACATATTGCCAAAAATAGATACCATATACTGTAAATAGAGTTCGAGGCTGAGTGGAAGAACATGGCATAATATCAAGAGCTGCTTGTGTTCTCTCCTTCTTTTTTAGTTACCAAATTGTAAACTGATATAGAGCCAAAGTGAGACTTTAATTTAAGATTTACCTTAAAGTTTTTTGTGCAGAGATTGTTTCGATTGAATCTTTACCCATACCATGACTACACAATACAAATCGCACCTGTTCACCTCCCGCGAGAGTCATCTTATGCTGCAAGATAATCTTTTGTTTAGATCTTTACATTTTGTTGACCACTTTTCACATAGCATCTAAACCTGTGTGCTGTAATATGCTGGCTCCCATTAAACCTTGCCAGTGTTGTATTTTTCTCCCAGTTTCAATCTGGCAGTACCTACTGATCCCCTTGTAGTGGGTGCCATCTGGCTGACTGTGCCCCAATCAAAAGACTCATTCTAGGGGTTAATGCAACAGCAGCGGAGCAACATGGGAGGGTGAGGAGGGCAGAACCAGTCAGCCAGACCAGACCCAGGCCAGGGGGCTTTGAAGCCCCTCACCCTTGCCTAAAGACAGGGGGTCTCAGCCAACTATCAGCCAAGAACCAGAGAGAGAAGGGCCTTTATCAGAAAGCTTGAGCACAATTGTGGTGTGCAGTGTGGGAGTTGGGTGAGTTAACTCTTTGAATAGATGAATGGATGAATAGAGGAGGAGGGCTGAAACACTAGCATATCCCCCTCCTCACCCGACAGCCTCCCATGCTGGATCTCTGTATGTTTTAGGTTCGCCATCTCGGGGCCCCTAGAGGGCCTCTCCATGGACAGACAGACAGATACCATCAATTACCAAGGCCAGCCCCTGGCCACCATATGGCCGGTGGCTGTATAGGAAAGAAGCCTGTTCAGTTCAAAGCACTAGCCCTGCATATGCTGCAAGCTAACTCATAGAGATGCTGTGCAAATGGTGTGTTTCGAGGCAGATTTGTGTGTGTGTACGTGTGGGTGTGTGTGTGTGTTATGTGCCACACTAGCGTAGGTTTGGCTAGTATTACAGAGTACCCTCAGTGTCAAAGGGTCAAGATTGGGTTACTGGATTTGGATAGACTCGTTTGTGTGTGCACTCTCATATATCTACTTTGTGGGGACTAAACTTTTGGACAACTTCGTAAAAATTAGGACATATTTGGGTTAGTCTGTCTTCACTTCTTCAAATATAATTGCATTTAAGAAAAACTAATAGAAATACACTGAATAAAACATTATATACTTTTTAGCCTTTAATAACACATTAGAATTTCACAAGGCTTGGCTTAGGACATGGGTTAGCCATTCAGTTTTGCTGAGTAGGGTTAGAGTAAGAGGCAAGGGAATGCTTAAAGAAAAACAAGTGTGCATGTGTGAGTATGTTTGTGGAGGAGCTGCTTGAACCCCATGCACAATGAACCTCTGAAGCTGGGATTATTGCTAATGCACAAAAGATTGCTCAAGCTCATTGTGATGTCACTTCGCCATAACTTTTAATACCGGCGAATGAGGCCCGCTCTACTCACTGTGGTCTTCGTAGGTTACCTCAGATCAGAAACGAAGCATGACAGAGAGAAGACAAAAGGACAGAAACAGTGGGACTGTTTAGTTTAGGCACTGTGACAGGAAGGCTTAGGTATTTAGTCTTGTAATGGGAGTGCAAACTCTCCAGTTGGTCTGTCATAATTTTTGTCAAAATACTTTGACGTTTTAATGTAATTACAGCAGAGAAGAATAACCTCACCAGAAAGTGTGGTGATGAGCAAAAATAACTAAGGTCCATACATCCATACTTATTGTACAAATTGATAAGATAAGCATCAATTGCCTTGACTTGAAACTAGTGAAGTTTTGAAGGTATAACTCCACTGTCATGAACTGGAGGTGAACAAAAAAATAAGGTGATGTCTTTTAGACACTTTAACAGTCCGAGTTAAGGTGATCCTACACCGAAGACAGTGTCATGGTTTGGGTAAGGCAAAGCTTCAAGGGGATGTAGGCAGGAAAAGTTGTCAAAAACATCACATAGACTGCCATTATTGTATAGCAGGTGCATCCTTTTTGTCTGCCAATCAACAAACAAAGATATAATGGCAGCAAACTACATTAGTTCAATGAAGGAGTAAGAGCCATGCAATGGATAAGTCGCAAAGTCACTGGGTACTGTATAAAGCCATTCTTTGTTACAAATTCTTTTAGTATGTTTACATCAGATGAGAATTTTAAAAAAATAAAATAATGTAATTAGTCTAACCAACACCGAACATTTAGAATCCATGTAAACATGTTTGCTGACTGAAATTGTACGAAATCAACGTATCCAGATAAATGCGGTTGGGAGCTGAACGGCCCCGCCCGCACTTCCATAGATATTTTGCTAAATTAACTTTTTCTTTTTCATTCTCTTGTCCGCATGCAGAAAGAGTTTTTTATTCAGAAAAACAAAGATTTTTTGTGCTACTCTTTGTGCCTGTTGCTTTCTGAAATGAGCATGTGCTGGAGCCAGGATAACACATTTTCTTAAATACCAGTTTTTCCCAATGTCACGTTGAGCAACAGCTCTGCGTAATCATCCGTCTATATAAACATATCATATTTGTCTTCAAGTTTCACCTTGGCACAAACTTTAGTTTTAGTTTCGAAGCTGTCACAAAAGGAGAATCAGCTCACTAGGCATGCTCAGAATGTTCTTCTCTTGCAAATTGAGATGTCGTTAGTCATATAGTCGAGTCCTTTGAAGCAGCTTTATGCATGTTCGCGTCCAGTACACGGAAGGAAAAATAAGGCTGTAACAGTAAAGAATAACCACAACAGATATTGTACATATTCAATATAGCTTTCCCAAGAAAGCTGCTGTCATCCAGCTATGTTTCTGTTTCTTTTGTTAGACATTTCAATGCATCTAAAATTGTGACTGCAAAGCTGCCCATTAAGGCTATACGTCAACTCGCTCTCACTTAAAGCATTTTGAGACTGTCACTCTGCTCTAATAAAATCCTTATAAAATCAAATTGTCAATATTTCAATGTATGATACTGTTTCACAGAGAAAGTTAGAGGCAACAAAATTATCTTTTTTTCCACAGTCCACAGCCGTGCAGCCTCAGAGATCCCTCAATAAATTGATTCCCCTCTTGTGCATGTATATTGAGATAAAGGGGAGTAGTCCAATTAACTGTCCAAGTCAAGCTATAGTGGTAGCTCGATTACTGTTTATGTAATTGTACTGATTTTTTTTCCATGGACTTTGTGTGTTTGCTGAGGCTGGATGTGGTCATTTAGATGACATTCAGGACAGCCTAAACCTTGTATTAGATTTCACTGAACTTTGGACAGTAAGAAAATTATTACAGGAAATGGTAACACCTTGGAAACATACATATGCGCTTCCAAAGATTGTACTGGAATCAATTGAATTAATGGGAAATAAATTAGATCCATCTTTTACTGTTCCAGCGGGTCACCTTTAGAGTCTGTTGGTAAACGCGATATGGTATTCAAAATTGTGCGTTACTGTGTGAAGTCATTTAATGTCAAAATCTAAACTATTACAAAAACTATTTACATGCAAAGATGCAGTTCCTCATCCTCCTCACCTTTCCACCATGTTGCTTTGCTGTATTACAGCAGATGCTGAGTAGGAACAGACTAAAACTTTTACTTCAGCGTGAGCCTGTTGCAGTTTTTGGTCCACCATGGTTGGGAGGGTCTCCAGTTAGTTGTAATTTACTAGTTGAGTCACGAGATGTCATCATATCCCCCACACTGGAGCTTAGAAATACTTGAGTTTAGGGGCTGAAGACTGAATGTCACTGTGAGTTTGTGCGTGCATTTAATTGTGATTCCTGTTTCATCTGCCAAAGCCATCATCTTCGTCTGACAGCCAATCAACACACATAATCAGACACCTGTGAAGCAGATGGAGTTTTTTTTTTGGTGATGAAAGCGCACATCGTATAGAAGTGACAGTCAAGCCGCCTTCATGCTCTGAACTGCAACTTCTTAAAAAGGACAAATCTTCCCAAACGCACTGTAATTTAATTAGACATGTCTGTTTGAAATCAAACTGCAAGTGGAAAAGAAATCCTACTCTCGCTGGTCCGCCTCCTCTCACTACATGACCATTAACAAAAAACACATTGCCTCATGGCCGGGGAGAGAGTGAGAGAGATGTTTCTGTTTGATATATAATGTGAGAAAGAGCCAACAGCAAAACAAGGAAACATCTGGGTGATTAATCTTTTGGAAGGGAGGAAAACAGGGAGGCAAATTGTACCAGCCAGAATAGGCACACACACACATACACACACACACACCCACACACACAGACAGACTTGAGCACACACACTCAAACCTACATGCACACATATGCACTCGCAAACAGCTGGGAGCCAGAGACAGTGAACCATGTGAGTCATAATCCTCATTAATATTGTATCAAAGCCTCTTTGATTGAGGATCTTGTTGCATTAGTGAGTTGAAAAAAAAGAAAAAAGAAAATTAAATGAAACTGTAACCATTCCAGAACTTGTGTCCTGTCCATGCAGTTTCCTCTAATTGTAGGTTTTAGTCTTAAATTCCAAAGAAAAATTTGTTTTTCACTTTTAAGCCTCTTCTGAGGGCACGCTTACTGGGAACATATGCTCTTCTCATTCATTTTCTGACACACATTCACGCTTAAGAAGCTGCCCAGTACAACCACAGCAGTTACACTTAACTCCACTGGAGCAGCTGCAGGCAAAGCACCTTGCCTAAAGGAGGGAAAGTGTTACTCATTCTCTTTCGTCTGCCCAAACTTGACCTGGCTTGGGACTACAACCACTAACCTACAGTACTTATCACAAATCAGCCTATGTAACCTGGAGGCTACTGTGCTGATGTAACACAGCATATGAGGTTAGATAATCTTTTGCTCCATTTTCATGGCTGGAAAATTTGCTTCTTCAAACTTTTGCAAATATATGATAACTGTGTTTGTTCTGATTTTGCTCCATCGTGTAAATAATTTATCCGTTGTGCTTCAGCGAACTCTTTAGACGTGTTTTGTATGAAAATAGGTTTCATACTTTCACTGGAAATAAATCAAACTTTTTTTTTCCCCTCATAAGGTTAACATAAAACGCATTAAACCTATACAGCATGTTTAGATTTATGAGCCTGTGTACTAAAATTTCATTACGTTTCTATACAGCATTGGTGCATAAAGTTTATTGCAGCACACAGACACACAGCTGCAGTGTGCTGTTGTGCAGGTTTCTCTTTCATTCTCTTAGGCCCTTGGCTGTGAATCCTCCGAGCAGGACGGGACACTGCTGTTTACTTTATCTGAAGCTGACTTACAGTAACAGTTACAGGCTGCAGCATAACAACCCATGTGGGGATGGGCTGAAACTTGTAGATGTTTTTTTTAACTCACCTGATGAGATGGACAGATAGACAGACAACATCTGTCGAGCGTAGCGTACAAGCTCTCACAAGGAGACACTTATACCCAGTGGGGCCCTAAAAAAAGGGGTTCTTTATCCTATCTCGAGGTCACTGCAGGTGTCCTGTGATAGAAACACCCTGACAACACATGACCAGACCACACACACGTTTACTGTAAACGCCGGTGACGTTCAAGCTCAGAAAGCATGTAGCCTGTCTCACGCACAATTGGTAGTGTGTTGCTGTGACCAGCCCATATTGCCACCATGTGTCGTTTACCAGCTTAAACAGTTTCATATGCAAATCACTGCTGTTCCGTCTCTTATTTCATGTGTTTAGCAGCTTGTCACTTCAAAAAAGAACAAGGGATCATGAGATACCAGTGCTCAGATTGTGTCAGTTGTCAATTGGACACAGTGGTGTATCCAAAAAATGTCCGTGTTAATGCAAAGTAACTGAAATCTCCTTTAACAATTTTCATTCTGATGTGCAGCTTTATGTTTGAGATGATTTTTTTTTACAGCTTCCAGTCTTTCCAGTGAAAAGAGACACATGTCCACAGAGACACAGAGGCACATTTTTTTGCTTTTGAGCACTGATTGACAGCGAAATACTTACTCTGTCTTTACACACACACACGTATAAGTACACATACTCATCGCTCTGTTTGTGCTGGCAGGTAGCCATTCTGAAGTCCCGGCCCAGGTCCCATTGCCCATTGTACTGGGGTTTTCCCACTCAGACACACTGGCATTTCCAGGGCCCCACTAGCCTCATATGAACTCTCCTCCAAAACCAGAATGCACTCACAGACATACACTCGTGCACAACAACACTCGCACACATGCACTACGCAATGTCCTACAGAGGTCTGCACAAAGTATAATTAGAAAAAGCACCTAACAAAACACATGCACAGAGGCAGGAAGTGCAGTCAGTGGCTCTTGGCTGCCAGTTCAAACCTCTCCTGTTCGTCACGAGACCAGAACCTTTATGAATGTCCTCGTTCCAATTCACTAGATGAAAAGTGACAGACAGAAATCACTGGCCCTGGCTGTGAGTGCATATATACGCAGAATGTACAAGTGTATGTATGCAAATGTGAAAAGCTGTTTCTCTGGCCTTATGCCTAAAAGCACTAAAATTCAGTGCAGCTTTTGCATTGCTTTTACTCTACTCATCAGCAATCTTTTGTTTTAATTTAAGAGTCTTAAAAGTGCTGTGGCCTTGCATTGAGGAGATAACATGTTATATATATATATTTTTGTCATGATTTGATGTAAGTGGTTTTTCTTAGCTGAGCATGAATACCTGAATAAGCAATATTCTCTCACCTGTTAGCATTCTCATAATTTCATGCACTTTTATTCACAGGCCTTTATGCTGTTCGCCCGTTAGGTACTGATACTGATGCTTATTGGGATCTCAATCTGCCTATGATTACTTACTCTCAAATCGTTGATCATCTGTCAGAAACACCTGGTAACGTGCATTTCTTTACCAATCTGAACACTGGCTTGTGCTTTGAGCTGGTTGTCAGTTGTTTTTACACAAACATGCATGTTAGTTTGCAGCTACACAGTAGTTGGCTGTATGAACTTGGCATGATATGGGCTCATATACTCATCGCGGTCAATAATGCAATTGTCAACTGCATCGGTTTTATTATTTCAACCACCAATGTTTCCACTGTTATCCCAGACAACCGCTTTCCAGTTGCAGCCAAAGCAGATAGCCGCTGCAGGTTGTTGCTACAATAACTCTCCCACAACCAGCGAAGTGGAACAGTAGATGTGGACCTGAAATTCCTACTTCCCATTCTCATTCCCATACCGCTTTCTGCCCCATTCCTGTTGTGGGGACAAAAAGGAATCCATCCGGTCACACGCTGTGCAAAACCACTCAGTAAGGTCAAGGGGATCGCTGCTGGCTGCGACTGTGCTAGATTGTTATCACAGGATAATCCCCCTCAGAGAGAGAGACAATGACACGCTGACTCTGTTATCCTGTGACATTGCAGATAATCTTTTTACCGTAAAGCTAGAAATGTAATCATAATGATAACAAAACAACGATAATGTTAGAATATTGACATGGAAGCTCTGACTTTCTCCACAGATATTCATAAAACAACATCTGTTAAAATATGTGTACTCTGTGACATGTGACTGAATGCGCTGGGACACTGAATTACAGTGCAGGAACAGCAAATTAACTGAAAACTACAAGCTTGATTAATCCCGAAGGGAATTTTTGATGTTACCCTTTTTTTCGTAACTGTCACAGAATTGTTTGTCATAGGCATAGTAACCTCTGACTGAACACACTCTGTTGTTTCAACACTATGTTATGTAGATGGTGTAAAGTATTGTCTATTATGTTCATCAACTTGTGCTACAGTCTTCTTTGTACAGTCAGGTCCCGGAGCTCCAGAGCAGTCCCCAGCACAAAGCCAGCTTTCTTTATCGGTCCGTTCAGTTCCTTTGAATCACCCGCTCTGCTCCTGCTGCTCCTGCTGCTCCTGCTGCTGCTGATGCTTTTAACAGCAGCAGGAGAGGTGCATTTCTTCATCAGTATCAGTGTCTGAGTGACCTCCCTCAGTACCATTCACACTCTCTGGTACGTAGTCACTAAATAAAAGTCTCATTCCCATAATATATCTCATATTACTGATATAAGCAAACGCATTTCATTTTTGCAAGGCAGATATTACCAATCAGGTGTGCTTTCTGTTGAGCTGCTGATCTCTTTCTTCCTCTGTTATATCAATAAGAGCAGAGTTACATGGACTCACTTCATCTTCTTTCTCACCTTGTATTCCCAGAAATTCTAGCTCCGCTGCTTCGCTCTGCGAACTTTTCTGGTGAAAAGTTAAGACGAGTTCACCTTTTCAAGCAGCATCGCAGATGCTAGCCTGACTAATTGCAATTCTCATCTCATGACTGATTTTGTTGTTTTAATTCCAAAATGCGAAACCTGCTGTCACGATCCATGTATTTTTTGTGTTTTTTTATGGTTAGTCTGTTTGGTCTCTTAGTTACTGCTCCCTCCTTTTCCAGTTGTCAGCTCCACTCAATTCACCTGTGTTTCTTCCCTCAGCTGCCTTCACGCACTAATCACCCACGTCTCCATCAAGATCCTCCGTCAATTTACCCCTGGTTTTCCCCGTCTATCTGATTCAGCTTCCTGGTTATGTACAGTCCAGTTTTTCCTTAGGTTCTTCTCATTTGATGTTCGACAGCTTGAACGCAACATTTCTTGTTATGGAGGCTGGAAAAACACCAATTAGTGCTCATATTAAAGGATTTTGTGTTGGCTGCAAACACTTGATTATATCCCAGTCATTCGAGTCTGCAGTCGGCTACATCTTAGAAAAAGAGATTTTTGTGATTACTCTAATATTTTGTTTACAGCTTGATAGATGAATTTGGTCAGGAGACTGCTTTTTGTATTTATAAGACATTGTTCTGTAACATTGTAACAATTAGATCACATTATTTTCATCAATACTAAGGCCGAGTTGTTTTTTCTGTGTTTTACATAGGTTGTTTGGGGGATTTGATGTTTTGTGAATTTGACCGCATGTAAGATGATGATAAAGACAGAAGACATGTGAGATCATGCTGGTGACCAGCTCATACAAAGAGGAAAGGAGCTTGTTGTGGTTATGTGGGATGGATACTAATCTCTCTTCCATACTAGAGAGGAGATTAGTGCATCATGGGCCTCATGAGAGAAGGATCCATATCATTGTCTGTATGAGCTGAGGCTCCCCTGGGCTTGTTGCTTTAAACAAATCCCAGCTCTTCCTATCTCAGTCATAACACTCCCTCTGCTGCAGCGCTGTAGTGTATGTATGGGATATGAGTGTGTGTAAGAGTGCAGAAGTGTGTATGTAATCAATTTACAGCGACGGAGAGAGACAAAGTGGAAGGGATGCACTTATGAGTCAGAGTCTGTGTTTGTTTTAGGCAGATTAAGGCCAAAATAAACCACCGTAACCTTTGTGTAGATCTTTTTTCTTATGAAGTAGCAACTTACTGCTTTAGATCCTCCTAAATCATTTGATTCATGATTGTGATGATCCTTTCAATATTTAATTATCTACTTTTCAAGCATTTGTAAAATATATACATTTTCTCCAAGTGCTCATCTTCCATAACAGCGCCTCTAAATCAACTCACCAAGGGGTGCTTATGATGTCTTGGCTGATTAGCATCAAACTAAACTAGCATGAACGCTTCAGTTGCAATGCAAATTCCCTTTCCTTGGTCTTGCCCAGAGAGAGTGTACTACGTGGCCCGAGTGAGCGAACCAAAGCGAAATCCACATATGTCTTGCATTTGGACATTAAAGCCAACTATTATGAGATTAAATCAGGGACTTGTGATATTCAGTTCCACTCTCAGCTCCCACCAGCCCCAGTCACGCAGAGGGAACTTTCAACCTGATATTATGTTCGGTTTTTGCCAGAGCTTCGCAATCAACCACAATGAAAAGGAAGTTTGTAAAGGTGTTTTGTTTTGAATTGTAGCTCGGGAGAGATAGATCCAGGTCAAAGGGAAGGTTCAGTGATGCTGTCACATTTTTTCAAACTGCAGATTTGATGGGTCATAGGACTAAAGATAGAGCCTTTCCATTAACCTGTTGCCCTGAAACCCTGTTGGCTTTGAGCACTAACAATAACTGTTTATTGTCTGTTTATAACTAACTAAATAACTAAATATGTCTGTTTTTTAGTGTTATTAAGGTCGACTCAGCTACAGTACCATGGCATGCAGACGGTTTAAAGTCGTTGATTGTTTCTAGAGCAGAAATATGTCAATTAACTGTCATAAAAGAGGCTCTGAGCAGTGTGGTAATATTGGATAAAGCATTTTTTCTTCCTACCCACTCCTTCCACTGGGGAGCCTGGGCCCTGTAAAAGGCCTTTCTGTTGTGTGGTAAATTTTGTTTCATGGACAATAAAAAAACACACACACAAGGAGGGGACAGAAACCTGCAACATGTTTGTGCATTTAAGAAAGAATAGAGAGACAATCGAATGGGTAAGCATGTATGTGAATGTATTTGTGTACGATGCATAATTCTTAATTCACCTTCCCATTATCAAACCCCATGTTGCCTTTTTCATTCTCTAAGTATATTGCTATTGCGTGTGTGTGTGTGTGTATGTGTGTGTGCGTGTGCGTGCGAGTGTGTGTGTGTGTGTTTGACAAGTTGGAAGCTACCCTGTTGCTGTCTCGTGGGCCTGTTAGGTGATGAATGACCATCAGGCCCACTAGTGACAACCCGGCTCCTAATGACTTACTGGCTGGATGACTGGCCTTAATGGAGGAACTGCAGAGCTTTAGAAAGGGAAAACACACACACACGCACACACACACACATACACCCATAGGAGGTTCCACGTGGGGTTCAGTGTGACATGTATCCTTGCATTAAACAGGAGACACACACAGAAATGCATACTGCTGCTCATTACTCATGTTGTAAGGGTGGGAATATGTTTTTCTCATCTTGGTGAAAGGAATACATGACAGAAGTTGTTCCTATTTATCAATCACAGAAGGTCTGATAGTGTAGTATTACGTTGGCCAAGGCCCTCGTGTTTGGAAAGCTTTGAATTTGATCCTAGATCAGATCAGTAAAAGTGAACAGCAACAAGTCAAGTTTCTTTTTTCTTTTTTTTTTTCCTAAGGCCTTATTTTCCTTTCCAGCTCTGAGTCCCATTAGGCCGTGCTGAAGAAGTTGAAGCAGAAGGCCGAGATGAAGTGGAGGGGTGTGGGGTGGGGAGAGAGATGGATAAAGAGGGAAGGAAAGGGAGAGGCATTAAGAGAAGGAGAAATAACCTAAGAGTGAGAGTCAGTCTGGCTGCTGCCTCCAGTAAGCCAACTGGGCTCTGTCCAGTTGTTAGGGGTTCTGGAAAAATTAGCAATCATCTGCAAACCATCATCCAGTGTCCACACTTGGACCGCCTTTCAGCACCTGTCACCCATCCCATCAGTGTGACAAACTCAAATAAACATCCTAAATTAATCACACCATTACCAACAAATCCACCAGCTATCATCCTCCAGCTTTCCTTCAATGACAGTCTCTACTGTAAAAATAACCAAAACATCCCCGACTGTGCAGCTGAGGGATTTCTTTCTCTTAAATTCTATTTTTTTTCTTCTTCCATTCCTTCATTTATGCTTGATTGTTATGAGGCCCATGTGTGTTCATAAGCAAAGCTGTCAAATGTTTGGGTGCGGTTTACAAGCTGTTTAGTCACAGTGCGGAGGGAGAGTGCGGTGCGGTTGGTCCTTTCACTGCTGGGTTTTTCTTTAAGGTCCCTCCACACTGTGCTGCTCTGCATCAACCAACTCATTCCTTAGATTGATAACTGTGTCCGAGTGCACACATGCTACAAGATTATCCTGAAAAGACTTATTTATTACTTACTTATTGCACACACAATGACGCCATCATATTGTAGGAAGTGAATGTTAGCTAATAATCATTATCTCATGTTATAAGTGGGTAGGAATGTTAACTATAGTGAAAGTGCTTCCAAAACAAGTGGAATCTATTCAGAGGCTACACAGGGACTGAAAAAACACTGAAAAAACACTGAAAAAAAACAAACAAACTAAGTTAATAATGTTAATTAAATGTTAATAATACTCCACTTTATCACAATGTGCAATATAACATAGGTGGTTAGATTGTTTGTTTTGTTGGAAAATTGTGTTCCAAGTTTAAAAAAAACTCTAATTTCTTCCATTTTTCATTTGTATAAATTTTGGTGGCCTTAAAAGTCTTGAAAGACGCTCTGCTGGCATGAGGGAGCTGTCTGCTGGGGAAGGGTGGAGGGAATCTCCTCTACATTCCAGCTATTAAGATTTGAATTCACCTCAAACCTTGCTCTAGCTCACTGAATCCATGTTTGACTCAAGAAATTGTCAAGAAATTGTCACCCCATCATATTTATCTGAGCTTTTAACTGTCCGTAATCCTGGTAGAGCTCTGAGGTCAACAAATCAACTTTTGTTGGAAGTGCCCAGGTCAAAATACAAGCACTGGGGTGACCGAGCCTTTTCCGTTGCTGCCCCCAGGCTCTGGAATAAGCTCCCCCCCGAGATGCGTCTTATTTCTGACCTGGGCCTCTTTAAATCTAGGCTTAAAACATACTTATTGCAGATGGCTTTTAATACCCAGTAGAATGGTGACTCTTTTATATTATCTTATTCAATTTTGCTGTATTTTATTGCGTTTACTGTTATTTTATTGTTTTGTACTTATTCTTTTCTTTATTTATTATCTGCTGTAAAGCACTTTGGTACACCGAAATGGATTGTTGTAAAGGGCTGTATAAATAAATGACATTTACATTTACATCCAAGAAGAAAAGAGAAAAGAAAAAATGAATCACCTCCATGGAAGTTTCACCTTCAGTAAGTCAAGGAAACAGTCCTCTGCACAGACAAGAACCAAAACTACCAAGAGTCCAGAATAAAGAAACTCTGAAGATTTGTGCCAGCAAAGAGGAACATGGAGGCTGTACTGCACCACTGTGTGTTGACCAGCTCTAGGCTATACATATCATTTTAGGCCTAAATGTTGTTTTTATCTAACTGAAAACCAAAGCGGTTTATTTTTACCATGTTAAAGTATATTATTGACTTCTTCATGCCGTTTCTCTCTTATCCCCAGAAAGATCTGATCATAATATGCATCCAGAATTGCCCAGATGTGATCAAAGAGGGACAAAACCAGTGCAGCCATGTGGCTGTTGCTTTGAGCTCTATTGTAAAAAAAGTTCCATCAGAGGTTTCCATGGTTTTATTGCGTCGCAGGTGTATCAGTTGTGCAGCAGGTGTTGCGAGCTGCCATGCTGTGCTGCAAGGAAGGGGGGGGTTGTCATGGCCAATATACGACGGAAAGACCCTCTCACACATGGTGCTGGTGCTGGAGCCCTCTGGAAAATCCATCCAAACACTCACACAGATTGACACACATGGTGACTCTGAGACATGCTCCTGAGTCAGATAAATACACAAACGCTTAAATGAGAAGACACACGTGGACACAAGGAGACTTGTTCTCATAAGCACATTCAAAAACTGGGCCTCAAATGCAGAGTTATTGGATATATGTAAAATAAACCTTTTTGTGGCAGAATGTGGTGGGGATGGGTCAAAGCTTTAGCTCAAAATATCATTTCATTCAAATCTGAAGCGATACAAATCCATCCCTTTATTTTTACTTCACTCCTTTTGTCTGACATTCACAAATATGTCTGTTTTGCATCAGATGCACAGCTCAGTCCCATCTCTTTTACACAATGTCGCTGCCTCTGCATGTAGACTTTTCTGTCCTCACTGTAGAGGGCACTCTTCCTCCCCATATCGTCTGTCTTGTGCCTGTCAATCCTTGCTTTCGTACTCCTCTGGTCTTGAACACTTTTTTTTTTCATTGTGCATCTTATAGTTCCCAACTCTTTCCTTTCCTTTCTCCTTGTTCACTCACACATACACACATGCTGCCAGTGAGTGTGTTCACTGGATCTATTAACGCTGTGTAAACAGCAGAGATGTTTGTGTCTTCATGACCAGAGGCCCTTTTTCTCACTAACTATAGCTAGTTCACATCATCAGATGGAGGGATCTGAGCATGTGTCAGAGACATGGGTCTCGACGTGGCTGCATTAAAACAGCAACTATGAACCTATGCAGCCTCTCTCTGGCCAATCACTTGCATGAACCCACTCACTTTTTTCTTCTTGTGAACCCCAAGTGCTTTCCCAAAGCAGTATTGTTGCCCTGCTTCTTGGCTGTTGTGTCTCCCACTCAAATAAATCTCCTTCTCGTTATCGCAGAGCAACAAATATTTACGTCTACCCTAAATCCATGAGAAACATTCTCATGGCCTCCCTGATTAGTTATGTCAGCCTCGGTCCTGCTGTGCCAGCACAAGCTCATTTTTTGCCGTGAATCATTGTCCAGTAACAGCCAATAAGACTCCCTCTCTGACTCCCCTTTGTGCCCATGAAGCTTGTGGGTAATTACTATATTTACGTCCTGGTGGAAGGAGCCAGGCTGGCGGTCACCTGGGTAGCTACACAGGTATTCCTGTTGTACTGTGTAATTTTCATTTAATACCAGGAGCAAGCTAAATATTTGCATTCCACCACAGGAAGAACCGCCCCCACAAAACGCAAACTCTCTCTTGCCATATAAAACTTCCAGTGGCTCCCCTCTTGTGCCTTTGAGAAATCTCGAGGTGTTTGCGGCCCCCCCGACCTGCCATTACATGTGAGAGGGTGTGAAAAAAAATAATCACGCTGTGTATTTTTACATCTGCGTATGTGTGTTCCCGTTATACGTCAGGTGTAGTGGACAGTCCCACAGAGAGGAGGGGAAGAGAGTCACTTCCTCCTCAGACTTTGATGTCCAGACTGATTTCCTGTCGTCAGGGTACTAGAAAGAGCAGGGAAAGGGGAGAGAAAAACATGTTCTTTTGAATGGGCTGCCTTTGTTTTGGCTAGAGGCCTTTCTCATTACATGCAGAATAGTAACTGGGCCAGTTGGGATTGTGTGAACTTCAAACTCATCAAAGCTAGAGAAGTTTCCATGTTTCAGTAAGTTTTTGTGTGCGTGTGTGTGTGTGTGTTGTTTTTATCCCAAGTTGAATTTTATGGATGACTTCTGTGACATGGGAAAATATTACATTTCAGAGCAACCGCTCAATCCACTCAATCTCCTTTTGGTGTCACTCGTCAGACGCACATCTCCAGAGGACCCAACATCCACATTTATAACCCGGCTGTAACAAATGTTCAGGCCGAGAATGGCTAACAGGCCCCCAGGGAACAAACGAGAACATTCTGTTATTGTTTTCAGAGAGGAAATAATCCGTTAACAGTAGGATGCGCTCTGCTGGTTACTTTATTTATTTCTTTTCAGAAGCAATTAGGGTCTGTTAATTAAGCCCATAAAACACAGTCAGATATTGTGCTCTGGGCCTAGCCATGGTACTTATCCTGGCACCGTTCTAGGAAATGAAATGGTGAAGTTTAATCAGTCATTGGAAGTGGAAAAAGCAAGTCAGGAGGGGAAACCTGGTTTTAATCTGTGAAGGAAGTATGTTTAAGTTGTACTTTGCCATGACGGAAGGGTGCTTTGGTAACATAATTCAAACAGCAGATTATTCTAAATTGAAATGTGAGGTGAAAACAGTCGAGCGCGCAGGGTAGATGTGGTTACCGTCTCCCGTGAGAGTCCTCAGCAAGTGAAAAAAATGTTATCAGTCTCACGTGACACTGCCTTGCTAATGGAGAGAAGGACGCTTTATTTGACCTTGAAGTGTCTCAGAGGTAAATGGAAAATATCTGATGAAGTCGTGAGTTTTTCTGTCTTTTCCTGGGAAGCGCACTGCGTGCCGTTCACGCGCAGTCGCTGTTTGATGGCTCTTCGGCGGACCGGGTGACACATGTCGGAGAGTTCATGTCCGTCTCTGATGGTGCCCTCTTCGCTAATGAGCTGTCAGCGCTGCAGTTGTGAGAGCCCTCAGAAAAACAGGATGAGAGCCGCTGCGTCACTTTGAAGTGCCTGCGTATGCCGATGTGTGTTGTTGTGTCTTTTACGGCTGCGTGGAAACAGCTTTCTTCTCATTTCTTTTAGAATGTGGTATTTCGGCATGTGACGATTAGGTATATATGAAAACAAAAAATGTTTGAATATCCTTTTTTTTTTTTTGTTGAAAGAGATATGTGTGTCAGTATGTGTGTGTGTGTGTGTGTGTGTGTATACAGTGCTGTCGAGGGATCAGCACACCTGTAGGTGGGTGTTCATTACAGCAGGCCTGAGTGATGGCTTGGCCTATGGGAGGCCCTTGTTCATTGTCATCTCCCTTCACTTAATTAGCCCTCACTCACAGGTCAGAAGAGACCCCCGAAGGCCCCCTGTGTGAGTTTTGTTGCTTGCCAGGAGACATCCAAGTGTGCATGCGCTTTCACACATGCTTAGGCACACACTGTGTCCACTCCTCCTAACCTTATCATCAAGCCACCTGTGCATAATTTTAAGGCAGATTAGACTGGCACAGTCTGGGCCTTGTTTCGCTGATACGTTGAAATTACACCTCAGTAGTCGTTCAGAAACAGCAGCACGGAGCCAAATGTCTCTTTGTTTCCGTCTCTATCAGGAACTTTCACTCGAAGAGATTAGAAGTCGACCCATTACTGGAAATGCTGTTAGCAGGGCTCATTATTGTGAAATGACATTGATCTCTGCTGCAGAAAAAAAATAATTAAGCGCAGCTTTTTTCCATTTTAAGACAAACGCACAAAAGGGTTTTTCTTTTCTTTTCCTTTCTTAGATTAGACGCCTGTGCAGGTCTCTCTTGGTTGCGTGTGTGGTGGAGCAAAGCTGCTTATTAAATGGCTTTGCGGTAACTCACCTCGGGCTCAGATCCACTTGGCCTCCAGCGAGGGGGAGAAGAAAGGGATGAAAGTGAAACTGGAGCAGTAAGGAAGGAAAAAAAGAGAAAGAGAAGGTGTGCAGTATTTTCGGTTTCTTTAAGAGGGAGGAGCTGTCAGGAGTAAAATATAACTGAGTCAATGAAGCCGAGAGTGTGGTTGAGAGTGAGCAGTGTGTGTTTTCAGTATGAGAGTTTACTTATGAGTGAGATCAAGCCTAACTCAAACTTAGAACCTACGTTTTTAAATCAGTCATGCTTCTATAGGCACTAGCAATGTTGTGCTATGAATTCTCCAAAAGAAAAATACTTAGCAAGGCTTCTGTAGAGCCAGTTGGTTTCAGTATAGACCGTTTATGGTCTTCTTCTGACCTAAAGAAGTATCCAATCCTGCATTTTTTTTCCTATTCCACTTGAGTCAGATATTTCCTGCAGCTAATAACGTTTCATTTATTAGAGTCAGTGTTATTGCTTCTCTTTGCTACCTAACAGCCACTCCCCCTGCGTCTGCTCACATGAGTTCCTGCATTGCTCGGAGGCCTGCGGATGGCGGGAGACGAAGAAGAGGAGGAGGAGAGGACGGTTGGGTGTGCGGGGCAGGCTGACTCCTTCAGCTCCTCTTCCCTTCCCTCTTTCAAACCTGTCAGGCAGCAAGCCAGAGAATAATGTGGAAATGTGGCTGGCTGGCGTCGTCTTGATTAAGTCTGTGCACGTGTCTCGGCAGAGAGGAGACCCCGGGCTTAATCACCCTTGGTCTTGACACTCTCCTTCTCTCTCTGTTTCTACCCATATCTTTTTGTTTTCTTTCTCCCTGTCCTCCTTTTCCTTTCCCTTTTCTCCTTCTCACTCCGCCCACTCCAAGGCTGAAGGCAATGAGTTTTTTTCCCTCTCTTTTCAACTCTTTTTTTTCTTTCGTGCTTTTTTCTTCCCCTGCTGTCCTCACTCTTACTGTGTTACTGACTTTTCATTTCTTTGTGAAGACCTTTTTTCACCCCCCCTCTTTTTTTTCTTGTGTTCCATCATTTACTACACTTTTTCTCACTCTTTCCCTTCTCTTGCACCACTGTGCCTTCTCTCCCCCTTTTTTCCCAACTGAGCTCTATGTGCATGTGTTTAAGGCGGGCTCAGCGTGACCCTATGTAACTTTATCTGTGAAATATGGGTTGAAGACACATCTTGTTGTAAAAGTGAGGTTGTGTTTCCCATCGTTCAGCACGGTGCACTATTCAGAAGTGGAAAAGCACCACTCTTAACGGCTCTTAACAGCTCCAAGCTACATTGAATGCATGAATATACATGCATTGAATATTGCTCCTCTCTGAACCGGATACACAGTTCTCTACTTTTGGAATCATACTATGCCATCTATGAAGCAGTTGAGTTTATCTCTGAACAGGATTGAGGACATAATTTGTTGTTTTTGTGTGACATTTATTCGAAATGGTGGAGAGATACGGCAAGTTGGGCAGTAATCATAAAACCAATTAGAATGGAATGACTTTCTTTTTAATGTTTGTGGAAATATCAATGTAGTATATTAAATGATAAAGCAGTCATGTGGCAAGAGCTGCAGGTTGTTAGAGTGATTTTCCCACATCAGTGTTCCTTAAAAGCAGAAGCTTGGAATGCTTACTGGCTGCTAAACCGGCCTGCCTGCAGCCTAGACCTGTCATCCAATGTAGAGGGATGACAAAGGAGGCCCGTCATTTTTGAGCAGCGGAATTTCTAGACACGAACAGGAAAGCGTAGCACTTTCAAAACTGCTGCGGTTAGTCTCCTCGGTTCCGCAACACTTATGCCAATTTCACACTTGAAGATTTTGAGTGTCGCTGGTTCATTGTGGTGTTTACACCATGTAATTGTGAATTTTGAAATCTCCCTCGTCGTTATCGATCCAATAAAGAAGACGCCGGTAGCTCCTGTTGATTTCAACTCTCTTGCTTGTCTGATCTTTGAAATGAGTGTCAGTTTCTCTCCACAGCTTATTTCTCCCGAGTCTGTCACAACACTGAATGCTGGAAACATCAAAGAGGCCCTCCGAGTTCATGCCTGCTGTATGTTTATTTTCCTCTTGTACGTTTCCCTCTGTTGTGTCCCCTGACCTTTTATCTTATGCGCTCATTGGCTGTTGTTCCTTACTAATCAGCTCCTCTCTGGCAACTCCTTTGGAATATCAAACGAGGTAGATGTTTGATCAGAGACTGGGAGAGGACAACAAGCCACTGAAATCCTGTTTGTGAAATGTTCACACGCAGCCACCGATAACTGTCTCAGTCATTTGTCATGAAGATTGGGCTAAAGCCATTGCAGTGCGCACTTGGCTTTAAAAAGTGTTGTGAAAAGAAAAGGTGATTCAACACAGTGAAATCATGCCATTTGTTGTTTTTTTATAAAAAACATTCAAAAAACAGTAACTGTTTTCCATGAATTTAATATAGAAATCTTCTGCTAGAAACTGTCTGTAAAGATTGTACACTGCTCAAACATGTTTCAGCTGACCGTTTTAGCGATTTTTTTTCCTTTTTTACTGTATGAAATGAAATGCTTCGGAGTTCTCTCTCAGTTTCTGAATCTCTCGTCAGACCTTTTTATCAGAGAGACATTTCCCATGAGTTCTCTTTTTTGGGCTGGTGATTCAGTTTGGAGGGTTTTAACTGCATTGAGGTTGTGGAGGTCTTTATCTCAGAACTGTGGTTGCCTGTCCAAGCTCCCTTCATGTCTTCACTCTGTAAGTGTGGGCACACACATACATGAGCATTGGCAACAAGCGGCTTTTTTAATCATTCCAATTCTCTTTGCAGTCACTAGCTTTGAAGTGGAGATCCAGTTTGACATTTCTGTGGTGGAAAATGAAAAGCCAGAAATGATTGTGTTTCTAAAGTTATTGTCGTGTGAAACACATTTCTTTTACATGTTTGAGTTTAGAAACTTGGAGGTCAGTGGCAAGCTGTGAGTGGAGGTGGATCCCAAGCAGAAAGACGGTCCCACCTCGAAACAGGCAGTCTTATGCTGCGGTGATTGGAAAGTGTAGCAGGATTTCCAAAGGCAACATGTCCAGTCATCATTTTACTTACTCACCCAGAGGTCGACAACACTGCCTTCATTTAGCCGAGGGGGGCTTTGTAACGCTTATGTGCACATTCCAGAGTAACCGCACACATATGCACACACCGACACATACAGATCCCGATGCCTGCATCTTTGTTAGTGCTACCTTCCTCTGCACTGACTCAGCAGGGTTAATGTGGCAGCAGCAGATGCAGGGCTTCATCCATCACACTATCCCAGTGTGCTAAATGATTCTATTAACACGTCACGCTGGCTCAGCAAAGCTCCCAATGTTCCCACCTCCACAATGTGGTTCCAGCAATCCAACCCATGCGTTGATAATTTGCCCTGAAAAATTGGCCAGGGACAAGCATCCAATTATGGCTTTGCTCTCTGTTCCCAGCGCCTCATTTTAGATAACTGCTCTCATAACTGAGCTCTTTGAAAACAGGATGAATCCCACACTTCTTCCTCTACATCTTCATTTTATTGTTTTTCACTCTCTTTTTTCCCCCCCTTTTGTCCCCCGGTGGTCTCTGCAGTTGTTCTGTTTGATGTAAATGTGGCTGACAGTCGATCAGCGTTGTATCACATTGGTGTTAGGTGAGGCTCGCTGACAGATATCAGCTGATCTCAAGTTAGTTTAGTGTTATGACAAATAAATTCCTCTGAACTTGAGAGTGTCATTTAATGCTCCAGGCGCCGAGCCAACATGTCTGTTTTTCCTGTCTGTCAGTGTGGAGTTGTGTTAAAGTCATTTTTCATCATAGTCACTACCCTGGCTTACAGACTGCATCATGTTTTAGGTTGTTGTGTTATGGTGATATTGAATCATTTAAAATGAATAACATATGTGCTTGTATGTCTCTATGTATCTGTCCCCTAACTGTGTGCTAACGTTTGGCTCCAGGTTTCTTAAATACACTGGATTCTTTGCCATATTAGTACTTTTCATTATAATTGCAACTCAGTGGTTTTCTTCTTCTGTTTTTAATTTTGATGTAGAATTTAGTTTTATTTTCTGAGCTTATGAAGCAGACACTCAGTACACTGTGTTGTTTTTAGTTTGGCAGCTGCTCCCGTTTCCAGCCCCCCCCCCCCCCCACAGATATTCTGGCTATTGTTAGCTCTCCCCCTCAACATTAGATTTCGCAGATCTGGCAGCTCAAAGCTGAACTACCTGGAAAATAACACACATATCACTCTAAGTGATTGTAATCCATGCTGGAACTCTATCCCAACAACAAAGTTCAGGCATTTTTTCAAAAGTCTAGACAACAGATGCAAGAAATATGTTTTTCCTCTCTGCTCTTGAGATAGCAGCAGTTTTAATGGAACGTATTGAGTCAAAATACTGAGTTTTACTGTAACAAAACATTTTAGACAGCCACGCCGAGGGCCTCAAACAGTATTCAAATGTTGCTGACACAGCTGCCCTACAGCATTTAAATAACGCTCCAAACAGTGCCGGTGTCAAAAAGGCATCGTACAAAGTGCGTCGATTTTTTTCTTGTTTTGAGCTGTGACACAAACTCATAACTCATCCTGACACACTCCCCTCTCACATCTCATCTCACCCGAGAACATTAGGAAGGTCAATTTGACCAATCATTGACACTGCTGCACCCGCTGAGCCCTCTGATCATCTTTCACCCTCCTCCTGGGCCCATGAACTCTTAGTGTACAGTCATCTGATCCCAGTGCAGCAGTAAGCAAGAAGCTTTTCCTGACCTGGACTGCTTACATTGTCAAAAGAAATGGAATCTTAGCTTGAAGTGAGCTTTTTAGGTGTAACAGTGCGCCTCATTTTTGTTCTCTCGTTCTCTGTTGGCATATGCAAGAAATTAAATTGGACTATCATTTGTGTGAGTCACACAACACCTCCCTGTGCTCTGCTTACTGTACCAAAAGTCAGAACTGACCCTTTACTGTTTGACCAAATGTAGTTAATGCAACCAATCAGAAAGGGAAGAACAGAAAAGACTGTTTTAGATGAGCTAAATTAAGACATCAATGATTCCTAACAGGAACTGGTAAAAGAAAACATACTTCCTCTTAATAAATGCACCAAATAGTCCTTTTTTCACCTCACACGCATACTCACACAATTTGACACTTTCATCTGATGAAGAGGGAAGGCTTTGTTCTGCTCACTGTAAGTCTAGGTTTGTTCGAAACAAGCAATTTTGGCATAATTCTGAAGAAATTTGTTTGGCTTTTTTGAATAGGATGATTCATGCGCCGCTGCCTGTTCCTGTTTTATGTATCACTAATAGTCCTTCTCACGAAACACCCCCTATTGCTGATTCCTCCACCTTCTTTTTCTCTGTTCTTCGTGTCTTTTACAGCAGTAACATAGCCCTTCTCCTGTGCAGAAGGACCCTCCATGTAAACTGATGTTAAGGGTTCATTTTAATATTCTAAGACCTGAGGTTTTATTCTGTATGCTTTTTAATGTCTTCTGGCTATTTGGGATGAGCAGGACCTGATGAATGTAAAACCAAAGCTTTGTCTCTAAACAGGAAGCAGTTTTTTAGGGGAAAAAAAATAAAAACATCCTCTGTAGAACTTAGGCCTATTTTATGAGATGGGACACACAACTTTGAAGAGGTTAAAATATCAACATAACAATTAAACTGTAACTTTAAAACTTTGTGTTTTTTTGGAGATCTTTAAAACCAATCAACCTTTATTCATCTGCAAAGGTTGACACCCAATCATAACTAAATGTATTTGATAACTTAGGTGTATTATAGTATCATAGCACAAAGAGAACAAAAATACGAAGTTTATGGGGGCATGAAAGCAATTTAGCCTGCACTTAAGTGTGAGTTATAAAGAAACACGAAAGGCCAGTAAGGACTTATATATGACACTGAAAAACTGATTATCACTGGAATTGGACTAAATAAAATGCATGGAAATGGGGTTACTCCACCTGAAATTGTATGAACTTGAGCTTCTAAAACTGGACTAACACATCCAGCTTGATCTTCGGCATTTTCACTAAAAAATTGGATGGGCCTTGGTGCCCTGCGCATGCTCTAAAGTTTTTGTAAAAGCTGCGTAAGTGTAAGTGCATATTGATACAACTTAAGTCCCCAGAAAGCTGCATTTATTGGAATTGTGACTGAAAATCAGCCCATTTCCAGACTGTCGCTCTGCTCTAATAAAATCTGTACTTTACGACCAAATCTGACAATCTCAACATTCAAGTAACTTAAAGACAACATCTGTGCCGTGAATTCATATCCCACAGAGAAAATAAGAAGTTAGCATTTTCTCACACAGTCCACAACATTGAGATGTCGGACATATTTCCGTCAGCAACTCGATACCCCTGCTGTGCATGTATACTGTTTCAAGGACAGTGGTGCAGTCAAGTGGCGCAGTTGAGCTGCTACCATAGCTCGATTCAAATGTGCATGTAACCATACGGAGTGATACAACCTCATTTAGCCTCTCCCAGCTTCCCTGTCTGCCTGCCTGACTGCCTCTCTGACTGCTTGTGTGTTTGGACTGCTGGTGTAATTACAGTCCAGGCAGGGACAGACCTGGAGACAGAAGCAGTGTGCTAATTGAATGGTGGACCTAGAAGAAAGCCATTAAAGCCAAGTCTGCCAAGACTTTCTTAGCCTCATCTGCCACCATAAATCCTTACTGTCCAGAATTACTTGCTGCTATTACCACTTCCACTCCCGTCACCACCTCACCTTGTCCCCTGTGTCTCAGATTCTGTCCGAGAGTGTACTATTTTCCCTTTTTCTGTTTTTTTTTTTCCTTTGAACTTCTTCATAATGGGATTTACTGTTAACTTAGCTGCTGTGCACAGATAGAAAGAGTATCATTTATGGAAATGAATGGGAGTTTAGGGGGTTTATATTCATTACTCTTGTTTTGTGTCTGTGTTTTTTTTACTTTTATCTTGTATCTCAGTGCAAATAAATGAAAGCCAAATTAAACCAAAGTCTGACAGGGTTGTTTATTAGCCCACCGTTTTTCCAGTAATTTCCGCTCCAAGTTTTGAGAGAAGCTTGCAGCGTTATATCCGGCCATATAACCATATCTCTCATTTGAAATCCTCTCTTCTCCTTTCCTCTTTTAACAAGTCAGTGCTGTGGTGAATTGGACAAGATATAGCCCAAGTCTCCCTCTGCCTTCATCATTTAAACAATGAGTCTGGTGCATATGGTAAGTATATACTTAGATGAGGAGGCATATGGTTTATTCAAGGCTTGAAGAGCTGGCCCCCTGAGCTTCAACACTGCAGTGACAAAGTGCCTTTAGCTCTAACTAAAGGTCTCCTGCCTGTACGTCCATGTTGTTATTAAGTATGTGTCAGTATGTATCAAGAAGACTCTTAACAGCAACAAATAAGCCACCTGTATCTCTTGAATCCCGAAATTTGAGTCCATCACTCTTTCTCCAAACCTCCCTTGCGGAAAAGAAAAACGAAGATGTCAGACTGTTATGCTGTATATTTCTATCACTTTCCTTTCTTTCTCTTGTCCACAAGCAGAACTTCAGAAATTGCCACTGACCATTGGTGAGGCCCCTTTGGCCTCCCACAGCTGAAAAGAGGAACAAAAAGGCAAACCACAGTAGAAAGGCCCAATTAAACAGCAGTCTTTAATGTCAGACTGCCCCCCACTGTAGCTCCAACCACACATGAATGAAAGAATAATACTCTTTTGAAAAGAAGCTTGGTTTTATAATCTAAACCCATTGGCTTATGAATAGGAAACCCCTTAGCAAAGAGGACCCACAGGTCACCCTTCATTTCTTCCTTTCTCTGTGTTACCTCTTCTCTTCTCTATCTCTCAACTCTCCTTCTTCTTCCTCTTCTTTTTCCCGCTGGGTCCATAGTCGGGATTAAGCCGGGCAGGGCTGTGGCTGCACCCCGACCCCCAAAGCTTGCCCTTACTCCCACAAGTGGAAGGTGGTGCTAATTGCGCCTGGACATGCACACGCACACAAAAACACACATGAACAGCCATGTGTGTTGGCATGACCAACCGCTGGGCTCATGTGCTTGGATTACCAGAACACTATGAAAGAGAAACAGCCAGTTTAATTCAAAGATGGTGGCTGCAGTGGGACTCAAAATGAGGGGTGGGCTTAGGTGATCAGAGGGGTTAGTGCCAGGGGTTATCCCAGAAAATGCTTGGATGAAAAAGAAAAAAGAAAGGGCCTTAGCAAACCCCCTCAGTACCCACCCTCAAAAACCTCCCCACCCAGGCATGGTTACCCCCCGACTGGCAGCAATAAATAGATTCTTTCTCTAACATGCCTAATCCTGCTAAATAGCAACAAATCCTATTAGGCCATGAATTATAAATCCTTCTTCGCCACCTCACCCTCCCCACTGAAGAAACTCAGTCGCCCTCCCGTCTTCTGGACACGCAGACATAAACCCATTCATATGAAATGATCTCAAGAATGTTGATCTGAATACAATGTGACTGTGACAGTATAGTACAGTATGTTTATATGTAAGCTGTTTGCTTTCTGTTCGAAATACTTGTGTACGTGGCATTGCGTGTGTGTGTGTGTGTGTGTGTGTGTGTGTGTGTGGCCATTTGAAGTACTTTTCACCACTTGTCATTCTGGGCTGAGTTATTCAGCCTGGCTTTTATACAGATATACAGGGCACGGGTGCTTTCGTAGAAAACAGAGTCGGTTATGTCCAAATGAATACGTATGGCTTTGTTTGTCTTGCTCACTGCCAACTATGTATGACCCTTGGCAGTGGCTTTTGATTTGTCAAAAGCTACCAATAATGCCTGCTTAAATTCTAAGGACCAGAAGTGACCACATTTGGACAAGAGTGTGAAACTGAAGAAAAACAAAAAAAATGTATTGACTCAAGTTGGCACTCTTTGTGTGGGAGTCTGTTGGAGCCAGAAGACGTTTGGCTTTGTTTCAGACCTGTTTTCTACCTCCATCTTACATGTACAGTCTATGGTACACAGTAAGAAATGTCTTACTGTGACATGAATGGTCAAGAATGGTCCCAAAAAACAAAGGTACATGCTGTATATATGCCAGTAGGGAACAAGGACTGTACCTTGAAAATTGATTGATTTTTGTACCTTCTTGTCTACACCTTTGAAATAACAATTCTGCACCCCTGTTCACAAAAATAGTCATAGAAGATGATGAAATAAAATATAGCTAAAGAAGAGATGACTGTCATTTGCATATTTAGCATTGAGTATATGAGATAACAAATGGGTGACCCATAAAATGTATTATTGAGGCTCTAAAGGCACCATTTAAAAACTACAGCTCAAAGATAAAGGCACCTGCACCAGAGCAGCCAATGCAAAAAAGTTGGTCTATTTACTCTTCTGACGTTTGAACCTTTGTTTACAGAAATTAAACCCTTATTTCTCTACGTAACCACGCAGTCAGCTAAGTAACACTCATCATCAAGAGAGAGACAAAATGTCACATCACGATATTTTTATATTGAACGGGCCCGATAAAACTTACTGAGACATTTCAGCTTGGACTGGAGTCGATGACGAACCAGCCAAGTGATCAGCTTTACCAACTTGTAAATAAGAGAAGCCCAATCATTGGGAAAATGCTGAATTATCTCAAACAGGCATATCCACATTGCTGACACAGTTTAGGATCTACATTGACTACGACAGCAAAGAGGGGGCCATTAACTCTAAAACTATCCAACTCTCTGATTAGGTTCACTTTGAAGACCACTTACCTCCACATCCTTCTCTTTAGGCTACACCTTAGGCCTGCAACATTAACCCCAAGACCCTGAATTAGTCTATTAGGAAGCCATTATGCCAAGCTCTTTTTTTTTCTTCTTTTTTTACTGCTCTATTTGTAAATGGCAGGAACTGCGAGTGCAGTCAACCAGTCCCTGGTGGGATTTATCAGCATGTCAAATCAGTAAAGAGTTTTTGCAAAACATAGTAAAACTCAGTTTGTAAGTTTTGTAAATTCCATTTAATTCAATTTATTTATTTTTTTGTGTAGATGACAATAATCATTCCTTCACACTGTGGTGAAAAAGCATTTTCCCTCCAGCTTTAGATTGAAACTTTCTTTGATGCGAAACTGGATCCCTCCTCACCCAAATCTTTAGATAATTTGGCAGTTAAGAGTCATGTAAAGAGGAGTTCAGCAGTCATTAGTCTACTTGTTGGGTTAGGGTTAGCATACCTCTCCAGGCTGCTCTCTGTGTGGTGAAACAGAGCTGTGGCTGTCTCGGCTGGACGAGTTGAGGGATTTTGTGTTTTTTGAGCTTGCTATGAGGTTGACTGTTTGAGATTTGGTGTTGATTGTTCTTTCACACAAACGGACAGCAGACTTTTCACCACATAGTGCTCTCAGACCATTTGCCAACAGTGCGTGTGCGTGTAGAATCTAATGGTAGAAACCCCAGTTATCAGCTTTTTATGTCCTTTCTATATTTAAGTGAAAAATATGCAGCAAAATGCTTCGTGTTTTTTAGGCATAAACATGTATTTATACAGTACTTTCTTTTTGTGTTTGTAATAGAAATGCAGCTGATGAGGGTGATAGCAAAATCTGCAGCATCTCTGGCCTCTTTCCTTTTCAGTCTGTCTCTGTAGCTACACACATCAAACGTTGCTCGCTCTTTTAGTGCTCTCTTTGTCATTAGTTCTCAATGGGCACTGGACTTTGATGTGGCTTGGTTGCTGCTATTGTTTCCAGCATGTCTTGATCACTGTCTATTGATCTGACAACAGAGGACATGAGAACAGCTGGTCCCGACAGACAGGGAGGAAGGAAAGTGTTCCATCAGGAGCCATATTTAACCAGCAGCATCACACGCCATGACCCACAGTTGAGTTTTTCAAAAATCGCCGCCAAGTAAATGGACCGTGTCTGTCCTGGTTCTGACCTGATGCTGGTAATGATGCAAAGATACAAGAATCAGCCATCAAAGACAGCCTCTTTTTAGAGAATACATTGGAGCATTTCTTAAGATTACAACTGCATCGGCCTCACTGATTTCAAATCCTCTTTTAGTGGCGACTGTAGCGATAGCGTGGTCTTAGCTGTGCACTTTTACAGTTCTTAGCACGGCACCCTCTGGCATTCCATCACCTAGATCAAACATTTCTGGAAGAATGTAGTCATCTTATCCTTCCAAGATATGATAAAGGGATGTCTGTTTTTGAGGAGAACAGAAGGAAGAGCACATCTCTTTGATGGACCAAGGCACCAGTCATAAAGCTTATCTGACACACACGCACATGCAGGCGCACACACATTGTCCGGCAGTCTTGCTGGGCCCTGACCGTTGCACGCTGATGTCTAAGGCTGCTCTCTACTGACTGACTCCAAGGTTATTGCTGCACACCATGGAAGCACAGGATATTTGACGGTCCCCTGCCAAAAGAAAGAGCTGGGGGATGGGGGATTGGGGTGGTGGTGGTGGTGGGGGGGTTGCCATTGACAACAGCGAGATCTCCAAAGTGACCATCTGAAAATGAAAAAGGAGAAAACTTATTAAGAGAGAAGTGTCAAGGGGAAGCCATGGGGCTCGATCTGTTACATTATTAAGAAAGGGTCAGGGCTAGTTCAGAGCTCCGGCAGCTACAGCAAGTAGATGACTTTTACATTTGACCCTAAAGAAAAATACTGAGTCTGTTGACAGGAGTTGGGAGTGGGCTTTAATCCTCAGTACTGAAATACACACTTGTAGTTTTCCCAGAAGAGTGAATCATACAGTGCAGCACAATGGAAAGAATACCGAATACTGTGGGTGAGGGCTGAGCTTTGCTGGCTCAAGAGGAGTTCCCCAGAACGCACACTTCTTCTCGCAATGACAAATAAACACAAAAGCTGAAGGGGATGCCTAAAAAGCAGAGTCAGCAAGTGTTTGCAGGGCAGAGTCAGCATAGACATGTGAGACTTGCATTCTTTTATTTTCTGTGTGCCAAATGTTTTTTTTTTTTAAATGTGTGTGTGTGTGTGTGCTGGTGGTGTTGGGGGACGACAGAAACCCTCCATGTTATTCTTTTATCACACTCACCAACTGAACATGTGCGTGCATTTGTGTCGAATGCAGGAAACGGGAGGAGGGCAAGAAGGGAGCAGGGCACAGTTGTAGAAGCATCAAAACCGCACATGTTTTTTGTTTCCTACACATGTTCTCTTTCCCAATTGTGCTTGAACCTCCGAATCACACAGCCAAGGAGGGGGGGGGGCAACAAAAAAAAACAAAAAAAAAAACACATCCCTCTCCTCATTGTCGAAAGAGAGCAAGGGGGGTTGGGAGGTAGACTTTTTTTTTCTTCTGAAATTGGGCCTCCTGCTCTTTATGTTCGGTATTGTTTGTGTGTATTTCCTCCTATAGCTTGGGCAAGCCTTGCATGGAGGGCAGGAAAAAAGACAGAAGCCTGACAGTCTTTGATGTCCATGTTTTATGGTCCCATGTCAACGCATTGTCTGTTAAATCCTTTTGTTGTCCCTCTGCCTAATTAAGACTTCAGAGCGACTTGTTGACTCCACAAAGAGCCTTGTTTGAGGAGGTGGAGGGCATGTGTTTCCATGTGTCTTGAGTGAGTGTGTGTGTGTGTGTGTGTGTACATGAGTGAGGGTATGTCTGCATTGACTGGAAGCAGCTAGAGAGATGTGTTCAAAACACACACACACACACACACACACACATAACCCATATATATACAATGCACAGGCTTTGACACAAGAATGGGGTTATTCATTAACTGTTGAATGGCTGTTTCAGTGGAGAGGAACTTCAGTCTGTCTGCAGTCACAAGTTAAAGTGAAGAGCACTTCACTGACATCAATTAACTGACAATCATCCAGCGCATAATGAAGCTAAATTTGTGCTTGCCGTATTGTAGAGGAATTGATATATTTCCAACCAAACAGGTGCATTCGAACCTGCACCCAATAGCACACTCAAACACAATCCTCCACCTAACAAACAGATGCCAACAGATGGCTGAAACGTCTCCTGTGTGTGAGACGTACTGTAGGTTAGGAAGTATACGGTTTGTCATAACATGAGGTGACTGATGTCTTTAGTGAATGATTGCACCGTTTACCAAACCCTTTTCTCCCAGAGAATGTACAACAATACCACAAAGAGGACACCTTTTTTTTTTTTTTTTTTTTACAGTTTTGCTTCCTCAATCTCTCTTTAAGGACACCGTGCCAAGATATGCCATGTGTCTGCCAACAGCTCTTTGCAAATTGCCACGTTGATGCAAACATATTATTATATGCCTTTTGCATTTTTCATTTGTTTTAATTTCTTAAAACACTGTGTCTTTGTGACAGGCTGTCAAGTGGCTGGCAAAGTGCCAGCTGGTTCTTTGCTAAGCCTGTTATGTGTCGACTTAATTCTGGTTCGCCCCTTGATTTAGCCACCATTTTGGGACGTAATAATTGAGGGGTCAGTGTCAAGTGGCCTCACGGAAAACAGTTTTATTCTGTTTCTTTACAGACTTTTGCACAGTACTGTGTTATGACAACTTGAAATAAGCCAAGACAACATACCCTCCCTCAGTTATTAACATGTCATAGTAGGCCAAACACCTCAGAAATGTTGTGTGACACCACAGATAAGCTGGACCTGTCTATGGTGATATCTTGGTTAGACAAATCCATCAGGAAAAAAAGAAGACAAGAAAAGAGCTGAGTGAATGTCAAGAGTGCAGCCTCAGTAGCCCCTTTTATATATCTTTAAAGTAAAGATAATGTAGGCTCAGACTCTAAATCTAGCATCACTTTGATCACCTTCACCAGTCAAAGAGGGTCGGGGATCTAAGTGTGCAGACCCCAAATTTGCCTGCATGGACCCTTCATATTTCGAGGTCATTAACTGTGAATGAGACCAGTGAAATAAGAACAATAAAAAACCGCAGCTCTATGATTCACTCTTAGAGATGCATTTGTTATTCATCAGTAGAGGAGTAGGCCTGAGAGCCCACACAGATTGCTGTCTTTTCTTTTCCTGCTCCTGCTTTCTGCCAACACAGGAGCTCCTCTTTTCTAGCTGTCACGAAGTTGACGTTTTCCTTTCAAATTTCAATGCGTGGTCTCGCCCCTCAAATTGTCTCGTACCTAAATTACTGCAGGAATGGAACCATGTGCGCATCTGCAAATTCCATTGGGTTTGGGTACGTCGATGCTAAAAAAAGTTCGATAATTGTGCCCTGCTGTGTCATGTTTATGGTGGCTTACATTGTCTTGGTTAGTGTCAAGTCGTCATAACAAAACATTTGGAATTACTCTTGCATGTTTATGACAGGTGTCACGTCCCTGATTTCATACACTCAAATAAAATGTTACCATCTCACTTGGCCATTTATTTGATCCAGTTGAGCTGGTGTTTTTTTTAAACTTACTTAGTCCTCCGAAGCACAGATGCTCGGCAGAAAGTCGGTCCAAGGTTGTTTTTGTTTTGTTTTTTTCTATGATCTATTTTCTTTCATCCACACACGCTCCCATCACACATGGAACGTTCAAGGGCAGCACATTTCATTTTCAGCATCATGCCAAGTGAACCAAATGAGCGTTGGAGTAGAGTACACTGAAAAAACAAACTCAAGGGCATGCCAGACAGTGACTATGGTATGCAAGTGTCTGTGTGCATGTTGTTTACATCCATGCATTTTTCTTTGAGACAGCGGGTTTCCCTCTGTGTTGACACAGATGTGCTCCTTTGAGCTGAGGAATACGTGCTTTTGGACTCCTTGAAATGCAAACCGAATCTGTTTTTCTGCTCTTACGCTTTGCACCAGGTTGCCGATTCAAAGTTGTGACCTAAAGAGCAAGCACAATGAGTTGGAGAGCAATCTATTTTGAATCATAGTGTATTTTTTTCCATATGTCCATATTATGCATGTGCTGTAGCCAAGGGTTTTGCTCTTGCGCAGCGCACATGCCAAATGCTAAAAGGGTCATTTAGACTGAACTCTGGCGTGCTTCATTTATATATTTATTTTTATTCTAACTTGAATTTGTCTCCCTTTCCATCACAGGCTGTCCCATGCCCAGAGATCTGCGGTAAAAGTCCTCCGCAGAATGCAATACTTTGTGGCCAGGAGGAAATTTCAGGTAAGCGAGGGGAAACCCTGCGAGAGAAACACACGAGTGGGAGAGAGCGAGCAAAGAGTGAGAGATGAAGGGAAAGACAGGCTGGGAGTGAGAGGAGGATGTGTGTGTGTGTGTGTGTGTGTGTGTGAGTGTGTGTGTGTGTGTGTGTGTGTGTGTGTGGTTGTAAAGGAAGCAGGAGGGGGAGCCTCAAGGGCATCAGCTGCAGCACCGTGTGTAGGAGCATTTTTTTTGTGTGAATGCCTGAAACTTGCACCTGCATGTCTTCTTTTTGCTCACTTCGGTTCAGGGAAATATTCCGGCTCGTCTCTCTGGGGCTACAGTAGGAATCCACTTACTGTACTCCAACAACAAACAAAAAAAAAACTCCCACTTGCAAAAGCCTACACGCACAAAGCAATGCACAGCAGTGAAGTCGGCAAAATATCTTAACAAAAAAAACATACGAAATTAAAAAAACGGTTCCTGTTTTATTAGTTTTTTTTTAAGTGATCTGAACAGAGGCTACACTCTGTCTACCAGTGGTACCCTAAAGAGTTCGTCGGGTTCCTTCTGATACCCCCCTTGTATCAACGTCATACTAAACAAAGCTGTGAAAAGACCTTAACACGATCGCTCTCTACATGACCATGCACTTGTCAGTGCACACATGCACACATGCACACACTCACACAGACGCGCACACACAAATACAAACATTGAGTTAACAATGAACTCTTTGCACCCAAGGGGGTTGGGGATGTTTTTGGGGAACCAAGCAACAGAGGCCGTGGTTGACAATGGCTTTTGTGTCTCACTGTGTGTGTGTGTGCCTGCGTGTGTGTGTATTCGTGTGTGTATTCGTGTGTGTGTGTACATGAATCCACAGCAAGCCCGGAAGCCCTATGATGTGCGGGACGTGATCGAGCAGTATTCCCAGGGTCACCTCAACATGATGGTCCGCATCAAGGAGCTGCAGAGAAGGTGGTGTCTTTCACCTTGTTTATTACTTGTTCTTTTCATGTCTCCAATATTGGGATTTGAATTTTTGGCTCATTTTCTTTTGGCCTAATTTGGCTCAATTCTTCCTGTGACATCCACTAAAGAAAATGTCTTAATCCTCCACTTCCATATTGTCTTGCACCATTAATCCACTGGCATGCTATGTCACACATCAGTCATGAAAAAAACTGGTCCAGCAGTAGCTTCTCTGATCCCTCTTTTTTTTACACCTTGCTGTACTTTAAAACTCTAATGTAGTAACGACCCTTGTTGGAGTTTTTGTTGTGTTCCAGTTGAGATTTTTCTGCCTTTTTTTTTTTTAATGATTTTATGAAGAAGGTCAGCTTGAATTATTGTCTGGAATTGCATTACCCTGACCCAAACATGGCATTTTTACACCAGCGATGCATCTTGAAAGTAACAGTGACTCATGAAAAAGCTGTTTGTGCGTTAGTTGACTGGGATCCTTCTGGGAAAAGAACTCGCAAGTCACCCATGCCGTGGATACTGGTGCACCGATAGAATTAAATGCCGGCTTTTGCACCTCTTGCCGATGACAACCTGGAGGGTCCATCTTTGGCACGTAGGACCACATGTCAACCTTTCCCGTAAGCTGCAGACGCGTGGTTTCATCTGACCAATGAACATGTGTCTGCTGTTTTCGGTCCATCTGTGAGCAGATGTGCTCAGAGAACTCTGCTGTGATTTTGAGTTGACATACATCGGTGGTTTCCGCCCATGGCCTTGACACACTGAGATTCTCTGAATCTTTTCACAATATTATACACTGTAGATGTTGAAAGACCAAAGGTTTTTTGCAATCTTGCATTAAGAAACACTTATTTTGGACATATTTGGGAGTTTGGTACAGATTGGTGAGCCATGACCCTTTGAACCTTGAGGGAATGCTTCTTTTATACCCAATCCTGACACCCTCACCTCGTCCTTTTTCTTCTTTCTTCTACTTCTTTTGAGTGTGTCGCGAGCTTTAGATTTGTTTATGTTTTCTAAATACAAAGAAGTTGGACAGTGAAGACTCTGAAATAATTTTCTTTGTACTTGTTTATGTTAAAAAAAAAAAATTTAAAGTTTCAAATGAATGAACAAATTCCAGATTTAAACTTTCTCAACTTTTCTGGAAATGGGGTTTGTAGATCCTCTTCTGCCTGATGCCGTTTGTTTGATTTCATTGCAATCTTAAGCAAATTGGCCTTATTTCTTCTGTTTCATTCAGTTAGAATAACATCTTTACCAAAGTCAATCTGTGGGCCTGGCCAATATTTTTACTTTTCTCTGTCAAATCTTCTCTCTTTCGTCCAGGCTGGATGGCACTCTGGGGAAGCCAGGAATGTTTCTCCCAGGTAAATACACAGAAAACACCAGTTTCCATCCAATAGACAACCATCCCCTGTCACTCCATCTCTGTGTTTATAGGGCACACAGGGTTTTCTGTGCTCTGCCAGACTAAGCACAAAATAAAGAAAGGTCCCTGTTGCTTGTGCACATGTCTCTGTTTACATCTGTTTATGTCTTTCCATGTTTATGAGAATGGGAATTTGTGCACCCTGCTCGAGTGTCGCTGCCATGTGTTGGCGCATTTGTGTGAGATGTTCCTAGACGACTTACAAACAACAGTCCCTTCCAAAGTGTTAACTGCTCCATCAAGCGCAACCACAAACTCTTTGTCAACTGGCATGATGAAAACACAATTTGCTGCTGATTGGATAGAGCAAACCAAACAGAGCCTAGTGGCTCCCCTTCCCAAGACAAAATTTGGTAACATGAACAGTCTAATTAAATGAGATCAGATCATCAGGTCATCAGGTACTTTTTAAAGCTAAAACTACTGTAAGTTACTGATAATCGCTGCCTTCATGCACCTATGTTATTCTCCTTTTTATTCACTAGGGAAGGGAGAAGATAAAGAACATCCGACTATCGGGGCACGACTGATCAGACTGGAAGATAAGGTAGGCACACTCCTGTGTGTTCATGTTTTGACTTTAAGTAAGACGAGTAAACTGATTAAATCACCCAAGAAGTACAGAAGCAGAGGTATGCATGTGTCACAGCAGAACTGTTTTGTGTGTCTGAATGTGACTGCATCTCCTTTATCAGATGAATGTGCGCAGTGGAATCTTTCGATTGCTGCCTCGAACTGTGCCAACATGCACATCCTCGCCGTCTTATAAGCGCCTGTGCAGAGTTTTGTTTATGCTGTTATTCTGCTTTTTTTCTTCACTTTCCTGAGTAATATGGCACATTTTCCATACCAGTCTTCCTTTTTTTTTAAACCTTCAGCAGGATTGGCTGTTGTCAACTCGTAGATGTTTATTTTTCCACAAGGGACTGTTAGGAGTATTTGAGGGAGCAAATGAGAAAAGTCTTTATGCAGTGAGGCACAGCCAAAATCAGCAGCTGTTTTATGAAGCCCGCGGGTGTGACTAGGTGTGTCTTCTCTTGTTGTGGAATGGGCCCAACTCATGCCAGCATGATACCGTTCAGATGCCAGTGATTCAGTGTAAAACCAATAATGGAAAATCCTTTTCACCCGTATGAGTTTAATTGGGATGGTTTTTCCTTTTCCTGTCCACAATCTTCCCACGCACTGACCATAGTGTGTAAAACAGATTAGATGTGTTGTTACATCTTTTATTTTTATGTTAGTTTGAGTAGTGGAATTTCCAAACAAGGAAATAATGTTTGTGGATTTGGGAAAATTTGGGAAATTAAAAAAAAAAAGGGGGGGGGGGTGCGAACGTTAATGTCCAGTTGTTTACACATGAAAACAGTTTCTATACAATAGAACAATGCATTCTGCTGCCACTCATTTTCCATTCAAGTCAGCCAGCTCAGGATTTCCCTCACTTGCCTGAATATTTACCTTACCAACCCGGCACGCACATTAACACTGCTATTTTCTAATGTTTGCATGCGTTAGCCATTCTCAGACCTCTTTGTGTCGGAGAGAGGAGTAATGATCTTGAACCAGTGCACACTCCAAGACCTCCCTCTGAGATTGAGTAGCAGCCTATTAGCTTTGGGCTGCATGTTGTGATCACAATCTCCCCATTGGAAACACAACCCTGTCATAGGAAATGTCGCCTTTACCTACATTTCTGTTTCGCTTCTCCTGTCTCTGCCATCTGCCCTAATATTATGAAGATGAAACTGTGACAGAATTTGGAAATAAATCAAAGGAACCCAAGACAGGGAGGAAATAATCACTTTCCCTTAGTCAGAGCTACTTTTGCATTAGTGCAACAAGCATTTTTACTTAGTAAAACATCAAAACAGCTGCAGAAACGTGCGTTACGAAACAGCTATCCATTCTTAATAATTACTGTTTTCCTTGCCTCAGTGTCCTCCCCCTTTCTTTTCTGCTTGTGTGATTTTCTTGTTTTGATGGTTCTGGTGGGGAAGCACACCTGTTACATGGACAAGGGAGCTTCCTTTTCCCCCTCAGGCAGCAGGTGGGTGAACCTGCTGACCCTCGTATCAATTTACATTGTGTGGAAGAGGTCGATCTAACTGCCATATTGTCACCCACTAGTGTGTAGAAGGTAGATTTGAAGCCTCGAGCTTAGTGATACAGCTATGCATGTCTTTTTCTTTTTCTTTTTCTTTTTCTTTTTTTTTTCATTGCTAGAAGTAACCGTATCGGTGGTCTGGTGTCCTTCAGCAGATAGATGATATCTGGATTTCACAATAAATAATTGGCACTATGAACCACAGATGAGGATCAGAGATGTATTGGATGGGTTTTGCTGCTGTTGGTGATTTTGAACCAACATAGATATCACTCTGTTTTATAGTGTCATGTTTAGGGATGGCTATCAAGAAGTACTAGTACCTGTTTCAGACTGGTCAGTACCAGAACACTGATTATTTTCAGGACAGTGAGTGCCTCTTATCATCTTTCAGGTCATGTATATTACGCAGCTGCTGCTGCTGCTGCAGCCTCCTCAGGGCTGATATGAACACCCCAACGTCATCACATTAAGGTAACAAAAATGGATTCACTGATAGACATTTGCAGTTATTAACTCAGTAGAAACAAGGAATGATTTAATGCCGCCCAGAAACGAGAGGGGCCAACACATGCCGATTTCATAACACATAGGATGAAGTGCCAAAGAACACAAAGAACAAAAAAGCACGGCCCTTGTATATTTTGGTCATTATATTTTCTTTTCACAGACAGTTATAAGAGAAAGGACGAGCAGTTTTAAATCCACTAATCAAAAATAGAACACAAGTCAAAGGGGCAAAATAAAAAATTGTTTGACTTTCATTTTCTGTTTCAATAACAAATCGGGAAAAAAAATCACCACAGATCAGAACAAATAAGCTGTTCTTTTTTCATATCATGAGCCTGGTTGTTGCAACAAGACTTCAGAGCCTGAGAAAGGATGTCAACAAGAAAAAGCCTTCTTTGAAACTGTTTTGCTGCACTGAGCAAACAAGACAGAAGTCCTTTGCCCTTCATTTTAAACACAGAGTGAGCACAGGAGAGGAGCGTTCACTCTGACTCACTGCCTCCATGGTGCCTGTTAATAAGACATTGGCTCTTATGATCATATGATTCGGGAATTTTTGGAAGGTCTTTTGCAATTTGTGTGTCATGGTTTAATGAGGTCTAATGAACATCCTCTCTCTCTCACTCTCCTCACTGCTCTCCACGCCCTGATGCTCACAGCTGTGTTCTTATGGTTATTACCAAATATGTTTTCTGTGATTAATGTGTAACCGAGGAGGTGTGCTGTTACAGTTGGTCAGGTGCCAATTCTTCAAATATCCCCTCTGACCTGGGCGGAAGTGTTCGACTGGAGGCACAAAGCACAGCCACCAACAGCTCTTTATACACACTTCCCTATACCACTGCGCCACGGTGTACTCTCAATGAAAGTTGGCAGCTTCAAATTAGGGTCAAGGAAATACCGTGAACAGGTCTCATGAGTTCCTGAAGAACTTCTAAATTTCCACAGCAACGCATAGCTAAAGGAACAACAACAGAACTTAGAGTAGCCCCCAGCTCAGATTGTTCCACATATTCAAGAGACATCCCCCAAGTGGCAGCAAAATGATATAACACATAGACTTGTGTTTTGGAGGCACAAGCGGAGAGAGTACCGAAAACTATGTTTGCCTTGTTAAAGCCAAAGATAGAAGAGAAAATTATAAAAGAGATAAAAGAGAAAGTATAGAATTCAGTGAGCAAGACAGTCAATGCAGATTAAAGTCAAAGCAAAAATTAAACACAGGGCACTAATTTCAACCCTCTCTGCAAGCATTTCCATTTAAGGGATTTTATTCTCACTGGTCACTCATCATCCCTTCTAGCTGTCTTATGCATCCGCAATAGGAAAAGAAGTCGCCCCTTTGTCACAGATTACGTCATAAAGTCTCAAATGTATATGGACAGTATGCTATGGAGCGCTTTGGTAATACTACTCACTAGGTTTAATTTTTAATATAATAATGACAAACACCTAAGAGATTAGGTGTGGTTGTAATGTTTCAGAACTGTTGAATGTTTTCACATATTTACATATCATGTCCATGGACATCGGAAATGTTTTCTGAGAGGGGGGGGGGGGGGGGGGGGGAGCATGCACATTTATCAGTGATTAAGGATTTGATTTGAAGTTATTTTATAATAGCATACAGTTATAAGAGAACTAGAGTGGATGACCAAGGCATCTTTATTGTTAAGAAAATTTAACTTTGACTAAATCAAGCCATGTAAGGAACATAACAGCATTATTTGTGTCTTTGAATGTGTCGTTTATTCAGTAGTGATACTTAACATACCCAGGCTTAGCAGATAAAATACACCACAAATGAAAAAAAGAAAAGTCTGCGCTCATGACTCAGGTCTTTCATGCATTTTCAAAAGTGGACCTTCACTCAATTGATCTACTGATGAAATTTTTAAGCAGGATCGAGACATGGCTTTCATCCATAAGGTCACTGTGAGCGTTCATAATGGCCAAATGTGTTAGTCTCTCCTGTGTCATGGTGTTGCGCAGCCAGGTTTTCAGCCTGCGTCAGGGAGGCTGCATATTACATCAAAAGCATAGATTTATGCATTAATTATATGAAAAAGATAAATGTAAGTCAGGAAATTTTAGTTTGAATTCAGATTCTTTATTTTTTTAAAGTGTAATGCAGTGGGTTGGGAGGCTGATGGCGTGTGGGCGGATGGGAGGGGGTGTGGCCGCCGCATCCCTATTTCCGACGTCTATGGTCATGTCTTTATGTGTTTCTTAAAATTATAGAGTAGTATTGATAAAAGTATCAGAAATGTGCACCGGATAAAGTCCTAACGATACCCATCCCTGGTAATACACCCTCAGGAACTAATTTGGTATGTAGCAAGACAGGTATCTCAAGCTAAAAACCTACTGTGAAAAGAAAGGAGAGGATTTCATGCCTTAGGTCATAACAAGGATGCCTCCTCCAACCCTGTCACCTGACCATAACCCTAAAAAAACTTGTTTACGATGAGCTTGACCGAAAGGATTGAACCATGCAGCCAACAAATACAAAACTGCTGTGGAAATGTCTTTAAAGTGCACGGGAGAGATTGCAAAGAGGCTACCTTAAATAACTCACTACTGCGTGGTCAGAATTTCAAACTGTAATCAAAGCCAAATGTGGCTGTTTTGTATGAGACATGGAGGTAAGTGAAAATGGATGTAAACTCATAAACCGAGTAATGGAGTATTGAATAATTTGAATTATGAATTGCTTAATTGATTCAAACAGCTGTGAAATGATAAACACAGAGCAACGTTTCCTCATCTGCCCAGAGTTAAGTTCCTGATTTATCTTGTGCAACACAATGATAAATGATCTGCCACTTGTCATTTCTGGAAAAGTCCCCTCAAGGGTGAAAGCCACGAAAAAAAAAAAGAAATTAAATAAAAAGACTCTTGCAGCTTGACTTGTTCACACCAGAATCTCCAGCGGTGTCACTTTTGTCTGCACGGCTGCACATTCTTTTTGACATTGTGGAATGTCTTAGTTACGCTAACTTTTGCATGTTGCTCATCATAGTGGAGCTAATCACTCACAAAGCAAAACCCCGGTGTCACAGTTGAGTCACTCCTGAATAGGATCTTTCCCAACAGGTCCGAGAAATTAGTCATAAAGTCTGCACCCTAACGTTTGTGTGTGCACAAGGCCATGTTCCCATGCCTTTCTCAATGCTCGCTCTTGGTCAGCCTCCAGCTACATTTTCAATTTTTTTTTGGTGGGGTGATAAATATCCACTTTCTGCTCCCCCTTCCCCTGTAAAACAGAAGATATCCACCATTGCCTTTGTGCCTCAGCTGATTAAGTGAGATAGAATCATTTTCCTGTCCAAGTATTGTCAGCAAATCACTTTTAGATGAATTTATCTTCAGTGAAAGGAGTTCAGGCATTGTGCACCCTGTACAGGGTTCAGACAGTGATTTATCACACACAAACAAAGGCACATATAGGTCTGCACACATGCGCTCAGACACACATGAGCGTCGAGTTGATTAATCACCAAAGTGTCTAACCCCATACTCTCAAGATTGAATTCTCTCAGGAGTGACTTGGAAACAAAGATGGATGGCACTTTGTGACAGTGTGTTATCTCTCTGTCAGGCACACTTAATGAAAAATACCCAAATGACAAGCTCAAACAGTGGCCAGTTTGTCTGTTCTTTGGCGTGGCCTTTCAGCAGGGGAGCTCGTTGCAGGCTTCAGGGTGAAATCAGCCCAGTTCTGTACTAAATCTCCCCCTGATTTATGGGATTGGGATTTCTTTTTTCTTTTTTTTTAATTCGAACAGCAATGATAGAGATATGTTTTCACATAGCTTGAAGATGTCTATCTGAAAAATAAGCCATCCAGTTTAACTTTGTTGTGAGGTGTGCTGTAGGTCAAACAACCTAAAACTGAAATTAATGTGTTGAGCTGAAGGCTGTCGGAGGGGGGAATTTGTTTTGTTCAATAAAGGAAAAAAATCCAGTCCTTACTACACCTCCACACTAAACGTGCAATTGCTCAACATGTTACATTAGATTTCATACACCAATCAGCCATAACATTATGATAACCTGTCTAATATTAAATAAGCCATTTTTACTACCAAAACAAACTCTGTTTAACTCTGTAGGGCCTCTGAAGATATGCTGTGTTTCTGGCAACAAATGGTCAGTAGCAGATTCCTTTAGCCCTGTAAGTTGCGAGCTGGGGCCTCCGACGATCCTTGTTTGTCAAGCACATCCCACAGATACTCAATTGTGGCCAGACGCATTATCCTGCTGTCATAAGGGAATCCCATTAAAGGGTGAACTTGGTCAGTAACAATGTTTAAGTAGCTGGTATGTGTCAAAGTAACATCCCCATCAACGGAAGGACTCAAGCTTTCCCACCAGAATACTGGGCACTTAGCACGTGCTGGCTTTGTGTTTTTCTGTTGTACATCTCGGTGCCAAGTCTTTGCCAGGTAAGCCAAGAACAAGGGCCTGATCATCCGCATGTGATCCATCAGACTGGGTGACTTTCTTCCATCGCTCCGTAGTCCCTATTTTGAGCACTTTTGGTAGCTCATAACCCACTGCAGGGCTGCAGTTGTGGAAGGTTTATGATCCAGCTCTTTGGCCCTCATCAAAGTTACTTACATCATTACACTTGCCCATTTTTTCTGCTTCCAAAGCCTCAACTTCAAGAACAAAATATTCATTTGCTGCCTAATACTTCCAACCCACTGCAATGTGCCGCAGTAATTAGATAATCAGATCATAAGTTTTTCACTTCCCCTTTCAGTGGTCGTAATGTTATGGCAACCCGGTTTCTCAAGAAAACAGTTTGTTTGTCCATGTGTCCAAAATGCAGTGGTGTCATAGCAACATCCTGAAATGGTAACAAACTTTCGTTGTTTTTTTTGTTAAGAGAAGCATTCAGGCACTGCGATGCAAACCTGCAACCATGCATGTATGAATATTTCAAATAAATGTCAAATTAGTGACTGTAATTGTGACCGTATAATGACTTTGCAGCCCAGAAATTGTAGTGGTTTTATAAATTGCAAGCCTTTACCAAAGAAAGGTCAAATAAAATAATAATAGTAACAACTATAACCTGGAAAATGAAATGTTTTCCAATTATTTGTTCAATACTTCTACTTCAACCTAATTAGATAAATGTGTCAGGTGAAAGTTTTCTGTGATTGTATCTAAAGTTACTTTAATATGAATGCCTGCAGTTTAGTGGATCTGTGGATTTGCGGATTAGCGGATTTTCATTTTGCATTTGCATCGTTGCATTTACACTGACATTGAATATACTTCAGAAATGATGCAGTCATTTATTTTTCATGTACCACTGAGTTCAGCTCCCTTCATTCATCAAAATGTGACACAGTTGTGTTTGGAATGCTTTGTGCACAATTATCAGCGTTTTCTTGGAAACCACCCTCTAATGTGGCCCTTCAGGCCTGCACAGACATGTGTCTGCTCAAGACATCATTCATTATTTATGTTTCTCTAAGTACACTACACTGACCGTAGATCACTCTCTGTGGGTAACTTCACCCTGCTATATTAGGACAATTACGCTGCGCTGTGTATGTCACACTTATATCATGTGAATTAGCATCAGGCGTACGCACAAGAATCTGTGCTCTGACCTTAATAGCGTCTCAATTAGGTAAGTATGTTGTAAATTACATCGAGGCCAAATACTGCGAATACTTGAGGGCCGAGACAGAGAGTTGTGTTTGTTAGGAGTCCATCTGTAAGGCATTTAGGGCCCCACATCTCTGAGAGCATGGCTCTGAGGGGGGCAGGATGGTGTGTGCATGAGTGTGAGTGAGTTTAGACTGGTCTGATACAGAGCCAGTGCAGGGATTTAGAGACAAGGGTCTGGTGCTGTAAACACACATGCACACACATTTTTAAACATTAGACCACATAAAGTTTTACAAGTGGATATCCAGGCACACGTAGATATATAAAAAGTGAATGTGTCCATCCAGTAATGCCTTGTTTCAGCTTTCAACAGCTTCATGATATGTTCTGCTGGTGCAGGATGGGTTGCAGATGAAATTCATGCTTTATATCGATTGAAAATTCTCATCGTGCTTCAGAGAAATCTACTGGATCCAATTACGTTTTGTATAATGGCCTCAAGAAGTTCAGCCCACATGAATAGGACCTATTAGTGTAATTTCTTCTCTATGGGGGCCCTTTTTTTTTTTTACAAAGTTATGTACTTCATAACTTTATAAAGTCTTCATTTTCAACTAAAACCAAGTTTAATGGTCACAAACTTAACATGATACGAACCACATATAAGCATATAAAAAATTAACAAGAGATTTTTATGTCAGTGCTTAAAAGCACAATAAGGTTCTCACTGTTCTTGCTCAATTGAATTTAGGTTAAGGGAGAGGGATATTGTTTTCCCGCCTCTATGAATTCTCCTGAAAGATTCAGAGGAATAAAGGCATCACTAGACATTTTTTATCTTTTAAGGCCTCGATGAAAGGGGGTATTAACTATGTGCAAACTTCAGTCCTTGTGTGACATCATGTTGGTTTCCTACACAGCACAGTTTGATATGCCAAATAGAGATGCAAAAACATTTAGAAGTTCATTAGTCACTGCTGGGAGTGGGTTGTGTCTTTTACATTTAATCTATTGCTTTAAGTAGACACTGATTTGAGTGCAAGGGATTCCTAACTTGGCCTGTCTTTGGATACAAGGGTTTTCTTACTCTTTACTAAAAGCGGACTACAAAAGAGGTGGAGTTACAATTCACTGACAGTAGTCAGTAATCTTATGGTCACAAAATGAATGTCCTTCTTAACACAGCACTGTTGCTCTTTGGTATAATCACTCATCTTGGGCAGAGGTGGATCAACCTCACATCACTGTGTGCTTACACGCAACAAGCTTGAATGACAGAAAGAGCTGAATGACAACAGCATTTTTGATTATTTATATACTCTGTTTTGCCTCTATGACTACCTCTCTTGACCACCACCGCCATACTTTCCCATATTGACAACACTTTGTCTTTCTCTAAACTCCCCTTTGCTCCCATTCCCAGCACCGCTCTGCCTAGATTACCCCGTCTGTTGTTTTGCCGTGTTTTGATATATGAGTGTGTTTGGCCACTACGTGCTCAGCAGGGAGCTGGACTGAGCAGACCGGTCTAAACAAAGAGAGGAAACTTGGCAAAGGAAGCCCATGCTCTCTCTCTCACACACACACACACTCACATACAAAAATCCTGGAACACAGTCTTGATGTATCGGTCTTACTCGCGCTGCCTGGTTCTGCAGACAAGCACTTACAGAATCTCCCTGCATGTCAGGACTTGACTTGTGATAGCTGCACAACACAACAGCCCAGCACATAGTTTCCTCTTCTGATTTAATCTAATTCTTTGGATTTTGTTCCGCAGAGATGCATTTGCACTGATTGCAGGAGTCTGTGAGTAGAATGTGCATCTATGCACACACGCATGTGCAGCAGTGGCAATGAATGAAAGGGGTAAACTTTCTTTTTTACCAAAAATATTCCCTGTCATTTGTATCCAGCCATTTTAGGAGGGAATCCATCAGCATCCTGTGTGGACATTAAAAAATGCAGCTAACACTGTACTTCACTCAGAAAGACTGAAAGCTGGATGTTTTACCCTGCCTCAACTTTTTCATGCTTTTTCATACATCATCTGATAACACACTGTATTGTCCACAATAATGAGCACATTCCAGGATCTGAAAAAAATATATATCGTCATAACTTTGTAGCGCTATGAAATAGCTTTTCATGAATCATAAACTGTCGTCGTGTTTTGTGGTCTGATGAACATCTAATGCTGGGTTTAATCTTCTTAAAATTTCAACATGCCCACAATGTGGGCCACCCTTTGTGGCTATTTAGCAGACTATTTTTGGCTCATCTCTCCGTCTCTCTTCCGTATCGAGGCCGAACCGGTCTTTTTCACATCTACACTTCCCACCATTGATGTGGTGTCTTCGTAACTTTGTGAACTCGATAGCAAGCAACGGGTGGTGGCGTGCTCCTGTGAGCTAGATAGCGCAGCAGAAGCAGTGTGCTGTTTGTAGTGCGGCCCAGCAGTAAATCATGTTTCGGCAGTGTGTTAGGGATGCAGCCCCTGGCAGCTCCCAGACGGCCTTTGGCTCTGGCTCCCCTCTCTTAGCGCCACTCTCTAATTTCAGAGCCGGGACCCTGCCTACTACTGTGTCTTTACCGCATTCCCACAAACCAGAGACGGACAGTCTGCCTGCATGTCTGCCGGTTTGCTCTCCATCTCTCAGTCTCTCGCTTTCTATCCCTCTCAGCCTTTGTGTCTCTCGATCACTCCTTTGCCTTCACTCCCTGTTTTTTGCCTTCTGTCACATCCTCTTTTTCTGCGGCTCTCGGTCTCTCATTCCCAGAGTTTGCCCTCTTTCCTTCGTCCCTGTCTGGTTCTGTGCCTTCAGGATTATAGGTCTGCAGTCTCACTCACAGTATCTAAATCATGTAGTACACTGCCACTGTCTCTTGTCAGTGGTCCCACTCCCAGTCTCCGTCTGCATCTCTCTAGCACCCACTGTGGGCCTGCTCGTTGGTTGTAAATACCCCTGCTAGATTTAATTGCCCGACTTTTGCAGGGCCCTGGGAGATATTTTTTGCACATATATTTTACTGCCTTGGCCAAATGCCCCAGCTACTTTTGGTTGGACCTGACCACTAATATACTTCTGCATGGACCAGTTCATTATCAGCATGGAGGTGTGAGCTTACTTAAGCGGGTTATGAAGGGGTCACTGTACAGTCCATGAAACAGGGGTCTGTGTTTTATTGGGACCTGCAGTCTTGCTAATACACTGTGCTAAGAAGCCTTGGTGCCACCTTACTTTTGAGTGCCATTAAATCAGTCTACTGCATGGAACAATAAACCAGCTGCGAAATAATGCCAAGCTGTGTAAACTACTGCAGGCCATGAGTGTAAATGTCACTAATGTTAAGGCATGCTGGTACCTGGGGAACATATAATGGGCAGTGGGTGTTTATGTACAGTATCACATGTGTGCATTTTCTGCTGATGTAAGAGCTGGGTATCAAATCCAGTTCTTTTTAAGCCCTGATAAAACCAGTTGAATCACATATTTTATCATTTACATTTTTGTCATGCTTTGTTGCTTGCGTTTCTGGAAAATGCTGATCCACTGAGTCTTTTTTCAAGGACAAAAAGGTATTTTCACAGAATCATTGACTATAATGATGATGATTTATGATTTCTGCACATGATAGATGGATGGATGGCATTCATACATGCAACCTATAAACTTTTATGTTTACTTAGCTACCGTACTATAAACACCCTTTGTCACTGGGCATGATGACTGCCTTGTTTCCCATTTGATTTAGATGTAGTCATTCCTGATATGTTCCTGTTTCCAAAATAGGGGGCAATTATGTCAATTACAAATATAGCAGAATCCAAGGATTTTGCAAATATACCAGACATTTTCTTACAAATCTGACCAAACAACAAACGTTGAAATGGGGAAATTCTGTTGCTTTTTGTAAATATATGTACTCCTTTGAACTTGAGGCCAACTTTTAATAGGTTTGGACAAGGGCAAGTGTTTGTGTTGCACCACCTTTCCTTTTGACAACATCACGTAACTTCCAACCGATTTCAGTTTGGAGCCTTGGTTATTTTAGTTCTTATTGAATGTATGCAACAAGTCTTGACTGTTGTCATAATACATGCAGAATTAGCATTGTCTTGCCAAAATAAGCAAGGACCTACCTGAAGAGGATAATCCTTCAGATGTCAGCATGCAGTGTATTACTTTGCAGTGACGGTTGGTTTGGTTAACTATTATCAGGTCTGTGGTTTGACCTGTGACGTATTCAGTTTTTATCTCACAGGGTCTTTGGAAAGATAAGTTTCTTCTAATATGCTCGTCAGTGTCTAACTTGTATAGAATAGAATGATGAATGTTGTTTGTTGAGTAATGCGCTTTGAGTGGTCAATAAAATTAGAAAAAAGCTCCATAAAAGCAGTTCACGCATCGTGGAAAATACCATTGCGGAGGCTGACTTTTGAAGAGATCTGTCTTTGAATGTCACAGCTTTAATTCTCATTTGTGGATGTAGCAATAAACTTGCTTCCTTGTCCCTGGTTTTTCAGAAGTGTTCCTGAACCCATGCAGTGATTTCCACTGCAAAAATTGCATCTTTGTCTGTGCCGCCTGATGGCCATTTAATGTTTAATGTGTACAGAGATTCCTTTGTATACCCTGATTTTTTAAATGAGATTATATTTTGCAGACGATGAAATCCCCAAATTCCATGAGACAGTAAAAATAAGAAATGTTCTCTTTAACTTGCCCAGACAGTCTTTCAGTTCTTAACTTTTGATTTGACTTTTGTATAATTATTACACAACTTCTTTAGACCCATTTCTTCTCTCTGACGTTGCTGAATTGTGTTTCAGTTATTAAATTTGAAATGAGGAATGTACTGTGCTAATGTACTATTTTCAGTTAGATATAGGGTGTGAAATATTGTACTCTGTCTCTGTTTATTTGTTTTCTGAATAGCTGAGTACAGCTGAGGCTGATGCACATAGAGTTGCATATAGTTTCAGTTTCTTTAAAAGAAAAAAAATTGTCAGCCTCAGGGTGGCACTGTTAATGTAGAGGAAAAGTCAGTGGCTCTCATCTTTACTGATGGGAATGTCAGATTAGTCCAAGACCTTAGACAGTTCAGTGGTAAGTACAGATTAGAAATAAAATAAGGTACACTGTGTGATTGTTGCAGGGTGTTGTGCCATAGTAGGCTTGCCCCTAATGTTCATGGAATGATTTTAACTAGCTGTTACTAATGCAGGCGTGTTTATGACTGTGTAAAGATTTGACTGGGCCACTTGTGGTTCAGACATTGGCCCTATGGTACTCGGTGCCCAGACACATCCCTCAGGCCATAGTGGAGTTGCTAGTGCCCAAAGTAAATCATAGTATGTGTATGTGTTTTCCCGAACTGCTCCTTCTATTCTGGGCCAAGTCTCCTGTCATCTATTATTTGCTTTTAATGGCGTCAGGTTTTTGCAAAACACTTAACAAGCTTGTCTGTATTCCACAGTGAGTTTTTTAAAATAATTTTTCTTGGTAAATGACTAATGATTTTATGGAAATGGGTGTTTTGTTGTTTTTTTTTTACCTCAGGGCTCTGTTTCCCTGAAGAACAATCAAAGCGTCACACCTTTCAATTGTATGCAATTACCTTTGTAGTCCACACAGGATACGGGCCTCGCCTAGTTTCGTACGGTACAATGGATACAACCAGGAAGCTTGCCATTTGAGGTTAAATCTGTGAGAAGGGACTGTGAGCGGGATCTGCATATTTACAATAGTTTGAATTGTGGCCGTCAAAAAAGTCTTGATGTGACGTAGTACATGAGGAAAATTCATGGCATGATGTATGTGGACAGGACTGATGTTTCTTCTTCAAATGGTCCAAGCAATTTTAGATCAAACTGTGCATTAATTTCTTTCAATTTTTCAATTATTGGTGATTAATGTCGTACCATGACTCTGTTACAAACATTACAGCAGTGTTACAGGCTCCGTGTGTGTGAAACAAGAACTACAGCAGGTTTCTACACAAAAACAGGACAATACATCAGAAGTATTCACAAACACATTCTTCAAAACATTAAGGTCAAAGACTCCGTGATATATGTGTTTTTTCTCATACCAGCGGCACCTACGATCCGAGACAGACGCAGATAGAGACAGACAAGCGGGCTGAGATAGAGCGAGAGGCAGACGATAGTCTAGAGATCACGATACTGTACGTCTCCTCCTTTACATGCTGAAGAGGAAGAGGGAGGCCAGAAGAGTCTGAGCTGAAGTTGGCCTGATAAGCAGAGCAGATAAAAAAGGTTGCAGTGAACCTCAGATAGAGACAAGAATGAAGTAGAATGGCAAGCTGACTGGGATACTTCTCTTCAGTTTACACCCAAGGATCCATCTTTTGGAAAGACCACAGAAGGTTGCAGAGATTGGACCAAAGTCATCGTGATAAGGGAGCGATAAGATATTCTGCTGTTTCTTAAGTTCTCACAGTTGCCGCACATATGAATTGAATTAATGGTGATTCAGCTGAATGAAATAAGCAACTGCTTAACCTGCATGGGTGCCTTTTTTTTACAACCATCCTAAGCAAAAAGATGGATGCAGAATTATTCTTTATGAGTGGCGTAAAGGGACATAAGATGCTAATTACGGGATTCTGTCCTTGCATGTATCTAACCTCTATAAACAGCTGTATCAGCATGTGATTATGCAGAATCTGTAAACGATTTATAAAAGGTTTGCCACCGGAAGCTTGTACTGATCACTGAACTAAGGGAGCTTTGGTCACACGCACCAGGCGATCGTGCTGAGAGGTCAAAAGCCAAACGTGAACCAGCGCATGGAACAGCAAACCCTGGCCCGCATATCCACGAGCCATCGCTTGAATATCTGCTCGCTCCACTGGAAGCCAATGAATAATGTTTACCTCCCCCAGGCATAGTCATTAGAACGCTGTTGGTGGGTTCCGACATTGCATGCGGTTATGTTTGACTTCAGAGAGAGAGTAAAAGCATTGTCTTTTTTGTCTCATTGTCTTTTACTTTGTGAAGCTCTCTGCAATGAGCAGTCCGAAGTTAACCCTGGTTGTGCCTCTTGTTTTGTCACCGTCTCATTTCTCTCCTTAGTTTCAGCTTTGGTCTCTATGTCATGATGGCCGTACTAATGCTATCAAGCTATTATCAAACCAAGTCATTTCATACCCGTTGCTAGCTGGATACCCATATTTAGTGTGACATAGGGTCGTTAAGCTTTTACGCAGTTCTTGCAAGAGAATGACCTCCTTCCCTAAATTACGCATTGCCAGGTATGGTAACATGAAACAGTTACATATTGTTAAGACAAACTGAACCTCCTTCTGCCAGACCAAGTGCAGGCAAATTCGATGCTTACGCACTTATGAAGCTCAGCAGGCTTGCACACACACACAGACACACAGACACATCAAGAGCATTCATAGGCAGCCTGTGGTGAGAAGTAAACATTGAAAGGTCAGTATTTGCCAAAGGGTCATTCCCACCAGTCCACCGCCGGCCAAACAGCCTGTTGTTCAGGGGCCTGAGGTCATCTCAGAGGGCTTGGTCATTAGATCACAATGGAACCCATTTTGGCCGTCTGTGCCAAAGTGTCATGTCTCAGCTCTTGTCAGTCTGTCTCGGCTGACAGGAGGTTGTGCTTGGCTCGAGAGAGAGGTGAAGAGGGATGCAGCAAGAGTTTCCTCAGGAGGAAAGGGGGCAAGAGAGGCACTTAAGAACAGAGATTGTGTTTTTCGGATGCATCTGAGCATGTGTTTTCACGTTTGTGTGGATGTGTTTGAATTCAGATTGAGGATAAGAGTCTGTGTGTGTGCGTGTGTAGCACCCATTGCCCTATCACTCAGCACCTCAGCATTGGCACAAGGCCTCGGTGGTGATCTGCTGCCTCAGCTAAATTGCTCTCCTCCCTTTTTCCCTGTGCCCTCTCTCCCTTCATTACTCACTCCCCCGCTACTTCCCTACTCCCATCTCTGCTCCAGGCCCTTCCAACTGCCCTCACCCATGGAAGATTAATTTAAATCACGAGCTTCACTCTGTTTCTCAAAGGCCGTCTCGCCCCCCTACACAAACTAGCTCCTTCCCTCCCTCTCAGATAGTGTCAAGAGGGGGATGGGCTGGGACTGTTGACTTGGACTACTGTGGGAATGCAGGTGCTGGATGTGAGTGGGTGTGTGTGTGTGTGTGTGTGCACCCTTGGGAAGCTCCTCCCAGCCAGCTTGTTGTCTATCATCTGTCACACCAGCCGCTCACAGTCTGCTGTGTGTTATGTGACAGCGCACTATTACAAGAGGCTGAAGTCATTTCACAGCATCTTGCCTGAATATGGGCAAAAGATGTCTTCCGGTTTTTTGCACAAGTCCTACAAGGAGATTGTGAGGATCCAGGAGAACAAAAAAGAAAATATATTAGTTTTTGAAAAAAAAAAACTGCTATCAAATATATATGGGAGAGGGGAAACCTGCAAACTCCTAAGATAATGAAGTAATTTGAAAAGTAAGGTGTGAGTGAGTGCAATGTTCTCCGAATACATATTAGTGTATCATGGCACAAACAGCAGGGATTTCTAATAAACTAAACAAGTTGTTGATGCCTTCTGGGAAAAGAAAAGCTACAAAGCCTCTAAAAGACGAGTTACTTCTGTCTTTAAGGCCGCTTTAGAATTAGCTAATGTTATTGTTGCTGAGTCAACCAACAATTATTATATATTATTATTATTATTAATATTTCACATGAGTGGAGTTTTACGGTTCATTATGTGGCCAGTTTACGCCAAATTAGAAAACCAACAGCTTTTGCAAAAGTGCAGTGCCATTTTTTTTTTCTTCCATCAGAAGCTGGGGGCCGCCACCTGACTTAGACAACAGTAGCTGGCAGGTGGCATCAGACACTGAGTGAATACAATATGTGACCACAGTAATGGCAGCACCTTAGATTGCCGATTTGTTTCTGTTTAGCTGTTCATATTAATACATCCTTTGTTTCAGACCTTGCGGGGACTTGGATTTAAAGGATGTAAATGCATACACTTTGAATGAAGTTCCTGTAAGGCTGCATGTAGCAAAATGAGTATCTTCACTGTTATGTGATGTTTGCGTGTAATAAAATCCAATGAAATCTCCAAAACTCACATCCATCTTCTCACAACATTAGTTTCATACATGACCCAAAAGTGAAGAATGAAAGCTAAATGTGAAGAAACCAGATGTGTTGAAAACTGGCCGTACTGTTCCTTTAAACTGATAAGGAGCTTTTTGCTGGTAGAGCCATTTGACAGGATTATCTCCCCAGCCTCACAATGAAAGATGGTATCTGTTGCAAGTCGTAATGTCAGTATGCACAATAAGTCCTCTTTTCCCATACCACCTTTCCCTTATAACTGTAAACTGTAGCCCTATCGATCCTCCCACTTCTTAAACTTGTTTCCTCCTTTTGTTTTGTCTTCATTTTATTCCACTTCAATTCTTTTACTGTCCCTTTTCCCTCTTTGCTTGTTTTGTTTTGTCTTTATCTTCTTTCCCCCTCTTACTGCCTCTCCTCCCTTAGCCGTTGAGGTTAACCACCACTTGTATTACATTGCATTACAACTCATCAACTATATGCCGTGCAGAGAGGGAAACAACCCACGCTTGTTGTCCTCTCCTCTACTCCTTATTCTACTCCTTCGCTAAATCACTAAACTAGCTGGCCAAAGAGAGTGAATTGCCTAGAAACCCAATATGGACTCCACCCTGGAGATTACACGGTCAGTTCAGTTGGCCTGCACAGCAATAACAGCCTGGCCTGCTCTTACTGTCCCCTGCTCACTCTGTGTGTGTGTGTGTGTGTGTTAGTCACTTTTTAGACTGTCCAACATGTATGTGTTCCTCAGGATTTAGCATAGTTAAACAAAGAATACTATTCTACTAAAGGCAGTTATTTATGTGTTAGAAGTGCATTTTTGTCTAATTGTGTGGATTCGTGTGCATGTACATGTAAAGTTCCTCATAACATTAGTCCAATGTATCATTCCTTATCCACTGCTTGACAGGAATGACTTGAAGTTCATTTGTACGACATGAATTGTTGTGCTGTACATCACAACTACTACTTCAAAGTATTTCACGCCTGCTGGCAAAATACCTATTTTCATGATACGGAGAAATATTTACTGTCAAGGTTTTATGTATCAGAATTTGATTCAGAAATGATCTGGTGCTTACCGGGTATTGGAATGAGCTAAATACAATGTCAGATGACAAACAGAACATGACATACGTGTAATTATTGATTTGATTTAAGAAGCAGCGTGTGGAAAACTGTACACCCCACGATGCAATAGCCTGTAGCACCACACTTAGCAGCAATAACTTCAAGTAATGTTTTTTTCTTAAGATCCGACCTCTGGACTTTGACTGGACCTTTGCATCACCTTGATTCTTTTCTTTGTCAGACATTCTGTTGTAGATTTGCTGCTGTGTTTGGGATCATTGTCCTTTTGCATTACCCATTTGCTGTGCATTATTACCAAACATCTCCACTTTGGTCTCATTTGTCCAAAGGACATTTCTCCAGAAGCCTTGTGATTTGTTCAAATGCAGCTTTGCAAACCTATGCTGTGCTGCCATATTCTTTTTAAAGAGAAGAGGCTTTCTCCTGCAACCCTTCCAAAGAAGCCAAACTTTTTCTAATTGTACTGTTATGAACTTGAACATCTAACGTACTAACTGAGATCTGTAGAGTGTGAGATGTGGCTCTTGGGTTTTTTGCAGTTTCTTGCACAGTTTGACCTTGAGGTGAACTTGCTGGGATGTCTTCCCCTGGGAAGATTAACAGCTGTTATGATTGTTTTCCACTGTAAATAATTTGCCCTCGCTGCAGAGTCATGGACTCCAAATTGATTGAGAATGACCTTGTAACATCATTGCTGGTGTCTTTCCTCCTTGACACTGTGGTAACACACACCTGAATGCTCCAGAGATGCAGACGCCAAAACCTGAAAATTGAAAAATTTCTTTTTTGCTACATCATAATATGTCTTACAACTACTTTGTCATATTTTTCACTCATCAGTGGTTTTATTGTTGTTTTATTTCCCAATTTGGCAGTGTGACTAGGCACAACATGCCACCCACCATCACATTCTCTTTACCGACTGTTTCTGACTTTTACTAAACTTAATTTTCAATGTTTTTTGTCAAGCTGTTACTGTGACAGCTAATTGGTTTTCCCATGTTTCTGGCTTGCAGTACAGTTTCTCTGAAATCAACTGTGAGAATTTTAGTCTACTTAAAGTCAATTCTGGAGTAAAAAAAAAAGTCCATAACATACATAAAGGTAGCAAAATATAAGGAGCACATTTAAGATGTGAGGCAATCCAGTACACCACCCACTTTACCCTCATTAATAAACTTGAAGTATTGTTGAGGTTTTTGGACTACAGCTTCAGGAATTCCCTGAACTTAAAAGGCCTTTTTTTCTTTCCACCGCAAGAAAATTCATGACTTGGACTCGAAGGCTGAGATGAATTGGCATTGAATGCCCCTTTTACTGCTTTAAAATCCTTTACAGATCATTTTGATCATACAATGGTTGTTGAACTCACTTTTTCCATTTAAATCAATCCCAAACTTTGAAGACACACATGTTGACTATATATGCCAGTCAATAAATTTTATCTCCAGGCATCTTGCATGTATGGTTGAAATGGTGCAAAAGGCTATTTTGATTTGGGTTTCTGAGATTATACTGCAAGTTTAGAAAGCTGGATCCAATCTGAGGCCAGTCGGGCTGTGGTGATCGAGGCTTCTCTAATGTTAGGTCTGCTGGTCTGCAACGCCCGAGTCTGGCCTACAAGTCGGGCAGAGTGGCTGATTGTTTCCAGCCATGATGGAGTTAATGAGGGGGTGGTGGTCATCATGATACACACTTACACACAGTTACATACAATCACGGACACAAACAGACCCATAAGTGAATAATCATACATACATGTGTGTGTATGCGTGTGTTTTTTTCGGCCACAGCACATTGGCTCTTTCAACCAACCGCAGGGTCACTCTTCTAGTCTCTTATTAGTGGTCTCCTGTGCTGGACACACACAAATTTTTGTATACACACACGCGCGCAAATGCAGACATACAAACCCTCACTTTACAATTTGCACAATAGATTTACCACACTCTCTCACACACACACACACACACACACCTTAATGTAAATCCACTCATCCAGTTCACAGAACGGTGTTTGATGCACGCCATGTTAGGAGCCTCAAATTGAAACCACATGCAGCACAGTTGGAGCAGATCTGCTAAATGTCTGTCAAAAGGTGAGTGAGTCATTGCCATGTTGGACGTGCAATCACGCACGTGCGGTTGCTGTATCACAAGATTTTGTGTGATTGACCTCAAGGGGAGAAGCTGACAAACACGTACACAAACAGCCGCTCTGTCACACCGATGTAGACACAGATGTCACAACAGTCTGGTAACAGACACATTTGGGGAAGTACACCCCTTCAACTTTCACAAGACTGAATTAGCAATGCAAAAATGTATATGAAGCAGTCTACGTTTCCTTCAAGTCATGCTCCTTGAAACACTTCAAAGAATTAAAATGCGGAGGTGAAAACATGCTCGTATCCACGCAGCAGTTAGCGCTACTAAGAGGCACTGATGGAGCAATGTTAAGACAAAAAATAGGAATAGAATTTGCTTAACTTTCTTTTAAGCCTTCCTCTTCAATGTTAAGTCTTTAATGTCAGACCTAATGCTGCTAGTAAAGCTGCATCGCACTTTGTGATACTTTAAAGCACGGCCATGAAATTGAGGATGAATGGTGTGGTAACACTGGATAGCATTTTCCCACGCTTTAGCAATTGTATGTTAAGATTTTCCCATAGTTCAGCCCATCTTTTCCCAGCCAAATGTCCCGATGCTAATGTGGCTGGAAAGCTTACTTTCCAGGTCTATACGGTTACCGAGGGATGTGATACAGCAGGCCAACATTCAGCTGCCCAGCTGAGAGCTGGTAGCTGACAGTTGGCTGTTGCAGAGTCTCTCTTGCACCACTGCCACTTGCTTGGTTCTTTTATTTGTCCTTCTTCGTCGTCAGCTATCATCATCATTTATTGTCATTTATCTTTTGTCAAAACATTAAGTACACTTTTCAACATAATGTAAGAGTTCCACATGTTTGTGGCACAGTTTAATCCTTCTTCACAACATTGAGAACATTGTTCTGATTGAGATCCATTTCTATCTATTTCTCCAACTGGATTTGCATTGGGTTTTTGTTAGAGCACCACCTTCGAAATGATTTCATTCACATCAGCATTTGATTAAGAAAGAAATTAGAGAAAAGGAGCAAAGATTCCCAGTTCTATTCAAGCCAGGGCCTCTGTATTTACATTTACCTCAGTGAATCCACCAACTTGGTTTGATGTCATTTGTGTGTGCTGAAGTGGAACTTTTATATTGACTGAGCATTTACACAAAGCCTTTGATCAGCAAGCTTTTGTTGGTACTCACACTTTGATGGTAGCGTGTTGCATCAGGGATTTCAAAGAAACCCCTCAAACTCAGTTATCTTTTCTTCAGCACCAAGCCTACGAGTTACACATTAAACCAGCAACATAAATGCAGCCTCTGCCTCACTCCTGTCATGTGCTAAATTTGTTACAGCATAGTAATCCATCTCAATGCTGGGTATGATAGTGGATGGAATTTTATGTCATCCAACTAGAGCTTCAGGTAGCATATTATGTTACATGTTACTTTAGGAACTAATGGTGATGCAGATTATGCTTATCGATTAAATGATTCCTAACTAAATGAATAATAGCTAAATCATTTCAAAGACTCAATATCTAAAAATAAAAGGGAGTGAGAGGAAGCTTAATAAAAATGTTCCTGGGATAAATGTGAAAAAACAACAACTTTTAAACAGACTTCTTTACAATAATAAAAAACTGACCAACAGATTATCAACAGTCTGGATTAAAAAAAAAGAGAAAATTAACTTGTAAATTACCCTTAAATTGAAGCTCTCCAAAATGATATGGAACTTGAAATAACATAATGGGAGAGAATCCTGATCACCTGTGAGCTGAAGCCAAGAAAACATACGTGTACAGTCAAGAAAACATACGTGTACAGTCAAGAAAACATACGTGTACAGTGTTCACGGAGACAAATAGCAGATTTAAATTCTTTGCCAAAAAACAATTGCTGTTTCTATTAAGAGGTTTTTTATTGTACCTTTTACACCTTATAACATTATAATGAAAAAAAAATTTATTCAAACACTTATACACAGCACATAGTGACATGCATATGTCATATGATATGTATGCACTGCAATCAGTAAGTATCAGTAAGCATCTGTTTATTTTAGCCCTTTTTCTCGGCATGGAAAGTTCATTTGGGCCTCATTGGAATAGCTCAGATTCCCAATCACACCGTGGTTGCGTGGGGATAAGAGGATGAAGCTCCTGGATGTATGGGATGCTTTTCCGATAGATGCAAGCATAACGTAGCATGAGGGTGCGGTTTTTAAGTAAATGACTGTGGCTGCTGTTCAATGACTAGCAATTCTAAATCACAGGCATATTTTGTCAGTGGTGTAACCTTCTGGTTGTAGAGTGGTTTTGGATGGAAAGGGCATGCATAGAAGTAATATTATTAACTGTGCGGACTGAAGACAAGTGTCCAACAGGTAATAAATCATTCCTTCCCCTTTAACTAAGACTTACTTTTTTTCAGTAGTCTGCATGTCAAAGACTCCAAACACCCTGCATTCTATTAGTAAACCACGCAGAAAGATTCAAGCAGGATGTGATCTTAGTTTGCTTAGATATAACAGTCCTGTCTATATTTGCATGGGATCTGCAGTGTTTTTGCTGGTCTGTTTAGATCCACACTCCACCTATGTTTGCATACCAACATGAATGTGCTTTGCATATCAATACGCAGTTTGCCTCTGCAAGACGTTCCCAGTACCAAGCAGCACTGGCCGGTTCCATTCACTGCACTCTCAGGAGGGCTTACCATGGGTATGAAAAGGCAGTAATTGCAGCTTGATGGAAAACACTAACACACCTCATAAAAACACTTAAGACTGGTGCAATTACTCTTTCCAGCAGAAAAAGCCAAGAAAACGCGCCATGCAGTGCTCCCTTCAAATCGTCAGGCTTCTGACCAGCAAACAAGAAACGATCGGTCTAAAGTCTCTAAACTCCGTCATTTTTTAACAAAGATAGGATTTGGGTTGCATTTTTAATAGAATTACAATGGAATATTTGTATAAACCCATAAAAATGCACTTGTCTGTTAGTCATCAATACCGCAAACAGACAAAAGTAGAAACAGAGGCCTTGTCTGTGGATGCTTTGTCAGATTTAAGCACAGCAGTCCAACTGAGCATGCCGCATTCATCGCAGATAAGATTACAACACTGCACGCCATCAACCATCTGATGACGAATAAATCATTCAGCTTGGTGTCCCGGTGCTGTTGTCCTCACCAAGGGGAAATATCCAATGTCTCTGCTGTATTTAATTAGTCATGATAGGCCCCGCACGGTAACAATCCCATCACAGTGAACTTTCACCAGCTTTGTTTGCTGAACAGTAAACTTGAGCAATGCCAATAAAACAGGAGAAGTTTGCAGAGAGACGTCTGGATGGATCACATCAAGCTAAATAGACCAGAACGTGGAAAATATGGCTTGTAGCTTTCTTTAGACTGCCTTTATGTGGTAGTGACTTTTAGGCTGCTGTAAACATTTGCGTATGTGTGTGTGTGTGTGTGTGTGTGTGAGAGGGGATGGAGCTATACATGTGTGCGATGACTGTGCAGGCACTCATACAGGTGTGTTTAATTGTGTTATTTGATTATTTCAACCTGGTATGCTTGTCTCTATTCATACTTGTGTGCGTGTGTGCGTGTGTGTGTGTTTCTATGTCTAGCCGCCCATCTCTGCTGCACTCAGAGTGACGACGACCCCTGACTCAGTGTTCCTGTGGACCTTTTTTTTTTTTTTTGCTGACTCCCGCCTCTCCTTCTTTTCACCATTTGTGTCCTCCCCCCCAGTCTTTGTTTTGATTGATGGCAACATTATTTTCACCCTCTCTTACTAATTATCCACTGTGATGATGGTAATGAGTGTGCATCACTTTCGGCAAGGCTTTGTTGGTTTTCCCACTCTTGCTGGTGTTTTTTTTTTTTCAGCTGTGGCATGTCCTTGGTGGGATTTACGAGTGTGAAAACAAAGAAGAGCTTGTTAGGCGCTCACAATCAGTAGATTAGAGTTCTGTTGACTGATTGTGAAAGAAAGAGGGAGACGTCAAAGTGGAGATAACGAGAGCTTTAGAGAAGTAAAATTATGTGTGTGCGGGTTCTCATCTGTATATTTCCCTGCATGAATGCGTATTTGAGTCATTTGTGTGTGTGTGTGTGGTGGTTCAGTTAGTAGACCTGCTTTGCTCTCTGTGTAATAAGTTTGTTGTAGTTGTGTACTTTCTAGTCATCAAACAGGAGCTGTTGTGAAGAAAATTCAAAACCCAAATGAGACTATAGACCCCAACGGGGCCAGTGGAAGTAAAACATACAAAGAGTTTCGAGGATTTCAACAAAGAGCCAGAGTTTTGTAAGAAGCAGCTCTGTTTTCATGACGTGTCCAGCATTCATTATAGCCAGTGACAACTGTTGTGGTGTGGTGAAAAAACTGCAGCCAGAGTCATAGTCTGTGATTCAGATGGTATTATCATTTTAATCCACATACATCAGACAGAATGTTATAGCTTACTGAATATATGATTGTTGAATATGTGTCACACCATGTGTCTTGCACTGCTAAAGTAACTGATGCCCACAAAACAGGACAGAGCTAAAGTAACTGATGCCCACAAAACAGGAGAGAGCTAAAATAACTGATGCCCACAATACAGGAGAGAGCTAAAGTAACTGATGCCCACAAAACAGGAGAGAGCTAAAGTAACTGATGCCCACAATACAGGAGAGAGCTAAAGTAACTGATGCCCACAATACAGGAGAGAGCTAAAGTAACTGATGCCCACAATACAGGAGAGAGCTAAAGTAACTGATGCCCACAAAACAGGAGAGAGCTAAAGTAACTGATGCCCACAATACAGGAGAGAGCTAAAGTAACTGATGCCCACAATACAGGAGAGAGCTAAAGTAACTGATGCCCACAATACAGGAGAGAGCTAAAGTAACTGATGCCCACAATACAGGAGAGAGCTAAAGTAACTGATGCCCACAATACAGGAGAGAGCTAAAGTAACTGATGCCCACAAAACAGGAGAGAGCTAAAGTAACTGATGCCCACAATACAGGAGAGAGCTAAAATAACTGATGCCCACAATACAGGAGAGAGCTAAAGTAACTGATGCCCACAAAACAGGAGAGAGCTAAAGTAACTGATGCCCACAATACAGGAGAGAGCTAAAGTAACTGATGCTCACAATACAGGAGAGAGCTAAAGTAACTGATGCCCACAATACAGGAGAGAGCTAAAGTAACTGATGCCCACAATACAGGAGAGAGCTAAAGTAACTGATGCCCACAATACAGGAGAGAGCTAAAGTAACTGATGCCCACAATACAGGAGAGAGCTAAAGTAACTGATGCCCACAATACAGGAGAGAGCTAAAGTAACTGATGCCCACAATACAGGAGAGAGCTAAAGTAACTGATGCCCACAATACAGGAGAGAGCTAAAATAACTGATGCTCACAATACAGGAGAGAGCTAAAGTAACTGATGCCCACAATACAGGAGAGAGCTAAAGTAACTGATGCCCACAATACAGGAGAGAGCTAAAGCAACTGATGCCCACAAAACAGGAGAGAGCTAAAGTAACTGATGCCCACAAAACAGGAGAGAGCTAAAGTAACTGATGCCCACAAAACAGGAGAGAGCTAAAATAACTGATGCTCACAATACAGGAGAGAGCTAAAGTAACTGATGCCCACAATACAGGAGAGAGCTAAAGTAACTGATGCCCACAATACAGGAGAGAGCTAAAGCAACTGATGCCCACAAAACAGGAGAGAGCTAAAGTAACTGATGCCCACAAAACAGGAGAGAGCTAAAGTAACTGATGCCCACAAAACAGGAGAGAGCTAAAGTAACTGATGCCCACAATACAGGAGAGAGCTAAAGTAAGTGATGCCCACAAAACAGGAGAGAGCTAAAGTAACTGATGCCCACAATACAGGAGAGAGCTAAAGTAACTGATGCCCACAATACAGGAGAGAGCTAAAATAACTGATGCTCACAATACAGGAGAGAGCTAAAGTAACTGATGCCCACAATACAGGAGAGAGCTAAAGTAACTGATGCCCACAATACAGGAGAGAGCTAAAGCAACTGATGCCCACAAAACAGGAGAGAGCTAAAGTAACTGATGCCCACAAAACAGGAGAGAGCTAAAGTAACTGATGCCCACAAAACAGGAGAGAGCTAAAGTAACTGATGCCCACAATACAGGAGAGAGCTAAAGTAACTGATGCCCACAATACAGGAGAGAGCTAAAGTAACTGATGCCCACAATACAGGAGAGAGCTAAAGTAACTGATGCCCACAATACAGGAGAGAGCTAAAGTAACTGATGCCCACAATACAGGAGAGAGCTAAAGTAACTGATGCCCACAATACAGGAGAGAGCTAAAGTAACTGATGCCCACAATACAGGAGAGAGCTAAAGTAACTGATGCCCACAATACAGGAGAGAGCTAAAGTAACTGATGCCCACAATTCAGGAGAAAGCTAAAGTAACTAATGCCCACAATACAGGAGAGAGCTAAAGAAAGACGAAAGCCAAGTGTTTTTACATAGATTCCTTTGTTATTTTCTTTAATTAAGGTGTCTATGGCATACCCTGGACAGGTCGCCAGTCCGTCACAGGGAAAAGAAAACAATCGGAGAGTTATTTTTGTATGATTGCTTGAATGATTGCTGTTAGATCCTTTCTGATGTCAGGCCCTCCACCAAAATGCAGACACTCCAAAGCTTGGTGTTGTTGAAAGTGGGACAATGATTTACCTAAAGCTCCGGGTCTAATAGCCACTTTTTAGGGTGCTTTGTATTTTTTTCTGTTTCATACATACCTACTTTCAAAATACTTGTTGCTGTATGAACACATGAATAAATTAACTGTGCTTTTATGTCATTTTCTTGCATTTGGTGACCACTCAGGGCATATTAAACCCATTTACACACATTCATACAGCACTTTCTCACTCACACAGTCTGCATCTAATACGGTAAAATGATGTTAGGAAGGGCAAAGGTCAAAGTTCAACTTGAACGTGACACCATAAGGGCCTGCGAAAACACTTTTGTTGGTCGTTTTTCAACACCATGTGATCACATTTCACACCTTGACAACTGCGGTGAATTTATAGAATTTCTGTGCTGCGCAGTTCAAAATGTACGCGAAGCATTCTCAGTGGGAACAGGGCACAGGGGAGTGGGAAGGACTGCCAGTCGGCTGAGCAGTTTTCTTGTTTATATGCACTGAAAAGGGAAACAAGTAACATGTCTTTGCCTTCATAACTTGCATCATCAGTGTCCTGAGGTCCCCCCCCCCAACACACACACACACGCACACACACTCACATGCAGTCTGTCTTTCTATTCCCTGCGGACCTGCTCTTGCAGCACAACCCTGCTCCGTATCACATTCCCCACTGGCCTGTCCATCACTGGCACAAGGCCGCTGCTTAACAGTAGAAAAAAGTCCTTGGGGTCAGATCATAATGGACCTAAATGTAGCCCATTATCCTGATAAGGCAGGGGCGGTGGTCAGGCAATGGCTGCCTGACTGGCTGGATGACAGCCACACAGCATTGACAGGTAGACAGAGCTCAACACAGTCACAGTGGCTATCTGATGGACTGGGCTGACAGATCCAGTTGCACAGGAGTACTGCTCTGAGGCGATGGAAGGGGTTGGAAACTGAATGCCGCAGAGCTGCACAATGAAAACTCCAGTTCTGGTCCTCTGTTGTGTAATGCGGTAATTCTCCTTCCCTCTGGCTGTGTGCACTGCGAAACATATTTCACCCTGGGAAGTAAATCCATTGCATGTAGTCAGTTTAAATTAATAGTTTTTCTCTCTTTTTTTGGTATAGGCGTGAGAACTGCAGAGTCAAAAGACGACGGACGTTGGGTCTGTGTTTGTCTTGATGATGTGATTTTTAATCACAAAAGTTACAGGAGATAGATGTTTGCATATTTAGTTTTATTGTTTCATGTCATCCACTCTTGAATATCACCATTTATTAATCAGTGTTGATATGCAGAATTATGGTGCGTAGGTATTAATGTAAAAAAATAATAATAATAATTCTGAACTGCTCCATTTGTTTTACAAGTTTGAAGATGTTATGATAGAACTTGAAGGACTGATGTATTCTATATGAGCATTTATGCATCATCTTTGTGTTTGTGTGTGTGTGTGTCTGATTTTTTTCTTCTTTTGTCTTAAGTCTCAGTTTGTCAGATGCCACTTTGCCCTGTTGCTATCGGTTTTTCCCATCAGACTGAAAGAGGTATTGGGGGGGTGGCTGTCAGTATCTACAGGCCTCTGGGCATCTACGTAGCCACAGATTCTCTTACAGCCAGATGTCAGGCCAAACAGCCCCACACACTCCACTCACAAATCATCTCCTCCGTGTCTCTCTCACCCATAACAGTATCCTTTCTCTCCTTCTCTGCCCTCAGGTGTGTGAGTGTAGGTGTGCGCCTCCAGTTTCTCTTTGTGGATATTGCCTGTGTGCATGTCTCTGTGGTTTTGCATGGGAGGCTGTGTGTCAGCCCGTGTTGATATGTTGATATGGGGGCATGCTGGGCCATTGTTGACTTTCCATCAGAGTGCGTTTGGCGGCAGTGGCGCCATGAGTTACAACGGCAGAACTTTCATGCAATGGACAAATGTGACTCCTTTCTTTTGCCTTTAGCAAATGCAGCTTTCTTATAGGGTGACAAGGTAAGAGAAAGGCCAAACTGGTATGCTTTGGGCACTGCACACAAAAGCACACTCTTCTGTTCAGACATTTACCGCACACACAATGAAAAAACACGCAAACTCTCAAGGATTTCATTCATTGCCATGCACACACTGATACCTGCTCGTTTTACATGGTTTATTACTTTGCAATTTATACGGTAACAAGCTTCCAAAAGGGGGAACATTTTGAGAGTTTGTGCCTTGGGGAAAAATTGTCTGAATGAGTATTCACGCTAACAGGGTGACTGTGTACTTTGTGCTTAAGGAGATTAGGAAATGGTTTTTCTTCTTACAGATTTTGATCTGTGATCTTGCAGACTTTTTGACAGACTTACTTCCCTCCACACCTTCATAAAATGTTAAATACTTAATTACAGCTTTCCCTCAGACATGCAAATTACAGCTGACAGCTCTTTCTTTTTTCTTTTTTTTTCACCCAGCAGCAGAGGGATGGAATATCACATAAAATCTTTTTTGTTATTGCTTGCCAGAGACTGAATTACATGAATGCTAAAAATTAATAAAACCCTGATTCCAAAAAGTTGTCACGCTATGTAAAATGAAAAGAAAAACAACAAAACCCACAATGCAAAGCTTTGAAAATCTCATAATCCAACAGTTTATTAAACACACAACAGATTTGACTATCTCATGAAAAATATAAGCTCTTGATGAAGGGTGGGACGTTAGAAACAAAGCTTGGTAAAGTGGTGAAAAATGTTGCAATAAAATGTATACGCCACCTCAGTTTTGCATATCACCCTTAAATGGCTCCTTGTTCACCTCTCTGATGAGTGAGGTGAGGGGGGTGTGGGGGTGCAAAAGAAGACAAAAAATAAAAAAAGAATGAAATGCGAGAAAGGGTGAGAGTTGACCTCTGGGTCTTGCTGAAGCGATCTCTGTAAGTGAGGGGGTGGGTGACTCAACTAAGTGGCTAATTCATTTCCCCAGAGACCCCCCTCCTCCCCCCAGGCCGACGCACTGACACACATGTACACTCAACATCCACACACAGCCTTTCCCTCAGCCAAATAGGCCCAGTGATCCAGGTGCTGGCCTCTGCAGAGATGGTAACATGGCCTCTTTTAACCCTGAGGGAGCCCAGCTGGGGTGAAAGGTCATGACTCAATCCTCCCACTGTCTGTCCATGTATGTTTTTGGCTGTGAAGACCACAGGCAGAGCCTTAGGAAATATGGCTGCCACAGGGCCATGCCTGACCCCTGCTCATTTTTTTTCTATCTTTTGACAAAAGGGAAGGTCAGATGAAAGGCAAAATCAAAGTTCATAGCAAGGTTCAGTTGAGGTTAGAAGTTTACAATGAAACAATGGGCTATTTAGGGTCTCCCAAGATTGATAGGATGAGAGATATTTTCCCACTTTTACTTTATTCACAGTAAGTGCTAAAATTCTCACCAGCCAAACATTAATCACATTTCTTGCCACCTTAAAATACATGTTTTACCAACATTGTTTTGTTCATGGCAAAGCTTACAGCGCTACATGCATCAGGCATATGAACTTGGCTCGTAAATGAACTTGTTGTCCTCAGCCACCCCTTCCTCTCTCTCCTCATCCCCCACCCTACTCCATCCCTGCTTCTCCCCATTCCAGCCTCCTCGGTGTTTTCTTTCAGCTTGATGGTAAGTCAAGCAGCTGTCTTATCTTGGGTTACGGCGAGTGCCGCTCAGGTGACAAAAGCTCAGCGTTGCCCCGTCAGCACTCCCCCGTCTGTCAACAGTGAGCTGAGGCAGATGCTAGCTGAGGCTCAGATACCAACGCGATGCCTGAAACATATGCAGGCAGCACTCAGGGCTTCATACATTAGATATGAGCCCTTTACACTAATTGTTGCCATGAGTTAGAGATGATTGGTGTGGAAATTTGAAACTTTGTAGACTTGTATTATAAATGAATGTTTTTCCTGCATACTAATGGTACATTTTGGAAACATCTGTGGCGGACGTTTTTCTGCTCTCTCTTTTAAAAACCGACTGAATAAGCTGAGTGAGTGGGAGTTTTTTTAACAGCTGTGTACTGAATATACTTTACTGGATCACAAATTCTTTGCGTGTTCAGAGGAGAGGATATGTTACATTGTTACGCGTGTTATATGGAGCGTTATACAAGTCAGGCTACCGAGATCAAATATGCACGTTACATGGAAAAATGAGCTTTGGAATCCCCCATATCTCAAATGTAATGGGCTCGTTGAGTGAAGTCAGGCTTCAAAAATGTTGTTTGGTGTCTCCAAAGTTGCACAGACATGGTATTGACAAGGTTGCAAACAGGGAACAGACAACAACAAACACACAGGGAGCATCTGCAGACTGACTAATTACAGACGAAACAGAGACAGGCATGGTAAAGAGGTGCGTGCTCACACTGACACATACACACATAGTGTGTCTTGACGATGGTGGGGATTTAAGGATAAAGAGGGATAGACTTTACACGCTCAAGCTCAGCCCCTCCATTCTACAGCGGTTCCAAACAGAGTTCTAAAAGATACTCCTCACAAAGATTCTGAGTGACAAGAAGAAAGGGAGCAAAGAGGCTCAAAGAGAAAGACAGAGTGGCACCTAGTAAAGGAAGAGACAGTGTGTCTTTACTACTTCCTGCTGCCTGGCAGCTGAAGCTGAGAGGAAGATCCTCGTCTCCTTCTGCCTCCTTTTAATTATGGCCAATTACAAGGTTAGCACGCCAGGACTTATTACACGGCAGCCAAAGAGTCCCCCCTCGATTATGTTTGTGGGGCCGAGGCGCATATTATGAGGGTTTAGCGTAGCGAGATTTCCAAGGCCCAGCCTCTGAGGGGCCTTTGCAGATCTCTTTTGTAGTTTTAATGTGAACTGAAAGCATGAAAATGCAGCAGAAGAAGGCCCCCTACAATAAATGAGCTGCACTCTTCCCTAGTTCACCACAGGCTAGCTTTTGAGGTAACAGCAGGACATTTCTGCTACACATGTGTCACTCCTCAAACTATGTCATGGTAACTGGTAATGTCTTTATTATAACTGTGCATGATGGAGGGTAGAAGACCAAAGACACAGAGGAGCTGAGGCGTTGCTCCTATGTTACAAAATAGGAAGAGAATGTCCTGATAAATTTGAATAGGTTCATTATAGGTTTGTCATTGGTGTATTTAAGTACATGTCCACTGTTTTTATGAATCATGTTTATCCCTGCTTGTTAGAAAATAAGTAGCCAAGTGGTTGTATTTCTAAAGTCTTATAGATTGGATTTTGATTTTCTTATAGCGCGATAAGCAAACCGCTGTTCTTTACTTTGTCTGTATTTGTCAGTCGTGTCTCTTCTAACAAACTCTACCTGGTCACATGTTACACTTTTTGTATCCAAACTAGCGATGATGTCAAAAAGCCCACTTAAACAGGAGAGCATTTCTACATCTCTAACCATTTAAAACCAGGTTTTTGTGTCCAGTTTGTGAGTATTCAAGATGACCATCAATGATTTGACATTTAAAGAGTTTAATTCTCTTCTTTAGATACATACCAGTCTATTTCTTGGCACTGGCTCACTGGTGCATCACGTCTTTGGCTGGCAGGTGTAAATAAGGCTGATTAAGCCCCCTCTTGTCTCTTTTATTGCGTTGAGTGTTTGGACACCTTCTTGGCATTAGGTGTGAAGACACAGCTACTTAAGAGTGCCAAGTTTGTGAGCTGGTGACACAGTTTCAGCCGAGAAAGGTCAGTCATGTGTCAGCGTGTGACAATACAGCGTGATACCAGATGGGGGTGGTCACTGTATCGGGCCAAGTCGTTCCTTTCATTCTGAAAGGTAATTTTCTCCAGTTCTGATCTAGTGTAAACGCTGATCTATCTTATGGGTGGTGTTTTTCTTTAAAGTAATATTGGGAAAAACGTTTTTGTAAGATACTTTTTATGCGGTACAAGACCTTTCAGGTCACCTCTCAAAGTCAGCCATTGGTGTTATGACTGGGGATTTCTGCAGAACACCACCTACAGTCTCACAAAGGCGCAGTCAGACACTTCATTTGTTCCACTTAAAACAATGAAGGAGCCAATTCTGACTGCTTGTGAGGTGGGGCCTTACAGCTAATGTGCTTGCGTTGTAAACTAGGGCAAGCTATGAGAAGATGGTAGCAGCTGCTCCAAGAACACACAACGGCTCGCACCCACAGCTGCTACAGCAGGGTAAATATTAGAGTGGGAATACTATTTACTTTCTGTCACCTTCAACAATATAAGAAAAACACCACCAGCCAGCCGGCCAGTGTCCCGGCTGCTAGCAGCTAGGGTGACTTGCTTAGCAGCAAGGCTCACGGCTCTTGCTGGCCTGCATGCAGCCATGTATAATTTAGCCTTCCCTTCTTATAGCATAGCAGAGTCAGAGGGTTCCAATGCTGGTTCGGGCCCAGACCCTTACTTAGTACCAGTTGTTTCTCTTCTGACCATGAAAATACTGTCTTCAGCCCTGAAAAACTGGTGCCACATTATTAGCACTAAGCAAAAAAAAACTGGGGTTACAGAGACTAACTAAAATGTTGTGACCATCATGTTTAAAAATCCAGTGGCAGCATAGGATCTAGTCTGCTTAATTAGAGAGAACAATAACAAAAAGTTACATTCACAGTCGCAGTTTTTCAGGAGAATATGATAAACTATGTTTGCAGCTACTTTAACAAATGTTGCAGGAAGTTTTGACATCGCCAACAGGCATAAACAGATCCCCCTCAAAACAACTTGTATGAATCATTTTTGCTGTGCCATTCACAAATGCCAGTCAGTGTTTGGAACCACTGGTCAGTGTTGTAAAGAGCATTCACAAACTCCTGTTCTTCAAAACAGTGTCTATAAACTAGACTGGTGCTCTTAAGACATCAGTTTGCAGGGGAAAAGAGACAGACTTTGTGATGTGTGAAGATAAACTGTCTAGCTTAATGTCCTCTATAGAAATTCTGAATAATATCAAGGGAAATTCAGATGTGTACTGGAAAAGATATACAAAGATATATAACTGTAATTCCACGATAAAAAGTTAAAGCCAGTGTCATCTGCTGGTGGGCGGGGGTCTGGGCAGGGCCCGATTAGCAGTATATCCCCATTCACTGAATGAAGACAAACGTGTGAAATCGTACCCCAACCTTTTTTAAAGCTGCATGTCAATAACTTCAAAATAAACCACTTTAAGAACACAGATTAGTTTTTAGGAGATTGGTCATTGCTGGACCAGGACTGTGATAAAATTACCTTGGCATCAGTCGCCTGTGGATTTATTTCTGATGCCACACATAAACACATAAGAGGGAAAAACAATGATGAAAATTTTCTAAGGAATAGTAGAGGAACAATATGATCTATTGGTGTCCCTGTGGATTCTTTCTTATTTGCCTTACAGTTTTTCCCTCTTCCATGCTGCTTTTAGTGGCACTGGCAAGACAAAGCACTCTCTTACATCAAATCACCTCATCTCCAGCTCTCTGGGCCAGCTTGAGCAAGGACGTGGTTGTTAAAGATTGTAGAAAATCTTAGGTCTCTTGATTTATATCCCAGTGCTGTATAAAACATATTAATGGCTCACGGTAAGAGGAATATTGTTAAACCTACAGTGGAGAATGGACGAAAGAGAAAAGAGTGATAGAAAGTAGGAAATGAAACAGGTTGAAGACACATGCGGAGATGCCCAGTGGAGCTGTGTGAGAGCTGTTTTGCTTTACCGGGATTTATTTATGTGATTAAAAGTAGAATTTGAGCTGCATTTCTGCAGTGGAGACTGAGAAGAGTTCATTAATCATGTGCCACAGTCACCATCTCTCTGGTGTCTCAAAACATCTCTTTAATTTCCTGTGAAAAATGCTTGTTTCTGCAACTATCCCTTATGTTTTTTGTGATTACAGGAGTCCACACTTGTGCTCTTTTAATATAAAAATAGCATATTAGGCTCCATCCCAACCATCCCCATAGTGTGGAGACAGGAAGCTCACACCGAACATTACAAGGCTCTGACGTGGGTTATACATTACACATCCTCTCCGTCACTAACTTCAATAGCTCCACTCGCTCTGTATTTGCTCATGTTCACATTCTAAGCCAGCATGTCATTGTTGAGCTTCCTCCTGAGGGCCTGTCATTCTCTGCAGCTTTTTCTCTAATCTCGCCTTCGTCTATTCATCTCTTTCCCTCTGCTCTCTATCAAGTAAACACACACACACATTCCCCAGACTGAGCTCATCTAATTGGCATCTTATCGGCCATCTCATGAGTGTGCCGTTGTTATGACTAGTGTTGTTTCTATTCCCAGAATAGGGCTGACACTGAAATAGAACATTCCCATGCAATCTCTCCATGCGCACATTCAGGCATTCCTCCAAATACACGTTTCAGTAAATCATCCTTTCCAAGCTCATCCCGGAGCGCATCCCTGAGCTCATCCCTGAGCGTGATGTTTTGTTTTCAAAACTCTGAAATTCTTGTGTGGTAAGAAATATGTGGCAAGATAGTTAGAATCAGAAACAGATCGTTCCTCAGACTGATGTTGGTGTGATACCCAGGACTGTCATCTTAGATATCCAAGTTTGACTCCCATCAAGACCAGAACACCACTTCATACATTTTATTTTGTTAAATTCCATTTTCTTTTGCTGACTTGATGCCCACATTTTACTATATTAGCTTTTACCAGCTGTTTAGTGAGGTTTTAGGATAGTTAACAAACGGAGGTCCCAGATGCAGCACACAGACAGGTTTTCTTTTCTCTGAGACGGGGGTCCAACATATCGCTGGATGGGGGCCATCATCGTGGTGTCCAGAGCAGATGAGTAGCAGGCAAAAAAAAAAATATATATAAAATACAAGCAATCCACTGTGATAGACTGGCGACCTGTTCCTCTCGCCCAATGACCACTGGGATAGGCTCCAGCCCCCCCCGCGATCCGACTGACAGATTAAGCAGGTATAGAAAATGGATGGATGGACGGATGGATGGACAAGCAATCCAAAAAACCAGGCAAAAAAAAGAATGTCCAAGAGCGGGAACATGCAAGGGTCATGCACAAAAACCAAGACTGGAGGGGGAAAATGCATGGAAAGATGAATAATCAGGCAAGAAACAAAGAAAACTGAGTAGTGTATATCTAAAGATACAAATAAGGCTAAGGACTTACTGAACGTGTTTTTGGTAGCCACGTAACTGGAAAAAAATGTGAAACGACAGGGCCAAAAGTCTCTGTTTTTTGATAAGCATCTGTCAATCTGTCGTTTTGATGCCCGTCAAGGAAAGTCAAAGGGCTGGTTTCTAAAAGAGGCTGTAAGAGGAGAGATCCAACCAGGAGAAGTGATTGCTCAGAGGGAGAGAATTTACCATATGGTGATGTCTTCTCTTGAATTGAACCTGGAGCAGATGGAGGTTTTGCAGTGCCACATATCTTCCTTGGTAGTGAACCTCTGGTGTTTGTACAGTTTTTACTCTTTACACACGTGTTCATGAACTTTCCTAACAACCTCTTTATGATGTGAATTAAGAAGAAATCAACTTCTGTTCTCCTAAACATCCTCTTTCTTCCTTTGCCTTTCAGACATACCTATGGTCTCTTACACAAGAGACAAAAAAAACAAACAATGAACTGAAGTTCTGGTCATGTTCCTCTTCTGAAGAGGTCAGGGGTAGAAAGTGAGTGTTGAGCCTGCAGGGCCAAGGGATGCTCATGGAGCAGCAAGCAGCCGTCCCTGCCCTAAATCCTGTAACTCCATCTCGGGTCGTGAGCTGGGGGAACAGCAGGCACGTGCCATGAGAACGCCGGAGGCCCCTTCGGCCCCGTTGCTGCTTTTGGATGGTGTGGAGTGCTATTGAGCCAGCCGTGGTGTCGAGTTCTTTACGGTGCCTCTGAGATGAGGCGGTACGATTTTATACAGGTGCTGCTGCCTAAAGAGATACACAAACAAAGGCTTGATTTTCAGAAAGATTTGCACAACCGTACGAAGGGGACCAGTCCTTTGCCAAATGTACGTAGTGGCAACCCAAGCCCACTTCATCACACAAACACACAGATGAAGAGCTGCTGCTCCTCAACATCATGCTGCACTCCAGGCAGCAAAGGAAAAATAAGGTTCAAGGGCCCTGGCTTGCTCTCCTGTTACATTATTTACTTTTATGTGCTTTCTTCAACTCACTAAAAAGGAGTCACCAGATGGATCTTATTCATTTCAGTCTGACTTGTTTTCCATCTCTTTCATGGTGCAGAATGTTGTTTGGGCAGCTCTTTGATGACTAATACTGGGTGAATACGTGTCAACGTATCTAAATTCAAACATGTGTATATGAGAGAGGTGCAGAGAGATTTGACTGTTGTGGAGGCAGTGATGGAGTCTGTTGCCCAGGCAGGTTAATCAGCTCATGCAATGTGAGGTAAGTGGAAATTTTGTGCCCGTCTTTAAACAGATCTCAACCTGGGAAATGATTTGTCATCGTCAGCTCCAGCTGCGTGCCTCACTGCCCCTTGCTGGACAGAGAAGCTGCACTAAAGGAAAAAAAACAGTTCTCTCTCACTGTTTCTGTCTCTCTGCATCTCAGTCCTCCCTAGTTCTCTTTCTCTGTTTCCTAACTGATGTTTTTTCTGTTCTCATTAATTACTCGTCGGACTCTTTATCCGTATCCAACTCAAATCAACTCAGTTGTCACTTTTCTGGATACGTTTAGAGTCATTTTCTGTCTTCCTTTCAGAATGTTTTTGTTATTTAATCATGTTTTTTTTCAGAGATTGTCTTTACAAGTCCGATTTTGGACTAGCCTCCTGTTACTAAGTATTCCTTTTGTGAACTTGTATGACAAGGAATATTAAACTAAACAGGAAAGACGATGCTCATAAAAAATATATAAATCTATATATGCCCTTGGTTAAAAGAAGAGGTGAAAAGGAAGAAGAAATAACGACCCAAGCACAGCTACACACCATGTTTAATAGACCAGGGGGACCAGGGCTAAATCTGATACCGGGCCTCTTAACACGCACATAAAGTCAGCACATCTCTCAGCCCGGTGAAACAATCCATATTCTCTCACCTTTACAGCAACTGCAACATGAGCTGCCTGCCATTTCAATTAAGTCATCCATCTAGTGGGAAACATATTCAATAAGCCAAGCTAAGCTTAAAGAAAGTTCTGTGATGAAAAGTGCAGCAGAATATGAGACCAGAAGGAGCTGCACTTTGCTGTGTCTGCTATAAGCGCTGGAGAGGTTTTGCTCTAAATTACTTTAGCAGTGGCATTCTACATATTCACTTTCACTATTTAGGTTGAAGTCAGACCAATAATAGCAGTATATCAGAAATAAGTGGTGTTAGTTGATTTCACCAGGACAGGGGTGAGACTGTGCTATATACAGATAATACTCCCCACAATTTTCTGCTACTTTGAGGCAGGATTTTCCAGCTTTGGGAGCTGGTAACAGCAATCTTTTGTGTCTTTATTATCTGAGTGCTTGTGAGTGATAATTGTAGGACTGTGTGAATGGCTGCAAGGTATTCTCTTGCAGTACTTATCAGTTTGAGTACACCTTCAAATTGCCCAAGTACTTCACAGATTTCACTGCCCTGCACAAGTGCAAAACTCCTGCCTGCATTTTAAGTTATTAGGGCAGATGTTTGTTTGAAATGACAGCAGAGGCTGCATTTTTTCTCATACGCTGCTGCTGTAAGTTTGAACGAGGCCTTTCGAAGGCCACACATTCAAACTCAGCGGATTAGACTCTCTCATACTTCTCGCATGTCCAAGGTTTCAGAGTGTGCTGTTGAGTGCTTTGCATTGATTACACTACAAAACATTTAATTTCGCACAGGGAAAGGATTTTGGTTATTCATTTATCTATTTAAGTTCAGTAAACTGATGAAGTTATACTACTGAATAATTTTAGCTTAAATCTTTTACACGCAATGTAAGAAACTGTTTTGCTTTTCTGCTTCTGGGGGGACATTTTTTAAAGGCTTTAACACTCAGATGATAAGTTCACAAGTGAAATATCAACAGAAAAGCCCAGTTCCTTGCAATTCAATTGATGCAAAGCATTTTAAGATCCAATCACAACGGGCATAGTCCACGTCCAGGTTAAGGACATTCGTTGCCATTTAATGTTGATAATGTCCTTTTTTTTTACTAAATGTAAAATGGCATCAAACTTCCCTAGCTAATGGGTTGCAATGCCAACTTCAACCAAACACAGATTAAAAAGGTGGGGAAAACAAGACAATGAAGCATCCTGGTTAGATGATTCAATTCAGGTATATCTTTAATCTTTTTTTTTTTTTTTCTTTTTTTTTTTTTTTTTTTTTTTTTTTTTTTTTTTTTTTTTTTTTTTTTTTTTTTTTTTTCTTTTTTTCCCCCTTGTCCTGTTCAGCATTATGGCAGCAGAATTGTAGTCTGAATACCTTTGATGCCAAACAGATTTGCTTTGCCAAGGGAAGTTTTATAAATGTAAAGCTCCCCTTGATGCCCATTTATTTATTTTTGTTTACAATATATAACATGTAATGGAACTGAACCGGACCGGGGGACAAGGAAAGAAGAAGAGGAAAGAAGAGGAAACAGAACAAAAATAGAAACAAAAACCAGACAACCAGCTGCTACACCTGTAAAAAACAAAACAGACAACAATCCATGGCCTCTGAGGGGAATCCAGCCTTAGCGCCACCAGGAGCACCTGAAAGCAGACAAGCAGAGAAAAAACAAACACACAAACAAACAAAAACAAGCACAAGAAGCGGTAATCGCATACAACACAGCTGTGGATAGATGACCTGAGACGACATGATAACACATCAACTGCTTAGCGAGCATGCTACTGGGCTAATGAATGTGTGTGTGTGTGTGTGTGTGTGTGAGAACATGCAACACCCATGGCACAGGATCTACATGGTAACCGTGGTTAGTTATGAGTGTATAAGTGTACAGGGCCACAATCCACAGCCCCCCCCCCAGCAATCAGAAGCAGGCAGAGAGGGCCACAAGACCCAGGCCACCAGCAGCCCCCACGGAGCACAGAACCCAGGAAGCCCACCGCAGGGACAACCACGCATCCACCCAGAAGACGGCAGAGGAAGCCCCCGGATAGAGCCCCCATAAGCATAGGGCAGAGGCCCTCAGAGAGCCAGGGGCAACAGCCCACCGACCCCGCCAGGTCCCAGCCGCCCAGACATGGGCCGTGCACTGGACCCGGGCCCCGGTATATCTTTAATCTAATAATGCTTTTATATGTTGCATCAGAAAATGACTGTTGTCACGTCATCTGAAAAGAACTAGAAACTATGCAATTATTTTCCATTTATTCTTTGATATAATTGCTTTGTATGTCAGCATTTCTGATATCGCTTTCTCAAAATGTCCAAGTGCTGTTTGCTTGTAATTGAACTTTCGAAATTCTTGTGTCCTCGAAGAGAAAAATCCATGTAAAGATAAGTTGCTGCTGCCAGTTGTTTGTGGATCACAGTGTGAAAATCATAACCTGCTCACAGTATTGAGACTAATTTACAGTTAAATATGGCAAAACATATCTTTGGATAAGTGTCACATATGATCCAGTCTTCTTCATGTCACAGGGTTAAGATTTCTAAATTTCTGTTTTAAATCTTCTGCACCAAAACCTCAGTATCAACCCTCTGGAGGCACTCAGTCCCTAACAGCAGTGTACCTGTTTGAGGGAACATAATTAGAATCCCACTCGTCTCCATCAGTGTTTGAGCCAACCATCAGTACCACTCCAACACTGCTGTCTACTAACTCCTTAGATAACTTACTAACTCCACAACAAATATCAGAGTTGGGACACAAAGTGTGGGTCAAGAGGCCAGCGAAACAAACAAACCTCATCTGTCTTTTTGTTTGGACAAGGATTTGTTCCGGAAAAGCCTTTGCTCTGTCTTCCTTCCTGAGGTGTTTATTTGCACTTGGCCTCCCACCAGCACCTCAGCTGTTTACCGTCTTTATTTGAATTGTTTCATTTTATTTTACAAAAGAAAAGAAATATCTGTTTTTAGCTCCATGCTGTTTGGACTATGCTGGTTTGTTTCTTGACCTATAAATATTTCGAGACGGGCAGCCGGATAGACATCCTTCCCATTAGAGGATGTCGACCAACTGACTAAAAGAAGCCATTAGTCAGGATGATGTTTCATTTGCATTGAAGCCATGTTGCTTTAAATAACAACTGTGGTACATCTACTCTCACTGGGCATCAAAAGTATAGACTGTATGTACCACAACTATCTGGGTTTTCTCTGTAACAGAATGCTTTTTTGTATTTTTTTTTTTTTTTGGTTGTCAATCTGGTACAAACTTACAAAAGCAGTCTAGGTGTCAATTTCATCCTAATTTCTCAATATTCATCCTGACATTATCCAGTAAAATACCTCTTTTTAACCAGCAGTGCAAAATCGTTGGAAGAAAATGAATGAATTGTGAAACATTTTTACATTTTAGAAGCTTGATTATTGTTTCATAAATGTATGGTATAATAAATGTTAATTTTCAAGTAGCTGATCAGTCAAAGGTATAAATGCTGCTTCAGCACTGCCACTGTTACACATCATCATAAAGTGACATGGCAATTTTTTTCCAAATATGAACTGCTTGAATGTTACATATGTTGTCCAGGCCTTAAAGGAATATGATCCCAATTACCAAGATCACCTGGATAAGAGAGCATAATTCTCAAGAATAAAAATCTGGATGGAGTTCCATCAAATGCTGTAGTCGTCTGTCTGCGCAGCCACAACTGGCAGGAGTGGTCCGGATGTTGGGGGTTGGCTACAGATAGGTTAATCCGGATCACGGCTGAGATCCTCCGTCCTTGTTCAGAACCAGCAAAGCATACTGCTCTGTGTTTTCACAATACGTCCTCGCTGGCATCAGAGCTGTGTTACCAGACAAGGCTTTGTACATATGTGTTTGAGTTACTGAAATCAGGAACACGCACCAACGCATTTACGTATTCGGTCACATGCAGGTTTTTTTGGGGTGAGGCTCATTAGCCACCTCCTGACTCAGGGTGTATTTTGAGGAAGTCAGGGTCAGTGGGTCCCTGCTTACTCATCCCAGGAAATGAGAAAACACAACTGGGCAATTCAAACTTAGACGGCTGATATTGTCATTCAAATAAGGTTACGGCTTTCTTGCTTCCACTCAGCATAATGCATCATGGGACAATCATCAAGTATCTTACTTTACGGTTTTACCTGTAGTTGTTACATATAACTGGATAGAACTTAACAGTTGTACAACCATACAGTTTGACACTTCCTTGAATTGTCAGATAAACTGTAGTCTATTCTGTACATCCAATTTTAGGCTACACATTACAAACCTGGCTGTTGATTGGGAGATTTTACTGATAGATGTATCTTTTTCGATACATTTAGAATTTTCCAGGGAAGAATGGTAAAAAAGAAACTGCCATTCTTAGTTTGGATTAAAACAAAGATAACAGGCTCACAGCAGCTTGCAATTTGCCACACAACTTATCAGTGCTTTTTATCATGTAGTTTTGTCGAAAGGAATCTCTTCTACTATATTTCTCTCTTAGAGTTGGCGCTCTCTACTCTGGTGTTGGGATACTAATTTCTTTTAATTGCGTGCATATGAATGTTATCTATTCATCTCCAAAAGGCAAATTAAAAACAACTTGAGAAAAGCTTGTGGAAACGGGTCTTATATTGCTAAGATATCAGTGAAATATATCTCAGCCTTGCACTGTGGTTTCTGTCTGAGTCATCTCACCCTGTCGCGGCTTGATAATATGACTTCAAGTGGTGCAATGTCTGACTTGAGCTATTCCCTCTATTATACATCACAAATCTGAGAAGAAGAGTGGCGTTCAGCCACATTTACCCAACTCGTGTGGCTTCCCCATCTTTGTCATCGCCTGTGTATAACCGGGAGAAAATTGCACAACATCAAATTAGCCAAGTCTTTTTTCCCCCTCTTTAAGTGATGAACACTCAGCCATACATGTTGAAATTTGATTTTCCTCTAACTCTCTAACTCTTCTTTCTCTCAGTTTCTCACACACTGTGTCACACACTCTATTCGCTAGACCCAAAATAGCCTCATTTGGGGGGGATCGAGGTATAACTCTCAGTTCACACGGCATATTTTCAGCCTGTCCTTTCGTAACTGTAGCAGCAGAAGAGTAATGTCTCTCTATCTTTCACTCTCTGACAGCGGACCCAGTGTGTACAGGTGGCGTGTGATATTTAAAAACAGAGAGAGTCCATTCTGCCAAGAACTTGAAAATTAAGCTACTTGCAGACATTTCCAGACTAGTAATGCATTTTCTACCTTCTGCTAGATTTGACTAAACAGTCTGAGATCTGTGAACTGCCTGCCTTCTTTGAGGAAGACGGACAGTGACAAGGTCAATCCTGCAAGACAGAGATGTAGGGAAACTCGAGACAAGGGAAGTGGGGCTCTGTGTCATGAAAACCTGGCTCTCTGTTTACTACAAGCTAAAAATAATTCTCAGCCTGGTTTGAAGCATGTGTTAGGCAAAGGGGGGTTTAAATGTGTATGTGTGTGTGTCTGTCGTCCTAAATTCAACAGCTGGAGGCTAGAGAGTCCCGCATAACTTCTTGGGGGGAGCAACAGGTGGGAGAGAAGGTGTGTGTGTCTCTGTGCTTGTACTGTACATATGTTTGAGTGTGTGGAATGGCTTAAGAACATGAGTGCGCATGATGGGGTCTACATGCAAGTGAGTCCGTGCTTGCATGTGCTCACATGAGTTTCACACACTCGTTGCCTTGTAAAAACCCCTGGTGTCACACTGAGCCTGTGTCCATGGCTAAACCCCAGGCTGAATTGTCTTATTCATGCTCTCTAATCTATTTAAATCCCAACTGCCGCAGTGCTATGAATCAAAATTAATGACTGTGTTGTTGAGGCTGATATTAAAGCTCTGGTATGAGCACTATATTGGCCATGCACGGCAGCAGCCTGCCTAATGGGCATCTATTTTCATGAGTGTATGTGTTGGGCCGCTAGCATATGTGTCTTTCTCCACTGCTTGTTTTTACCTTCAAGACAAGAGGCAAGTGGTATTCTCAGATAACAGTGACTCGGCTCTGTTAGGCTAATTGTACCGTGGCAGCTGTGTATCCACTCACCCCTCCTGTTCTGTCCTGCATGTATGTCAAATAAAAGGAGAAACTGATTCTGTGACGAAATATCTCCCTGTTCATGCAGGGACAGCCAGATAAGAGTTATCGCGCAGAGAAGGTGAAGGACAAAGACAAGTTAAAGAGCACAGGCAGTACACTTCCCCGCCTCATTACTGACATACCTGAGACACTCAAAACACAATGGAATGAAGCAGACATCCCATGATGATGGCAGCAAGACTCATCAGAAGAACCAGTTTATTAAAAAAAAGAACTTATTTTGCTCATGACATTTTTGATCATGACAGTTGTTGTTAAAGAATTGTCCTCACGGGCTCCAGAAGCCAAATTAAAAAGAATTTGACTTTCTGTTGTTGGATTTTTGTTTTACTTTGTTCAGTTAGTTGTTCAATCCGTTTCAGAGCAGGAGCAGCGTTGAGGCAGAGGCACGAGTGGAATACCTTTTGACTTTTATAAGCGTAATGTTTTTTTGTTTTGTCTGCCGAGCCCGACAGGCCCAACATTGGTCTTCAGGAAAGAATGTAGGGTCATCAAGCAGAGCTGATGGAGTTATTTTGAAAGTTGGCTTTGAAATAGCACCAGACATCCCTATCCACTGTAAATGGGAACAAGTCAGCCCAGCTGTCCTTCCAGCAGCATTTGGTAATGCCACAAGCAAGCTGTTTCATTCATATTTACTCTCGTTTTGCTCTTTGTAATTTACAGTTAAATGAGCACAGTCCTGAGAGCTCCCTGTACTCGGTGACCTCGCTGCAATTTCCCAACACACCATGATCAGTCGCATGTCTCCACAACACTGCTCCCCTCCAACAGAGCGTCTCCAGTCTGTGTTATCATTCTCCTCGGCTTCCTCTGACATTTTCAGACGCCATCACTCCCTAAAAAATGACTCTACAGATTGAGTGGCCCACCCAAAGCTTCTTGCTTGTCTGCATCTTTGAGGGCAAAGAACCACCACAACAAAAAAAATGGACTGAGGGTAATGGGGAAAGATGCTATATTTGGAAACAGATGAGCAACAAGATGTCTCATCTCTCTCGCATGCTCTGTGTCTTTCTGCTTAGTACGCTGTCTCTCTTTCTCTGCATTTCTGTCTGTGTGCGCGTCAGGCCAGCTGTTGTAAGACAGTATAATAAGGCTTTCAATCTGAAATAATCAGCCTGATGCTGGTTAAAAGGGGAAAGGGGTTTGGTTGGGGTCAGCCTGGCTCCCACCCCCAAAGATCAGCTGGCACACTGTTGGGGCTGTGGCACCAGGCACAGGGCCACTGTCTGGGCAGGACGGACAGCTGGCTGGGGGGTGGGACACGGGGGATTCTCTGTCTGGGATACACACAGGCACACACATCATCTTTAATTGCCTCCACTGTACCCAGGCAACTCTTGTTTACACTGAATGTTTATCTGTGGAAGAAATCATTCAAAGTCCTGTTCAGCATCACAGTATAACAGTATATAGAGCAGAGGGGTTTTTAGACACTAGTGTCTGGCAGCTTAAATAAAGGCGTCAGAAATCGAGGAAGCTACAGGCAGTTCTCAGTCAGGACCACCATGTAGAAAACTGTTACATCTGGGGGCTCAAAACTTTTTGTCAGTGTCAAAATGACAGAGAATGGCTGCTTATTAAATATGATATTATTGCTGGAGAAAAAAAACAACTGTGGAAAAATAGCCACATGTTTGTCGGTATGTTTAAAGTAACAGAGGAGTTGCCCAGGGAGTTCCAAACTAATAGGTCTAATAGAACAGTCAAACCCTCTTACGTCTTGAAGCAGAGATTCTATTCTGTGACTCAAAAATGAAGAAACTCCAACATCCACATTCTTGCTGCAGTTGTCAAAACAAATCAACCCTTTAAATCATATTCAATTCTCCTGCAGATTGTTTTCTCTGCTTTAATCTGCTGCTTCTGTGCTGCTGCTCAGAGATGACAGCTTCCACAATCGTGAGAGAAGTCTCTCAAACATGGGGAAAAGGGATTTTTGCACTTGAGGACCCAGGAAATGGAAGTTAGAGACCTTTTGGCCAGTCAGAAGAGTTTGTTTGGCCACAAGTCTTTTATATTACATTGCAGAGGTTGCCAGCCCTATTGTGCTGTGACATAAGGTTGCCACTATGTGTCAAAATGTGGCTAAATGGAAATAATGAACACGAGATTACAAACATTTGTTACATTGCTTTTTGCAATGGGAACTGTCCGGCCTGCAGCTGTAGATTTATCATTTGCGTCTCAGGCAGGATAGTTTTCTTTTAACTGGAGTCCAGGGAGCAAAGTTTGATTGTGAAATTTGCAGCCTAAGTCATTTCGAAGCCCGAAAAGCAGCAGGCATAAAGAAAAATGACTCGCAGCAAACCGAATTTCATTAAAATGGGTACAAAAGGTTCCAAAAGATTTTGTAGCAAAGTCTGCACCTCGATTTTAACATCGATGAAGCAGGTGCCGAAATGAGCTCCTTTTATTGGACAAGAGCTCCGTCGGCCCTAAGGTTGCACAAATCCCTTTAAGTCGTTGTGTCACAAAGATTGTGGCGCTCAACTGAGAGCGCAGTGAACCTGTCGTTCGTATGCAACTATACGTGCATGCATTCACATGCTTTACTGCACATGTTCATATTTATTTTGACACAAATGTTCTTTTTTTGTTTTTTTTTACATTGTTCATTGCAACAACTGGATCGAAAAGTGTCTTTATTTTGAGTCATTTGTGGCATACATTTAAAAAAGAAACCTCTTAAATGAATTGTTTCAATTAGTAACAAGCAAATGAACGATTTTCAAGTTGATTAAATCCACAAAAGTTATGCCTGCCATTACCAGCCCCGTAGATTTGCATAAAGAAGTGAATTTCTTTTGTCGACTTTAGTTCGAAACTCTCCAACTGTTTCGGCTTTGTGCACCTGAAATGACTTATCTGAGAGGATTTTGCTGGTGTGTTGTGTTTGTGAAAGAGAAATAAATTCAACAAGTTTCCTGTACATTCATCATTAATAAGTCTGTTTTGTTAGCAAGTGTGTTATTCATCACTCTGATTTGCGCTTTGTGTCGAGGTGGCCTTGTGATTTATAGTCTGGATCTCTTTTTGAAAAGTTAAATAAATTGCTGTTGACTCCACCACCACGGCAAGACATTCCACTTAACACGGTTCCCTCACACTCGAACGCACCACCACATGTTAAAATAAACAGTGAAACCGCGATCATTTTTCCAAAAAGGCTGAGCTTTATGTTGAACAAATTGGCGATTAGCTCATCAGATTAGCTAATGCTGTGGGTTAGCAAAGGTTGCTGTAGTTTGCAGATTCCACGCGTGACAGTTTTGGAAAACAACAGCATCTATGTTGTCAAGAAAAAGTTTTTGAGTGCATAAGCCACAATGCCAATAGTATCCATTTCAATAGTTGCCCTCAACCTTGAGCAAAGTGCTGGCACGCCTCTTGTCATTTATAATATCAGGCTGACTGGCCTATTGATGGCGAGAACAAAGCCACAGTGTGGCCGACCTACAGCAGTGGCCGTAGTAACATGGCACGTCCCTGGTGACTGACGATGCCACGCTGGCTGCAACCACAGCCTGGCACAGAATAGGGGGGGGTATGTATATGTGTGTGTGTGTGTTTGTGTTTGAGGAGTTGGGTGTGCATTTGGTGGTTGTGGCAGCTGGCAGCAAAGAGAACGCAAAGGGGGTCAGGGGGTTCCTCTTTTATAAAGACTCCCCTGTGTGAACCACATGTGAGGCCACACCCTGAAACTATGCTGTAGTACAGGACTGGTAGATTACCTTTACACACCAACACGCAAAATCGGGTTCTTTTATGTTCGAGCATATCAGTATTTAATATGCAGCTCCACAAATCACTGCCTTTGAGTCACTGCTGCCTCGCTGATGCAATGCGGAGCAGTGTCACATTTGTGAGACAGTGGAATGAAATCAAACTACCCTGATTGAGTCATGTCACGGCTATTCATCTTCCCATATTTGGGTCCCCGGTGAAGAAATATTAGCGTTTGCTTCCTTGGATGTGTTGAAATAATTGCTTGAAGAGAAGAACGCAGGCCTGAGGTAAGTGTGTGCACAAGCGCCCAGATGTTTGTTTGGATGTTTGTGTTACATTTATGTGTGTGCTGATACATGACAACATTCTCAAGTCTCACACAGTGACAGACTGTTTATAAGAGCATAAATTAGAGTATTAAATGCGACTGCAGCCGAGTTCTGTCTTTGCGAGGGCCACCGCACTGGGGACCAGTTAGGGGCAGATCTTGTCCAGCTGTCTTTGAGGACAAATGGCCCTTCAGGCAACTGCTTATTTCTCTCACTCCTTCTCTCCTCCCTGCCTCCCACCTCAACCCCCAGTGTGTTTACTTGACTTTACATACTAAAAACCATTTTAAGTGCTTCTAGCGCTTTGGTAACAGACCTAGAGTAGCTGTGTGTGGTGACAGCTTCCTGGAAATAGGTTGGAAGGAGTTGAAGTGTTTATGGATGGATGGCATTTTGTTTTATGGCTTTCACGTATAATGGATGGTAATGGATTGTTGAGTTTGTTTTTGTATTTTCTCATTTGTTCAAACTTTGGCCCCACTCCAGCAGTTCCCAGCTATAATTTAGCATTTGACTAATATTGTTTGAGTTCAAAGTGTAATGGGACACGAAAGTTGTTTCATCAGCATGTGATACATATTTTAAAGTGCTACTGTGATTATAGAATGTTGACTTTAAATGGCAAGGTTGGAAAAAAATATTTCCTCAGTTTTGCTAAAAGTTTTTTTAAACTTTTTTTTTTGAAGGGGGGGGGGGGGGGGGGGGGGGTTCCAAGCATCACATTCCAAGCTATTTACAATCCATGGAGAACGCATCTCAGCAAGTTCACCCTGAGGTTCAATTGTGCAATGCTCAGAGAAACTGCCAAAAGCCCAAAGCTACATCTCAGACTCTACGGGCCTCAGTTAGCATGTTATGTTAAAGCTCATGACAGTTCAATTAGACTGAACAAGCATGACTTGTTTGGAAGGGCTGCCAGGAGAAAGACTCTCCTCTGTAAAAAGTGGCAGCATGACTTGGGTTTGCAAACTCTTTTGATTTCCTTTTGAAAGACAATACCAAAGTGGATAACGCACAGCATCACATTTACTGAGACTGAAAACACGGCATATCAGCACAAACACCTCATACCATCTGCCAAGCACGGTGGTGGAGGGCTGATGATTTGGGCTTGTTTTGCAGCCACTGGACCCGGACACCTTGAAGTCATCGAGCCGACCATGAACTCCTCTGTATACCGAAGTTTTCACACATCTTGGCCATCTGTCTGACAGCTGAAGCGTGACTGAAATCGGTTCGTGCAACAGAACCGTGATCTCAAACACAGCAGCAAATCTCCAACAGAATATCTGTAAAAGAAAAGAGTAAAGGTGTTGCAATGGCCCAGTCAAAGCCAGACATGATTGAAACATAAATGAATGTCCGCAATCTTCAATGGACTGAAGCAGCAGTGTAAAGAAGCGTCAGCAGACTGATAAAAATCAGTTTTCTATCTTCTGGTAGGTATCCGTCTGAGATACATACAGAGATACATGTTGAGCTCAACCACCACTTCTGGTTATTGCTGGTAAAAAATGGTTCTACAAGCTCTTAATTCATGATGATTAATTCCTTTCGCTCCTGATATGTAAAACTTTAAATGTTTTGGATTTTTTTCGCGGTCACATTACTCCGACCCACACATCTGTATGTGAAGGAAATGTGTTAACAACACCACTTCAAAGCCTCTCTCTTTCTCTCTCTCGCCCAACTGATTCCATTTATGGCTTTTTCAAACCTTCTTGCAACTTGAAAGGCCATTAGTGTTGCGTGGACACACACAACAACGTGAGGATGCACGCATGCACACAAGCTTTCCCCTCTCGCACTGTGACGTCTAAACAGAATTACCAGCAAATCAAATAGAACACGCGCAAGTGTTTCACGTAGAAGGTGTGTGCTCCGTACAACGGAGACAAAAAGGGAAAGAAGACAAGAAGAGGAGGAGGGGAGTGGTGGACGCAGGGGATTGTACGTCCTCGTGAAAGTAGCCTTCAGAAACAAAAGCAGCTTTGAGTGCGCACCCACTCAGAAGAGAGATTAGCCGGCGCACACACACACACACACACACACACACACACACACCCTTCTCCACACCACCACAAGCACCACCCCTGCAGAAAAGAGCTTTGGCTGCAGTTTAGTGGCACGTGGCGCAGCCCTTGATGCTTACCATGTGCGTCAGGTGCTCTCGCTCAGTTTCCTGTTCTTTAAAACATAACCACCATTTCCCTCTTTCACTCCCTCCTTCTCTCAGCCCAGAAGCAGCCCATTCACGCCACTGCCATCCAGTCTCACCCTTCATTTCTCCTTACTCAGTTTCTACCTCTTGCTGTCCGTGTCTTTCGCCTTTTTTTTCTCTTTTTGTAGATACAAAGAGTATATTGTATCTGTAAGCGTTAAAGTAAATCCATTCTCTCTGGCAGTAGCCCGGCCTGTGGTGAATCTGAGCCGGGCAAGCTCTGTTTTCCAGTTGGCACCGAGGCTGTTTTTGGAGCAGTTTGGTTGCTCGTTGGGTTGGTGAATTTGAGTACAGCTGACATGTTGGTTTAGGATTCATTCATGCAGTCTGTCATTCTTGCTTTCCGTCTTTCTCGCTTTCACTCACTGTTGCAAAGCCTAACCCCAGTTCACCTCACCTTCCTGGCTTATGAACTTAATAGCAAAAAGAATTACGACATACAGGAATGTCTTTTATATCGGCAGCTTCTGCGAGATGTAGTTATGAAATAAAGATGCGAGGAAATGAGAAAACTCACCAAGGAAGTTTTACAACTGGGCCACATGAGTGTAAAACACAGACATTTTCACACATTCGCTGGATTAGCGTGCGGTTTTCTGCTGTTTTACTTCATCTAAATGGAAACCAGAGTATTGATTCTTTAAGAAAACCAGAGGGGATGAATTTTTTAAGGTCATGGTTGTCTCGATAGTGGTCAGATTAAGTTTTGGAAAGTCTTATAAAAGTCGAGCATTTTTACATCAGGGTCACAGCAGGGAGCCTGAACTCAATCGCATGAAACCAAGCACGCACACACACACACAAAAAAACAAGCAAACAAACCTCCTAGCACTTTAAATAAAGTTTTAAACTTTTGAACTACACTAACTCAACCCTAATTCCTAATACCGACAACCCTTTTGCACTCGAGCACCACCACACACTCTCACAGAACCCAAAGTAGCACAGTTTTGCATGAAAGTCTGCACTAACGCACTCTGACACAGACCCAACAGTAATTAGATGCTATCACATTTCATGATCACAGTTCAGGCCCAGAACTGAACACAACTGAACAGAACTCCTCCCCTCTCCTCAAAAATGAAAGCGACTAGAAGATGAGTCAACGCGCTCACAAGGCAGCAAAAGCAAACTGCGGAAGATCCAGTGTTTGTCGGACTGCTCTTCTCTTCTTTCCCTACTCAGTCCAGTCGGTTTTTAATCCAGCTCAGAGTGGCTTCTCTTACCTGCTGGCTGTCGCAGCAACTCTCTTTGCTTTTATTTGTCTTTTACAGCGTGTGATTGGTTTGTTTCAGGTCACTTTGATCTGCACGGGTCTTTTTAAATCTGCTCTTAAAACTCCGTGCCGAATCTTGAGAATCTTGAGAAGCCTGACAGATATGTTTAGAAGTATGATTTAGGAAAGCAGCATTTCACACTTCTTTTTTAATGAGTTCTTCTCTACTCACTGAAATCCATCACAATCTCCTACAGACACATTTGAAGAAGAATCGAAAGCGCCCCTCAGAACCACAGCTTTATGTTTTTTTGTTTTGTTGTTTCTATTTTTTCTTCGACGGAATTCAATCGCTTGGTTGACAATAACCAAACTGACATCAATTCAAAGTCTTAAATGTTTGCACATTGTTTTTATATCTCCTTATATCACAAATCCTCCTCTGTGGCACAGTGTATACCTGAAACTCCGGTTTCAGGTGAGCTGAGGAAAACCTTACAGCAGATGAAGTATCAAAAATAGCATCGGATCCAGAACATACGTCAACCTTCACACTGAAATGTTAAAGAGAGTTAAACAGTGGTGCTGTTCTGGGTTTGAACCTGCTGGTCTCTCTGTCTCTGTCTGGAATTTAAATGCTCTTCCCAAAGGCATTTGTTTTAGGTTAGCCGCTATTTCCAGATTGTTTGTAGACGTAGGTCTGCGTCAGTCTATCAGTGTTTGTCTCTGCTCCCTGCGTCTTGCCCAGTGTCAGCTGAGATAAGCTCCAGTGAACCTGGCAGATAATGGGTAACAGACGAATGATTGTGTAGGTACACTGGTTATCCTTTAGCTTACTTGCGGAAAAAAGTGTCGGTTAAATAGAAGTTTAATACTGTTTCCAGAGTAGCTGCCAACGGTCCCTGTTTATGTGTCAGTGATGGAGACAACACAGCCAGTGTCTGGTCTCCCTGAAACAACAAATTCCCGTTCAGCCATCTTTCACAGCATGAGGTAAAGTGAAAAAAAATGGAAGCATCTCAACATAACATTGCAGACTTTTGCAAACTCTCCATAAGCCCTCTTTTGACTTCTATATATTGATGTGTTTTCTGTAAAAACAGACCAGGGAGGCCAGTCCCCTCCTGAAAAGCCCAGTCTTCTCTGATTAGCGAGTTCTGTTGAAACTTAAGAAACCTCTTTCAACGGTAGCGACACACAGCGTGCACTCCTGAGTGCAGGAGTCATTAACATTTTTTTCATTGTTTTCCAGGAAGTAATAAACAAAACATTTTTAATGAACCGTCATTGTTAGGCCACACTCTGGTGTGTATCACACAAACAATACACCTGATTTCATGAGAACTTCAAAAGTAAAGATGCTGTGCTTTTGCCTTCAGTGGTGTGGCGCGCTATATATATATATATATATATATATATATATATCAAATCCTGAAAATGATTTTCAGTATGAACATTTTTTTTTGGTTATTCTCTTAATAATATCTTTAGTTTCTTATTATTACTCTGTAGTGTGTTCTGAAGTTTTCAAGTGTGTGCACACGTTCGGTCAGATCCTCTCCCCTTTGTTTTCCTTTTTCAATTTCTTTCCCTTCCATCACTTTCTCTTTCCGGCCTGATTTCCATTCTCTGTCCATGCAGCTCTGTTACAGTAATGATAATGATGACCTCTGTGTAATGCTAGCTTGTTATTGGCTCACTAGAAAGGCCAGTGTGTCCACCCTCTGCTGCTTTTTCTGCATTGTCCATTGTGTCGAGAGCAAAATGCTAGGTCCTGTGTGTGTGTGTGTGGGGGTGTGTGTGCGCGCGTGTGTGTGTGTGTGTGTGTGTGTGTGTGTGGGTGGGTGGGTGGGTGGGTGGGTGGGTGGATGGATGGGTGAATCACAAAGTCTGAGTGAGCTGTACAGGATGTCTGTTGAGAAAGACAGAGAAACTCACCTGAACTGACCCATGCTGGTGCTCACGTCTACACTCCAGTTTTCATGGGAGCCAGACAGTAAAATAATGGAAAACAACCACTTAATTTCTGTGATATTTATCTATGTACGGACACATTGATTATTCAGCATTTTGCTGCTCAACCGTTGCCAGTTACTTTGAAACACTTTAACCTGCTGGCTTGTTCAAGACAGCGGCTCATCAACAGAATTGAATTCTGAATTCTTTGAGAAGTTTGAATAGACTTTCTCTATTCCCCAGTGTGAAACGGCAACTGATGCCCCAGCAGCGTGATTCAGGATTAAGTATAAAGTTAAAACAAGCCGGGGACAAGTCATTTTTTCTAGTTTTCTTGACCACTCAAAGTGCTTTTGCACTACAAGCCACGCTCACCCGTCCACACACATTCGTACAGCTTTTTCTAGCCTATGCTGTGTTCTTCTTTCTCCAAACACATGCTCACACACTGATGAATGCACATGTTTTAGTGTGTCTGGATTTTACGTATTTATTAGACAAGACTTTTGCAGTTCTGACCTCTCAATAGATTTACAAATAAACAGAAAAAACAGTCTGGGGTTCAGTGTCCTACCCCAAAACACTTTTATTAAAAAAGAAGCAGGGGCAGAAAGTGATAAACAGACAGATGTTACAGGCTGACAAAAAGGCCCAAAAAGGAACACGACAACACAGTGACCAGTTCTTGTTTATTGGTTTCACGTCAGTCACGGGTCCCTAATGCCGTCAAATTGCCTCTACATTTCCTGTTTAGTCGTTTTGTTTTTGGCCTACTATATAAAAAAGTGACTTGAGAGGCACTCTTTTAATAGTACTCTGGAATCGATCATTTCCTTAAAAAATGTCTGTTTAAAGGTCCTTTAAGGGAGTTGATTAATATTTTCTTAAATTAAACGCTTTCTCAAAATTCAAATCAATATATACAGTATATTAATATATATCGTCTGCTGTTAAAGGGGTTAAACCACTCTGCTTTATAAGGTCACAGTTGTGGGAGCGCGCATTACATATTCATTACAGCATGCAGGAGTGTGATTGTTTCCCTCTCGTCTTATCTTCTCGTCCCTATTGTCCCGTGCCGCTGAGAGCATTTCAATGACAGGAATCTTGTTTTGTTAAATAGCGTGGCCTGGACACACTTAAATGCCAAGACATTCCTGAAGCTGGTAGACTTTCCTTCTTGGCTTCTCTGCTCTCCTTGTGTTTCCTCATTTTTCACTCCTTTTCCCTCCTCATCATTCCTCAGTCCCCCTTGAGGTTACCGTCAAAGAGAGAGAGCGAGAGAGAGAGGAAGAGAGAGAGAGAGAACAAGGAGAGGAGAACGACGAGTCCCTCCTAATGAATTACTGTGGTTTTTGCCCATGCGATCAGTGACGGGGTGTTGAATGCTGAAAGAATGGCTATCTACTCGGTAATCCAGTCAGGACGGCATTGTGTAACAATACTGTATATCTCAGCCTTGCTTTCCCCCTCTGAATGAGCCACACCACTTCACAACACCTAATTACAACCGTCGGGGCTACCACACACTCCCTCATCAAGTATCTCATATCCCTCTTGCGTGTCGTGTCTCCATTCGTCAGTAATCGTGCAATGGTCGAATTTGGCACGGCTCAAAGATGGCAGCGATCACAGCTCCAAGCTTTTTCTCCAGACTTTCCGAACCTCCAACAGATGGCAGTGTGACTCAGAACAGGCCAGCTTGTGAGGAACTACTGTGGACTTCAGAGTAATACTCTTTTGCAAGAAATAGTAAAGCAGACACTTCTTCTCTTCTATTTTTTTCTACCCTTCTTTCTAAGAAAATTACACTGTTATAGCTGAAGCATGCTGTGTTGTCACACAATGTGAACTCCAGGTCTTGTGCAAATCTTATGTCCCTTGAGATGAGTAAATAATAATGTTATCTGCGCATCAGACAGGCCTGTTGCTTTACTTGTTCTTTGTGCTGCGGCTTCTGTGTCTAAAAAAAACGACAGACATTTACATGGCTGATGTGAACTGCTTTGCTGTATCTGTTTGACAGACCGGTGACCTGACAGCTTTGAGCATAGTTAGTGTCCCGACAGGGATGTGGTTCTTTGTTTTCTCCCTGTTTGTTTTCTTGTTTGTTGGTTGACAAGCACAAACAGGTGCGTACGCTGCCTTTGCGCACTTGTTTGCCTACGTGTGTGCTTATGTGTTTGTTGCGTACCAGATAACAGACAGACAGTCCCAGGGGAGGCCAGGAAGGTGGTTCAGGAAGGGTGTTCCTGTGTGAACAGGAGCTCTGTGTCGTCCCCACCTCTGTCCTCGTACTTCATGTCTCCGACCGGTCGGCGCGATTGCTGGAAGTGCATGAATTTAGATAATGTGCTCACTGTGGGTTGTTTGTCAGTGCTTTCTTGGTGAATTTAATCCTCATTGAATATCCTTGTCTTGGTCTGTTTGTGTGTTCAGCTTTTCGAAGCAGCTTCTTTCTGTATTAAAGCGTCATTTATGTTGATCCTGTATCTCATGCCGAAGATTTCTCCATCTACAGTGAGGAACCAGTGAGCTACCCAATGTCCCATGTTTTTTTTCCCTGATGCAATAAAGTACTGCTGAAAAGAGAAGAAAAATCACCCGCTGATCAGATTCGCTCATATGACAATTTGATGACGATGGCAAAGAGCAGAGTCAGGGGTCGGGTCAAGAGCTCATGTTTTTAGCTTTCATTTGTCCCCTTTCTGCCCGTTTGACATGACACACTCACCTGCTTATCTGTGGTTTAGCTCAGAGACAACAACATTGTATATATGTTCAAGTGTTTCAAATAAAAGACTTGAATGCTCGTGTCGCTGAGCTGATCCGCCTGCAGTCGCCGGGAAACCCCTGCAGCTGAAGTGTCATGTTTGTGACCGTCCCATGTGTTGTCTGTGGTCAGCGGACAACTGGAGCCTCACCTGTCGCCGGGTCACATGTGTTTATATGTCACAGCGCTGAGTACTCTTAAAACACTGCAGCAAATTCTAAAGACAGAGCCAGATATATTTGTTAAAAAATGAATGCTCTTAAAGAGCCAGGCAACATAAGAGGAGTGGGCATCCGCTAAGAGGAACAGTAAACAAATTTTGTAACAATACAGTCTGTGTAGGTCTCATGGAAGAGGAAGTTAGCTTAACAGACAGCTCTGTGTTGCACCCTCAGAAATCAGTCATCCGAACGCTGTTGGCTCACAAACACAACTGTCTATAAATTCCAAAACATTCCCTTTGATCTGTGTTTTCTCTTCTCATTTATTCTCATCAGTAGAAACACGGGGGGATGCAGTCTGTCAACTCACAAGCTGACAACCACAAGTGACACAGTCACACACACTTACACAATCTCTGTTCTTTCAGCATTGCCTCATAATGCGGTGATGAGCGAACAACATAAACATGCTCAGCTTGGCTCTTGTGTGTTTGCGTTGTTATTGTTCTTCTCATCTCCCCGCTGGTCTCTTGTGCGCCTCCAGTCAGACGCACTGAGGGCAGAATTCCTGATCCGTTTTAAGCCCCAACCAGAATGTTGATAAGTCCTTAGATTACTACCCAACATGTTTATGATACCCTATTATTCTCTAAGCTTCATCTGGACGCCGCGCGTGCTTCGTCTACTTAGCGCAGCTATTTAGGTCACGGTACATTCTCAGAGGAAAATACTGGTGATCTTGAACTATCATCAAATCTCGGCAGAAAAAGGTGTAATTGAAGTTATTCATGCCTGGTCGTACTGGAAAATAGGAAAAAGGTCGTACTCAAATCTTTTGGTTCTCGTTTTGAGGCACAGAGACACCGATAGTTGACTCATCTTTAACCTTGAAGTTTAGGGTTAACCTGGCACAAGTCTTTAATTTTTGTTTGGCATTTTGACAGCGTACAGATCTAAGTTATGACCGCTGGCGGGCTGCGATGTGGTTTCATTCCTTTCTGTGACCTACCCTGGTATTTTAGATTTAAGCTTCCTATTATGGCTCATATTTCAACAACAATAATAGCTGCTAAATGTCCCGCTCTGCCATAAAAATGTCCGGGCCATCAGGCACACACAGTAAAAGATGGGGAGAAGGAACGGCCATATCCTTAAACCTATGAAAATGCCATTGATGTTAACTATCCCAACTGCGCCCTGCCAGAAATGCCGCAGTTTGGCCAGAGTTTCTATCAGCATTACATACAGACAAGAGTCTGAATCTGTCTGTTCTCCTCGGTGTCCGAGAGGTTTTGGCTCTTTGATGTGCTTTTCTGTTTGGGCTTTGATTTACGAGGCGCCGTCGATATCATTTTCCCAAAGTTTTCGAAGCCATTGGAGCATCAGAGGATTTTGGTTTCCCAACGTTTGTCTGAATTTACTTCTGGAGGGATAAGCAGATCTGTACGGGGGGGTAAAACCAAGGCTGAGGCTGTGAAGATACTGAAAACCCCTTTGAAGTCACACGGCTGTGTGAAATAAGTTTCACACCTTCTTTTTTTGAAGTGTGACTTTAAAGTTTAAATCATATTTGCTCTCATACCCTTGTTTGCAGAAATTTTGCCAAATCATTTTTATTGTTGTGAATGGTTCAGCAAAGACAAACTAATTTCCAGCAGGTTTCAAATAAGAAGTGTTCCTTTGATCATTTGGTAAAGATTCCTTTTTCATTTTCCATTTTGCTACGGTTTCAAATGAACAAAAAAGATGAAGAAGCTGCGTAAGGTTTGTAGTTTTTTTAGATTCTTTGACTGCCTTGCACGCACCTCTTTTGAAGTCTATCCGCTGGTTTTCTGCAGTCTTTAGATTAGGGGGCTGCGAGTACCCCCATGGCTAAACCTACACCTTTGAGGTAGTTCACGGTGTGAATTTTAATGTGCATTTAGGACCATTGTTCACTTACAGAAGTCACCCTCTTTTTTGTACTTTTTAAACACGGTGTTTGCTTGTGAAATTGGCCGATTCTCTTTGCATCCATTCCTCTTCTAATAGCAAAATATTAACCGTGCCATTAGGTGAACACAAGCCTAAGTCACGATCGATTCACCTCTGTGCTTAAAAGTTGGAAAGTAAAGTTTTTAACTGAATCCTCCACCCGCTTTCCAACAGACAAACCTTTGCTCCTTTGAGGCCAGAAAGTTCTATTTCAATATAACTTGAAACAAAAAAAAAACAAAATGCCTGTGCAAGCCTGTTGAAATGCTCATTTGAAAAATTGATAATACATTTAGTGATGAGTTAGCAGGGTCAGTTTTGTGTTACGTGTGCAGTTATTAATGCACATCACAACTATGCACCACATGTCTGCTAAGTCCTCCTTGGGGTCAGGGGGGCTGTTTTGCCTCTTCAGCTGTCCTGCAGCTCCTTCTCTTTGGACTTCCACAAAGTTTTACTGATCATGCAGTAACCACCTCTCCTGTTTTCTGATGTCTCTTAATTACATTTTGGACCTGACAATTTGTCCTGCTGCGTGGCCAGTAGTCAAAGTATCTCGAAAGCTTTGTTATCCCTGAACTGTAATTTCTTCGAATGCACAGACTCTTGCATACCTTTCCTCTTCCTTTATTCAATGTAGATACAGAAATAGTTCACAAATCATGCTTCAGATGTAAAGAATGTTTCATCTTTGTCTTCTGCTCCCCTAACTAGTCAGTGTCTTCAGTTTTGAAAGCTTTTGATCATCACTGAATGCATATGTTCACTGTATCTCCATGCCACCAGCCAGTCTGAGGTTTGTTTACTTGTGTAACTCAGACGGTGCCATTTATCTGTATTCACACAATGGTTAGACTGGCTGCTCCCTGTCAGAGATGTCTCTGTCGGGTGACACACCTGTGTTTACAGTTTGCAAAGCTTATAAACAGTGACCTATGTGTGTGTGTGTGTGTGTGTCTGTCAGCTCGCTCATAGATCATATAGCTCAACAGCTTTTGTAATGAGTGGCTTTACCAGGTAGACGCCAACTGCAGACATGTCATTATATCTCTTACTACTCTGTCATTGTGATAGCAACTACATTAAAGAGGCGGATGGATATAAACCAGTGCTCAAGCTCCCTGTCGACGCTTTGTTTATTCCATAATGCAGGTCGGCGCGTTAAGCGTGTTTATCCCACAGGCATTCAGCTAGCATAACCTGTTTCTATTTTGTCTTTGTGATGAATTCAGGTCCACCAGATGGACCAGAAAATGGACTCAGTCCTGCGAGTTCTTGCGGAGCAGTTCCCTCCCAAGCCAGAGCTGACGTCCAAACCCTCCATCCGCAGGGTGACCATCCAGAAGCGCACGGCTGCTAGCATCGACGAGGTGCCCTGATTTCCCAGAGTCGTTTGCACTGAATGAGACGATGTCATCGTCAAATGACGGTTAAAGAATCAAAACTCACTTGTACAGCTTAGCTCCCTATGCAGTGGCCATCATGCAAACAACAAGGGGTCTCAGTCTTCCAAAGCACCTTCTTTCTTTTCCTTTTACAAGTCCAAATTTTCTCACTGACCTTTGAACCCCTCAGACAAGAACAACTTTTAGCTGTCTACCACACTCATACGGGACACGAGGGTAAAACAACGTCTCTTCGTGGGATTCATGGTGTCGAAAGCAGGCCGACTGACAAATGAAGGCCCTGTTAAGGTCTTTCTTTTTCCTTTTTTTTTTAAATCTCAATGTAGCTCTTGTCTTCTACACTTGTGAAATTGTCCCTGCAGCACACATTCGCAGCCTTTCAAGCAGTAACATGCTCCATGAATTTATTTCGCTGCATTAGCCTCATAATCACACTACTCTGTGATGTTAATTTATGTGTGGCCTGTCAGTGAACAGCATTCCTCTACTCCAAATATTATTCCAAAGCTAACTAACCCCTTAATGAAGTCATAATGCTGTCAAAGCGCTCCAGTTTCTCAAAGACTTAGAGAAAAAGCGAAATTCCAGAGTGCAGAGGCATTCCTCGAATCCGTCTATTATCTTGGCACCATCAGCACCTATACAACGGGGTTATTTCCATAGACACGTATCCATCAAGCCTAACCGAACTTAGACTGCGGCGTGTGTTTGTTAGTAGGGATCGAATAACACGAGGAGGGAAAGGCAGATTATCTGTTGATTCTGCCTTGCACTAGGAACCGGAAGGCTGGAGAAAACCAAGTGGCACAATAGAAATGTGTCTTGACTGGGTCGCGTGGCTAAGGTGGTGCTGATTTACAGTGAGGGCAGCGCTAATTAAAAACAGCCAAACTGCCATGACAGGACCTGGTGCCATGTTACAGGAATACAGTACAAGAGTTATGTCTGTGTTTGCTCAAGGTTTTCACAAGGATTTTTCATATGGTTATCAGTCCTCTGTTAGCCTTGTCAGAGCGCTCACACACACACACACACACACACACTGCCGCATGAATTAGAAAAAAAACTTTGCCCCATTTAAAGCTCTGATTATTTTTTTTTCTCTTCTGAGCTAATTAAGTGCTGAATTCCTGGTAAGGGCAGATTACTGACTGTGAGTGACTAATGAAAAGAAACACTGGAAAATGGGGCAGTATTGCAACAGCGAGCAGCAGACACACTCATTCTGTGTGAAAGGAAATATCGGGCCGCCACAGGGAGCACACGTTCCAAAGAAGCGGACAATGTCATGTTTCTGCATTTGTCTGACAGGCTGCTGAGGCATGTAATGTGACAAGCAGAAGGCAGAAAATTGCTCAAACTATGTAGCCTCCCGTAATTATAGCATGTGCGTTCCTAAAAAGACGAAAACACAAACAAAAGCAGGGTGAACAACAGATGTGGAAAAAGAGTGGACACTTTTTTCTCTGCACTACTACGTATTTTCATATTTGCAGTGGTTAAAATTAGCTGTTGTTTCCCTTCTATTCAGTAAAGTGTTTGTATATTAAAGGCTCTCTATGTTTGTGACAGACTTTGATACGGACATGCCTGTCTCTTCTTCTGTACAGTTTTCTAACAGTTGTAAATACAAACACTGCCTTATTGCACTGTTTATAACAATGTGAAAAGATCAACCCCACATTATGTCTGTTTTGTTGGAGTTAGGTGAACCCCGGCGAGGCTCCCGTTGTACAAATAGATGGAAATGATTGTAAATTATATTCACACAAACCCTCTGCACTGTAGTTCTACTGTATATAATAAAGTTCCTTTTCATTATGCTCTGGCCTGCTTTCTTGGCTTGTGAGAAATCTGATTACCAGCTCATCTGTTCCATAATTTGCTTTCATTGGAGGGTGAAACCTGTCTCATAGTTATTTGGAGCGCTTTGTCTAAATCCCCAGCCCAGCTGGGTCAAGGTAAGTCATGTGCTGGAGCTTCCATCCAAATCTCAACTCCATATTTCACCACGAAGGAAGGGGAGAACGAAGCAATAACACATTCACTGCGCCTGCTTTGAACTTCAATATTCCACAACCCATTGAGTGAGGCATGCAGAGGAGAAGAGTAAACGTCTCATATTACCACTCAATTATATTTGCCTTCAGAGGCCAAAGAATACTGGGGATGTCCCAAGATCAGCACAGTCCAGCATTGAGAGAGAGTAGGCAGATGGAGGAGGGAGGGAAGGATAGGCGAGATAAGGAGGAGAGTCAAGGCAGCAAGAGCATGATGAGAGAAAAGAGAGAGGAGGAGAGCCATTTTCAATTAGCCACAGGACTGCAGGACGCAGTCCGGCCGGTGCCTTTTGTCCTCCTTTGGTTTCTGTCACTGCAAGAGGAGGTTTTGGCAGGAGGAGAGAAAGCGAGACCCCATGGCAAGCTGCGTCTGCAGAGACTGCTCTGTGTCGCCCCGCGCTCCGCTTTCATCTTCAGACTAGACAGAGAGAAGAGAGAGAGAGACTTCCACTTCAAAAGACAGTTTGATGTCAGAAGTACACAGGAGCACAACCTAAAAGAGGATCTGAAGAAGCATTTATGGGGAGAATATAAGGGCCACACTGTTACAGATGCTTGGATGGTGAAATCCAGCTGTCCCAAAGTTTAGGCGGTGGAGGAACTAGAGCAACAGCACGAGACGTCAGACTTCATAGGTAGTCTTTGCTGTCTTTGATTCTGCCTGCAGATCCACACTAAGAATAGAACAGAGCTTCATAAAGCTGCTGAAAGTTGGCAAGTACAACATACAAGACACCACAGGGCACATTGACATGGTGGCACTTGTGCAACCACATTAAATATATTGGAAATAATCAGTTACCAAGATGCTAAAATACCAAAAACAGCAATTGTTGTACATCAGCAGTTTGACAAAAATTGCCATTCTTTGGCTTCGATAAGATGCAAATCATCACACAAGCGGTAAAGTTTTTTTTTCTCTTTATCACATTTATTGCCTCTAATATAGTCATCATATTTGGAAAAATCCCTAAAGAACCAGCAAGTGAATAACAGGACAAAATGAAACACAGCAAAGAGCAACAAAACAAAAGGGCAAGTTAACAACACAGAAAAACCTTCAACCTCATTTAAAGAGGTCATTAAAGAGCTTCTTATCTGTGTTTCCTAGAGCTCAATTTGTTACATGAAGCGGGGAAAAAATATGATCTTCGACAATGTGGACAGTGAAAGTTAATGCGTTTAAAAATAAAATGGAAACAGTAAAATTATATCCAGAGGAAGCCATTTAAACATAGTGCAGGGTGCAGCAACCCAATATAGATCCTCAGAGCATATCATACTGTATATAACAATGAGGGGATGGAGATAAGAGTCGCAAGCATTCTGGTAAACAATGTCAGCATTGCTTGTGCTTGTATATTGGGCTTTCTTTGTGCACTGAGCTGGCAGTGTGTCTGGTTTATTGTTTTGAAGCCACTTACAGTTTCTCTAATGATTTATGTTATGATATAGAACAATTGCCCATAGGATAGGGACAACAATAGCCTGGGAAAGTAATTGGTACTAAATAGAAACTGCTGGAGGAACATGTTGCAGTTAATTAGAGTAACTGGCAACAGACCAGTAACATGACTGGGTTTTAAAAGAGCACCTTAAAGAGGCAGAGTCCCCCAGACATAAAGATGGGCGGAGGTTCAGCCCAGGTTTAACGGAATTTTAAGTCTCAAATTCTATCTGTAGTAGCACAACTGGAACTGTTAGTTATATTAAATGTTATATATAAAAAGACAACTTCAGTCAATTATTTTAAAAAAAACATCAGTTGTTCTTATAGTTCAATGAGCTCTAATTTCAGACCACAAGGATAGATGATAAGAACTAAGATAAACAAAGCCACACGGTGCACTGCTGTCAGCTTTGATCATCGTGGAGTTTTCTTTTTCTTTTCAATCTTACACCTTTACTATGATTGTTGTTGTTTAAAAAATGGCTCATCTGAGAGGCAGTAGCTGATGAGCGGGTGTTGGTTATTGGGTTGGGCGGCTGTGCCTGCCCACCATGGGGGGTGTTTGGAGGCCACCTGTCCAAAGAGGCCCAGGCCTGTGGAGGCCCAGCCGTGCCATATGAAAGCAGATATGTATCAACAGGTGTGCGTGTGGTGCATGTGTGTGTGTTTGTACTGTATCTTCCTAGATTGTGACAAACAATGTCAGCAGCAGCTGATGCCAGCTTCTCTGTCCGGACTTGTCCCTAAATAACTGAGGCCGGCAGTTGCCTGGCGGACAGTTGTCGGAGCTCCTTGCCTTCCCCCACCTCTCTTCACCAAAAAATATTTGGTACCCTTGCTTTTTTTGTCTCGAATATTACATAAATTCTTGGGTTTTTTTTCTTCCTCATTGGCTGTGCCCAGCTACAATAAAACACCCATTACACACCTTTGATCCTATCAGAGTAAAGATGGGCCTAAATAAAAAATATCAGCTCATGTTGGAACTGAGAAGGAACTGATTGCACAAATGAAATTCAATTTGTGTCTATTTGTGTAATTTTTGTAATTACCATGTTGCCAGTTTGGCAACGAACACAGGTCTTGTAAGGTCACAGTTGAACAACAATTCACAGCTTTATGCCGAGCCTTAAGATCACCATTAAGCCCCATCATTCGTTAAAGTATTGGCTTGGTTTCAGCAACTTTCTTGCTGGTCTCAAAGAAGTGACTGAGCTCTAGTGGCGGGCCCCTCTGCATCCCTTTATGCCCAAATCTGAAAAACCATTTTTCCTAAACAGCCTCTCACAAAGGCCACAGATACAGTATGCCCTTTGACCCTTTCAATCTTTGGTCCAAGCAGGGCAAAATCATCCCATGAGATAATAAATCAGCCCAAGGCCGAGAGGATAGATCGACCCCCTGTGACCTTTGGCCTTACAAGATTTCCCTCGGCCATATGTCTGTGGCTTAGCATGACGCCTTCCCATCACCATGACCAGAACAAAGCTCAGCAGCCAACAACAACAGCACAAATGGGCCCTGTTCTGATCCAAAGATCCGTCTGAGCTGCTCAGTTTCACATCCTGGGTCCAGCCAGCCATAGCAACCCCGCCCAGGGCTGGCTATGGTAAGCATGACCGCTGCTAATGTGTTGTTGCGGTGCTGCAGATTTCAGCAGAAGGGTAGAAAGGGGGATAGATTTTAGGTATGGAAGAGGGGGAAAAGAAAAGGTGGCTGTGGGGGGGAGGGGGCTTCCTATATAGGTCATAATATCAGGGACTTTTCCCCCAGACAGGCAGAGAATTCCTGGCTAGAAACTGGATGGACTTCAGTGGTGCGATGAGGTTTGGCCAGCCGAGGCAGAATGTTAGGCATGGTGGACAGCTGCACCAGGGAGCTACTGTAAGAGAGAAAAGGAGGCTGTTCTTGTGAAACACCACAGAAGTGATGTAGTGTAGAAATTTTGGACGTCACTGCTGCGATATGTTTAGATTTCTTCAAGCATTTTAATTAAGAAAAGGGAAGTGAAAACGAAAAAATGAACGCAAGTTACTTGTAACGCTTGTCACGCAGTTCTGTGCAAAGAAGTTTCACTATTACACACCCTTACTACACACAGGGCAAATTCTCCGAAATTATGTGCAAAGAGTGAGGTTGCAGTTATGATGCCGATGGACAGCAGACACAGATTTTTATTCTACTCTCACATTCCATTCAATCTCAATCTCGCCTTTCATTTACAGGATTATTTGTTGCCGAATGAGCCACAAGCTGACTGGAAAGCTGCAGAGTATCTGTGTCAGCATGTCTCCTCACAGTTAAATTTGAACCAACAAGGCAGCTGAAAATCTCCCAAAGAGCAACATCATACGCTGCAGGGAGTGAAAAATTGAAAACGGAGTGAGAAATTGAATTTAAAGAAGCCAATGGATCGCATCCACGGCCGTCCGACAGCCGAGATAGGTTTCATACGGCGGAGAGTCTGCTTTTCTCATCAAGTGTCATGTGTTGGAGAACATGTTCACTCACTCTTATGGCAGGAGTCTTTTCAACACCAGAGCTGAGGACCGTGCAGCGCGGAGGCCCCACGAGTCTGCTGATGAGGGCAGCAGAAGCAGGACAAATAGACAAAGAGAGCAGTCTGAGTGCATTCACATAAAATGTGGGCTGATTCATTGCTCGTGAAAAGTGGAAACTCGATGCGTTTCTGGTAAAGATCCAAAACAACGCTGAAGACAATTTTCCATTCCGTGTCATTTTAACCGACAGTGCTCGCTTGTCATCGGTTTAAACATTCTGGCAGGCTCTGCGGATGGGACGTTATTTGATGTATACTGTGGTCAGTATTGTATAATGACTTATTGCCACATGCATCTGCAAATGTGACTCAAGTTTGCATCATATGGAAGTATTTCGTGTCACATCAAATCCACATTGCACTCAGTTACTGGATGCAAAGTTGTAGCCACTGTACACATGACTTTAGTCTATTCCTGCCAAGCTAAGATAAACAGGGTCATAAAACATTATTACGAGAAAACATACGCAGATATAATGGTTATCATTTGGACCTGTGTGTTAGGCTCATCTGCAGATTTGACATCTGCCTCCTCTCAGTTAGATTTCTGCAAACACTCCACTAACTTCATCGCTACAAAAAATACACGCATTCGCTATCAGGGAATTCATTCATCCAGTGGCTTCTTCCATCCTAATTGTTCCTGTGTTAAGGACCCTCGCAGATCAAGTAGGTCTGGTTATGTACAAACCACATTTCCAGAAAAGTTGGTAAGTTTTCTAAGAAGCAACAAAAACTGTCCGTGTAAAGGGTTTTCAGTGTGTTCGTTGACCAAACTGAGCAGCTGGAACGTGGACTCGTCCGACCCCACCATCCCGTCCACCGTCTTTCCGTCCGTCTGAGATGAGCTCTGAGCACAGCTTTTCTGCACAGAGTTGATAGATGGCCTCCACCTTGTAGTACAGTTTCAGGTTACATTTCCGTACGACTGTGTCGAGTCAAAATGTTTTTTACCAACTTACTGCCGAGTCCCGATGGGGTCAAAGGTCACGCACGTCAGACAGGGGTCTCTGTCGTCGGCCTTCACACTTCTGAGACTTCCACAGACCCCCTGAATCTTTTCACAATGATGCGTAGATGTGGAAAGACCAAAATCCTTTGCAATCTTGCATTGAGAAATAATTCCTGGAAAGTGGTGAGTCCATATTTGAATGGACGCTCCTTTTATAGCCGATCCTGACACCCTCGTCTGTCACCAATTGCAGAATTGCAGAACAGTGTTACTTGTATATTCTATAAACTGATTTTACCGTTTACTGGGTGTGCTGCTGGCATCAAATCTCGTTTTGTCTGTATTTACTACACTGAAGGTGATCAGTGAAGATCAATGATCAGAGTACAGAGTTGAGTTATTATTACAGAAAATTTTCCAACGTTCCTGGAAATAAGGTGTGTAGCTATTCATTACTCTAAAGCTGAAAAAACTGAGCACTTGATTAAGTATTTACAAAAAAATATTTATTTTTTTAATTGATAAAAGTATTCATTTGGTATTATTGCATTATTGTAATTTGAATATCATTGAGTTTCATCATTTTTATTTATAATAATAATAATCATTAGCTGCAGCTATAATTAATTGCATGCATAGAGAACGTCTTAGAAATCCACAACAAATGCAATATAAATATATAAACGTATATATATACACACACAAAATAGCGGTTTCACATTATATTGCAACCAAAAGAAATGATCATGTTCAGAGATACTTTCACAGCTTTTGCATTTCAGTTTTATAGATATATAATGCAATGCAAACCCCTTCTGTTGCCTACAGTATGTATTTATGTGTTACTCATACCAAAGTGAAACTGACCATAGGAAAAGCCCTGCCAACGAGGGGAAAAAAAGAAAAAAGAAATCTATCTGCCCTGCACAGATGTTTCGTCTGGAAGCTCTTCCTCTGTTTCTCAGCCAAATGCATCTAAATGCATCCCCGAGCATTCCTGACAGGATTACTGGGCCAGGTACCAGCCGCTGGTCTGGAGAGAGGGAGAAAGAGAGATAAAGGCAGAATGAGTCGGAGCGAGGGTGCAGCACAGCCCTGCTTGCTTTGCACGTCTCACGCTGCGTGCTTGAGCAGATTTGGACTGATAGAAGATAAAGGCTCTTTGATAGGCTGCAGGTGTGCTGCTTTAATGAGCATTGCCCTGCCCGCTCCCTCCGCCTTTCTTTTCCCTCAAAACCGTACCGCCGATGCACATCTGCACATCTGTCATTCAACGCTCTGCAGCATCTCTAACCTCCTAACCTCTCCTCCCTGCCTGTCACTCAGCCCGGGACTCTCTCTCTCTCTCTCTCACACACACACACACACACACTCACTTTGCGAGTCACACCACAGCAGTTGAAGAACCAACGTGTAGTCAGTTCTATGAAATGGTTGTCATGTATTGATTCAGCCTACTTGGCTCACAGAATGCAATAGAGCTGTCCAAAAGAGCATCCAAACCCCTCCCACAGGGGGGATTCCAGACAGGGAAAGAAAGAAAAAAAAGAAAGACACTTGGCCTTCTTGCAGCCTGTTAAAAGTCACACAGGAGAAACAAAGACGTGGAAGCAGAAAGACACAGAAAGAGGGATGTAAGGTGTTTGTTTGTGGGCACTTGCTTTCCCCTCATTCAAAGCCGGAGGTGCCAGGGGACTGGCTTGATGACGTGGGTTGCGGCCTGGGCAGGAAACATGGGGAGGAACTTGTGGCTTTATATTAAGTGCTGGGGCGGTTAACAGGAAAAGATAACCTGCCTCTGTTGATATAGCAAGGAAGTGTGAATTCTTGGCACATGTGAGATGTCACAGAGAGGAACCGGCCGACGCTGCCGTCCGCATCTTTGACTGACTGGCTGGAATTTCCTCGAGTTCACTGTGGTTTCGTTTGGGTGGCGGCGATGGAGTGCTGTAGGAACGTATTCAGGAACATTTCTGCTGCAACAGGAAAGGAGAGATGCTGTTGCATCACAGTGGCCACTGTACAGTCTTCAAGGGCCTGCCCTCTTGAATAATTAAGCCTGTCGTGTGTGGGCATGTTCAGGGTGCCTTTCAGATAAACTGTTTAGTTGAAGCAAACCTACTTTATGAGATGATTGTGCCAAATGAGTTCACTGCCTTTGAGAGACTCAGCGTGGTACGAATGACCAAGTTGTTGTCTGCATTTGCTAAATAGATGCAGAGGGGACAAGTTGCAGAATGCGGACATCATGAAGGGATCTGTCCAACTTTTACAAACACCGTAACATTTTGTAACTGTGTGTAAATATTACAGCAATCTGGTGAGATTATAGACCGTTTTTTTCCCTGAAGAAATAAGAAAAACGCCCTGTTGCAGTTGTGAAATAACAGGTTGTTGACTCGACTCCGATCGGCGTGGATGTGCCGACTGTTTACACAGAAAATAAAGTTTATTTAAAGTCGTGTCCCAAAGGATTATTCTCTTTACATGCACTCCAGCCTCAGCTCTTACTCCTGAAATGATCATACGTTGCAGAAAAAGTTTTGCTGTCTTTAAATTTCAAATCACTTCCTGTGAATTATTCTTTTTTTTTTTTTTTGCAATATCATCTCATCTTTTTTTCACAATTAATCAACAAAAAACTGTCACTCGATTAATTATTTTTAAAAAAACACCATGTGTACATTTAAGAGCATCGATGCAAGTGCATTTTTATGATAAGAAAAAATAAATTGCAAGGCCTTTCATTCAAAGTAGGTAATGCTGAAGCACACCGAGTGTTTTAGACTGACTGAAACTCACCCCTCTTCCTCCTCAGCTCTGTCAACCAAGCACCTTGTCAGCCATTCAGTCAGTAAGTCAGCAGCCCAGTCAGTCAGTCAGTCAGTCAGTCTGCTGCTTGGGTGGGGTGGAGGCCCGTAGACGGGCCTTTTGTCTGAGCAGAGATGCCCCAGACACAACAGTGGCCAGCCCAGGCCCCCCTCACAATGGCTATCCACACAAAGGCCCACACACTGGGACAATGGGCCGGGCTGAGAGTGGGGGGTGGAACGGCTCAGCCGAGGTTGCCCACCTGCACACTTCAGGACTGGACAATCCCCCCCACCCCCACCCCCACCCCACCCACACACATACCCACAGCAGCCTCCGCCCCACCCTTCCAGCTTTAAAATACTGCTGCAGGTGTCTTCCTGTGTTCGTGGCGCAAGCAGGAAGCAGGGAAATTCTGCGCAGTGAAAGCATTAATTTGAGTTTTACGGCTGAAGAGGTGCCCAGACAGAGACTGAGACACAGGTTAAACGGCATCTAGCCACGGCTTACAGCTCTGCTGTGGGGTGCGTGTAGAAAAGGATGGGGGAAAAAAGGTTTTAAGTGTTTAGGTGATATGTTTTGGGTTTTTTTTTGTCTCTCAGAAATGCCAGAATTAAGGCAGCCAAGTCCTGCAATAATTCTTACCCACAAAAAGTCAGTGTAAGGTGAAGACATTTAGAGTGTAAAGATAAGTGGAACGATTATGTTAATATATTACCTTGTTTATTGTTCATCAGCCTGTTTTATGTCCAAAACCACAGCTGAAGGATTTTTTTTTTTTTTGGTCAAGCTCTGGAGACAAAAACTAAATAATTTTTTTAAAAATCAAAATTTTTCTTCATGAAAAATATTCAGTATAAATAAAAAAATATATATAATAAAAAAAATACAGATACGTTCATACCGAACACGTTACAT